>NC_041402.2:26765832-27074999 GCF_900747795.2 Erpetoichthys calabaricus
TGAGGAAGTGCTCACATGCCATGAAGTATGAGTTCAGTTTCATTGTCTTGCCCAACTTTCTCTTAAGTTTGAAATAGAGTGTGAGTGGTCAGAAGAGTCTCATCTGAAGTGACGTTACTACTGGTCTGACAAGGTAAGTTCCCGCTTTTATATCTGGTCCACTATGTAAATGAGTACCAAACAGGAAGTCAACATTCACAACAGACTCCGCTTTTGACTGGGATGGAGCTGCTTCCTCATGAGCCTTTTACGGTCCATAATTCACCAAGTGGAAGTCCTTACAGTCTATGCAGATTTTGTAATTTTTGTCTCTGTTTGCATTACAATAAATATATTGTATGTGTCAAACAGGAATTAACACGTTACAGTTTTTCATTTTATTCTTTATGACAGCAGTGCAAGATATTAAGTCTGAAAGGTGAAACTCACAGTGAAGACACACAACACAAGTGGCAACCTGCTTCAGATTCCGCCTGCTGACATAGTATGGGTTTTATTTTTACTTGAATTACGTTTTAAACACTTGTGAGTCATGATCAAAATTCTTTGCTCAGCATACCTGTGGTTTCATTATTCTAATTGCTAAAAGGTAAGCAGACAGGTCACAGCACCTGGTAAGAACATGTGCAGAAAATGTCATTTTAACTATTTCAAGTCTATGATGAGTCTTTTAGAAATGAATTATTCAAAATATTCTGTACCAGCAACCCTGAACTGAATTAGTGCGCTGGAAAACAAATGAATGAATTCATCTGGAATATATAACCTTGTCTGATAGTGAATGACCAACAAAGCTGCTAAATCTGAAACCTGGTGAAACAGGGAGAAAATGAAACATCAGTAAGTTGATTTGTTTCTTGGTGCAAAGAGAATTGTCTGCAACTTAACATCAGTAAAACCAAAGAACTGGTTATTGACTTTCGCTGCAACAAAGAGCCACTATGTCTGGTCACTGTTCAGGGAGTGGACATGGAGGTGGTGCACTGCATCAAGTCAATGACAGGTTGGACACTTTTCTAGTAAAATGGAGGAACTAAATAAGAAAAGGCACACCAGGCTGTGTTAATTAATGTGGGTAGTGAGATGACTCTGTGATGGCCAGTGTGATTTTCTACGCTGTGGTGTGCTGGGCTGGGAACACCATTTCAAGAGAGGCCTACCGAATTAACAAACTAACTAAAAGGTAAGACTCAGTTATGGGACACACTCTCAACTGCATAATTAATATATCTATTAATTATCTATTATAATGTATTAATATATCTATTAATTATCTATCTATTATCTATTATTATTATCTATCTATTTATTTAAAGAATTTCTGTAAAAAAACACATTAAATAAAGTCCTATCTATCTATCTGGGATATGGTAAGAAAACCTGGATACCTAGATATAGTAAAACCTGTGTCATAAATACTAATGTTAATTGCTAATTACAATCCATTCATTTTTTAAACCACATTTTGCTCTGTATTGTGGAAAACCAAATTATCTCCCAGTAAGATCAACAGAAAGACTGCAGCAAACTCTGGATGAGACAACAGTCCATTGCAGGGCACACTTGTGCACTTCTGTTGTATTAACTTTAATCTAACTATTCACCTGAAAGATGATAGATAGATAGATAGATAGATAGATAGATAGATAGATAGATAGATAGATAGATAGATAGATAGATAGATAGATAGATCCATCCCCATCCATCGCCCTCCAGTGAGTGTTGCCTTCCTTTCTCCCAGCTCTGGCTCAGGAGTCAGATACTGTCCTGAGCGTCATTGGGGTTAACACTGTAAAGTGGATCCTTACACGTCACCTTTAACCGTAACTACATAGAATTCGGTGCCAGAGTCACACTTGGGGTTAACACATTAATGAGGTTAATGTTGCAGAACTGCTATTTAAATAAATTGCTTGACAACAGTGAGTAAAAGGTGGGGCTTGGGGTGTGATAGATAGATAGATAGATAGATAGATAGATAGATAGATAGATAGATAGATAGATAGATAGATAGATAGATAGATAGATAGATAGATAGATAGATAGATAGATAGATAGATAGATACTTTATTAATCCCAATGGGAAATTCACATTTGGGGAAGGGCAAGGACAGAGCCCAGAGACAAACCAGTAATAACCCAAAAAAAGCAGTAAGAGATGACAGAAGTGAGGGTCCTTCAAATAACAGTGAGGTTATTTGAAATTAATTAATTAATTAATAGTTTGTACTGTTGCATTTCTGAGGTGTCAGTAGTATATTAGCCATTTAGCTCTGTGAAGAAGATTACTTATATTCTGTTTTGTGTGTACCCCTTTTGTTGTCACCCATTACACACCCAATCTACCTGGAAGGGGGTCTCTCTGAATTGCCCTTCCCAAGATTTATTTAATTTGTTTTTGCTATAAGGTTTTTATTTTGGGAGTTTTTTTCTAGTTTTCTTAGAGACTCAAGTATGGGGGTTATCAAAAATCAGGGCATGTTAAAGCCTTTTGAGGCATTTCTTTTGTGATTTTGGGCTAAACAAGAAATAAATTGTTGGTATTAAAACATGATATTTGCTTTATTATCAGATAATAGGTTCCACACTTCTGGATTCCAAATTTAATTCAATATGTTCAATATACAGTATGTAAAAGATATGAGTGGTAGTTTCACACCCCCTTTCATATTATTTGGGGAAATGTAAACTTTTGAAGCAGTCAGACTGCTCCTGGTGCTTCAGTGACATTTCAAGCTTTGGATGTCATCAGTCATGTGGTTGTAAAGCTTCGATACATTAGAACATTAGAACAATCTAGACGAGAACAGGCCATTCATCCTAACAAAACTCGCCAGTCCTATCCAGTTAATTCCTCCAAAATAACATCAAGTTGAGTTTTGAAACTGTCTACACACTAATCATTCCATGTGTCTGTGATTTTCTGTGTGAAGAAAATCTTCCTAACATTTCTGTGAAATTTACCCATAACAATTCTCCAACTGTGCCCCCTTGTTCTAGATGAACTCATGTTTAAGCCACAATCTTGATCCACTGGACTAATTTCTTTCATAATTTTAAACACTTCAAACATGCCTCCTCTTAATAATCTTTTTGCTTAAACTGAAAAGGCCCAGCTCTTCTAATCTTTCCTCATAACACCTCACTAGTGCATTATAAAGTCTTCAGCATGACCTCCTTTGACTTGTACTCCACTCATCACGGCACTATATAACCTAAAATCCTGCCAGCCTTCTTAATGGCTTCTAAACAGTGTCTGGAGTTTGATAGTGTCGAGTCCACTATGACTCCTAAATCCTTCTCATAAAGTGGACTTTCGATTTTCAGACCTCTCATTGTTAGATGTAACTGATCCCAGTTAGAGAGGATGTCTGCAAAAGTGATCTTCTTGAAGTTCTTACCTCATTGATCTGCTTGTGGGATTAAAGACCAGTTCCCCTGGTGCTACTTTTTCTTGATGACATTGTATTGTGTAGCACCAGAAAAGAGGAAGGGGAGTGGGAGCTGGAAAAATGGAGAAGGGCTTTGAAAGTTAGACAATTGAAGATAAATAGGAAGAAGACAGAATATGTGAGGTTTTATGATCAGCAGGATTGAGAAGTTAGCCTGCAGGAAAGCAATTGAAAAAATATCTGGAAGATAGAAGATTAGATACAGATATAATGAATAGAGTGCCGTGTGGATGAAACCATAGGAAGAAGGTATCATGAGTATTGTGTGAATAAAGAATGAAGGCAAAGGTTAAAGGTGAGGTGCTTAAGACACTGATAAGACCAGCAATGATATATGGAGCTGAGACATGAGCAATACAGGGAACACAGGAGAAGTTAGATGCGGTAGAAATGAGAATGCTGAGATGGATGTGCAGATTTGAAAAAAAGGACAGAATAAGAAATGAGACAATTAAAGGTACAACAGAATTATGAGAGATATCTAAGACTGTACAGGAGAAATGAAGATGTGGGCAAAAGAGTGAGGGGAACAGAAGTGCAGGGTAAGAGAAAGTGAGGGAGGCCAAAGTAGATGTGGATGACTAAAGTAAAAGAATGCCTGAAGGAAAAGAGCTTGACTAGCTGTATGGAAAAGGTTGATCAAGCACATTGACCCCACATAGAAGTGTGAAAAGAGGAAGAAGAAGAAGAAGGCATAATACATTACATTTGCTTACATTAAATTTCCTCTGCCACAACTCTGTCCAAGCCTATATGCTGCCCAAGTCCCATTAGAATGACTCAAATTTTAGTTTATCTGCCAATCCTCCTAGCTTGGTATCATCGACAAACTATTAAAGGTTGGTAGGCAGGAAGGAATTAAATCTACCTGTCCGAGATATCCCAAGGTTTGTCTGTAAATTGAAATTACTCCAATCAAAAGCTATGCAATCAACAAATTCATTCCAGTGTTCTTGTTGATCTCATTTTAAAGTCACCATCTTGATCCACTGGAAATAATTCCCTTCATAATTTTAAACACTTCAGTAATGTCATCTCTTAATCTACTTTGGCTTAAACTGAAAAGGCTCAGCTCTTTTAATCTTTCCTCATAACTCATCCCCTGGAGCTCTGGAGTGAGCCTAGTTGTTCTTCTCCAGACTTTTTCCAGTGCTGCTATGTCCTTTTTCTAGCCTGGAGACCAAAACTGCACATCGTACTCCAGATGAGGCCTCACCAGTGTGTTATAAAGCTTGAGCAGAACCTCCTTAGACTTGTACTCTACTCATTGTGCCATATAACCTGACATTCTGTTAGCCTTCTTCATGGTTTCTGAACATTTTCTGGAATTTGATAGTGTTGAGTCCACTACAACTCCTAAGTCCTTCTCATCAGCAGTACTTTTGATTTTCAGACCTCCCATTAGCACAGATTTGATGTCAACTCTGTGCCAAGAAGAATAATTCCACTCTCTGTGAAGAGATGGAAATGCAATCACCAAAACACCACTGAAGAGCAATTTTAGTTCCAATGGCTTCTCTTTGGCTGTATGTATGTATAAAATTATTATACTGCAATGTATATTAGGAGTGAAAGCTACATTTAAAGCAAATTAAACAGATCCTTCTTTGTACCACATTTCTCTCATCTTAATCTCCGCCATGGTTACTTAAGCGATATATGGAAGAATTCAAAATATGAACTGCAATTCTAGAGAACATTCCTGGGGTCCCTGTTGGATACAATATTGATGAACGTGCTTAAAGGTCATTTTAGGTTCCGAATGACCCACACCAATATGGAATTGAAAACGAAGGCTTACTAGGTCAAATAGGTGAATATTATGTTGTTCCTTGTGATGTCATTCTACAATTTAAGCAGCAGGGAAAACTTCATGCGAAGAATTTATTAAAGATTTAAGCTTCTCCTTACCACATCACTCAAGTAGTCGGCCCACAAATCA
Source organism: Erpetoichthys calabaricus (assembly GCF_900747795.2). Classification (NCBI taxonomy): domain Eukaryota; kingdom Metazoa; phylum Chordata; class Cladistia; order Polypteriformes; family Polypteridae; genus Erpetoichthys; species Erpetoichthys calabaricus. Next base: position 26,771,227 of record NC_041402.2, read on the forward strand.
CCATCCAGGGCCGTAGAGCATGACTGACATTTATAAATAAGATTGATGTTAATGAGGAAATAAGGAACGCAGCAGCAAGTGATTTATTCTTTGTCATGTTATGAAGAATATATTTGCTGTTTATTCATTTATTTTAGAAGTCATATAAAAATAGAGCCAATATTATATTATGACAAAATAACTTTTATGAATTTGCATTTGATTTTCATGTTTTCTCACATATTTTGTTTTTATTGAAAACTGCTGGTACAAAACATTAAAACTGTTCAACTAAAAACAATATGAAAACAGTAAACTGCTCGTATTATTTAAACACTATGAAAAATTAATCATGACGAATAATTGTTGATTAAATGTTTGCCTAAGGAAGAGAGCAGACCAAAATGTTTTATTTTTAGACAGATCTGGTGAGGGCTTATGTCCAAGGGCCAAAATTGTCACAAGTTTTAAAAGTTAAAAAGAAAAATGCAACACTTGGATAAATTAAAAAAAAGAATTGAAGGAAATGGCCATCAGATTCACAAAGGAGAACTTTACATTGAGAAATAATGGAAAGACATTAATTTGTTTAGCAGTTCTTAGAATTCGAATAAACATATTCTTCAGCCATCCATTCATTTTCCTAAAATTGGGTTTAGAAAATTGGAATACGTGATATGAAAATGTAAAGATGATTTTTGTGATCAGCAAGCCAAAATCCCTAAGGTAGACCAAACAGTTTTCAGGAAGCATAATCGTCATTGTCCAGTGTGATTAATAAACAAAATATTTATGGTAAATTAAAAAATAAAAAATCAACAATATTTATGGAATAATTTACAGAAAATGTCTAAAAGACAAAACCAAAACAACAAACATTTAAGTTAGGAGAGTCACCCTGGCTGTAACCTGACTATGCAACTTCTGTTCTTTGGCACCTCTAAGTTGGCCAGGCGTGGGTGAGCGTGGCTGTGTGCCTGAGACCTACCAAGTGAGTAACAGTATCACCATCACCATCAGAGTAACTTACATTGCCAAGCTGTCTGTGTGTCATCTATGATCGTTTCTGATCATTTCACACAATAAGAAGTTTCACCTCCATGTCACCCTATAACAAAATGAGATGGTAGAGAAAATGTATGAATGCAGTGGCAGGGTTTAAGAGACTAACTGGTCAGTGAGGTTATCATGGCACCATTACGATGGCTACAGTGGTGTGAAAAACTATTTGCCCCCTTCCTGATTTCTTATTCTTTTGCATGTTTGTCACACAAAATGTTTCTAATCATCAAACACATTTAACCATTAGTCAAATATAACACAAGTAAACACAAAATGCAGTTTGTAAATGGTGGTTTTTATTATTTAGGGAGAAAAAAAAATCCAAACCTACATGGCCCTGTGTGAAAAAGTAATTGCCCCCTGAACCTAATAACTGGTTGGGCCACCCTTAGCAGCAATAACTGCAATCAAGCGTTTGCGATAACTTGCAATGAGTCTTTTACAGTGCTCTGGAGGAATTTTGGCCCACTCATCTTTGCAAAATTGTTGTAATTCAGCTTTATTTGAGGGTTTTCTAGCATGAACCGCCTTTTTAAGGTCATGCCATAGCATCTCAATTGGATTCAGGTCAGGACTTTGACTAGGCCACTCCAAAGTCTTCATTTTGTTTTTCTTCAGCCATTCAGAGGTGGATTTGCTGGTGTGTTTTGGGTCATTGTCCTGTTGCAGCACCCAAGATCGCTTCAGCTTGAGTTGACGAACAGATGGCCGGACATTCTCCTTCAGGATTTTTTGGTAGACAGTAGAATTCATGGTTCCATCTATCACAGCAAGCCTTCCAGGTCCTGAAGCAGCAAAACAACCCCAGACCATCACACTACCACCACCATATTTTACTGTTGGTATGATGTTCTTTTTCTGAAATGCTGTGTTCCTTTTACGCCAGATGTAACGGGACATTTGCCTTCCAAAAAGTTCAACTTTTGTCTCATCAGTCCACAAGGTATTTTCCCAAAAGTCTTGGCAATCATTGAGATGTTTCTTAGCAAAATTGAGACGAGCCCTAATGTTCTTTTTGCTTAACAGTGGTTTGCGTCTTGGAAATCTGCCATGCAGGCCGTTTTTGCCCAGTCTCTTTCTTATGGTGGAGTCGTGAACACTGACCTTAATTGAGGCAAGTGAGGCCTGCAGTTCTTTAGACGTTGTCCTGGGGTCTTTTGTGACCTCTCGGATGAGTTGTCTCTGCGCTCTTGGGGTAATTTTGGTCGGCCGGCCACTCCTGGGAAGGTTCACCACTGTTCCATGTTTTTGCCATTTGTGGATAATGGCTCTCACTGTGGTTCGCTGGAGTCCCAAAGCTTTAGAAATGGCTTTATAACCTTTACCAGACTGATAGATCTCAATTACTTCTGTTCTCATTTGTTCCTGAATTTCTTTGGATCTTGGCATGATGTCTAGCTTTTGAGGTGCTTTTGGTCTACTTCTCTGTGTCAGGCAGCTCCTATTTAATTTGATTGAAACAGGTGTGGCAGTAATCAGGCCTGGGGGTGGCTACGGAAATTGAACTCAGGTGTGATACACCACAGTTAGGTTATTTTTTAACAAGGGGGCAATTACTTTTTCACACAGGGCCATGTAGGTTTGGATTTTTTTTTCTCCCTAAATAATAAAAACCACCATTTACAAACTGCATTTTGTGTTTACTTGTGTTATATTTGACTAATGGTTAAATGTGTTTGATGATCAGAAACATTTTGTGTGACAAACATGCAAAAGAATAAGAAATCAGGAAGGGGGCAAATAGTTTTTCACACCACTGCTATATTCAGAAGCCACATGCATATGTAAACTGCCGAATTTCCCCCTTGGCACAAATAAATGTATTTCTGAATGCTTTTCATATGAAAATGATGAACAAGGAAGGTGATGGATTTCAGTATATGAAACATGTAATTGATACACAGTACAACAACTACAACTGGAACATCTGTGGTTATCTAAAAGCAGTGGCACTGCTACAACAACAACATTTACAACAGCAACATTTATTTCTATAGCACATTTTCATACAAATGATGTAGCTCAAAGTGCTTTACATGATGAAGAAAGAGAAAAAAGACAAAATAAATAAGAAAATAGAATTAGGGAACACTAATTAACATAGAGTAAAAGTAAGGTCCAATGGTCAGGGAGGACAGAAAAAACAAAAAAAAACTCCAGATGGCTGGAGAAAAAAAAAAATCTGCAGGGGTTCCAGGCCACGAGACCACCCAGCCCCCACTAGGCATTCTACCTAACATAAATGACCTCAGTCAGTCCTCATTGTATTCAGGGTTCACGTGGAAGAACTTGATGATGATAGTCATGTGGACCTTTGGCCTTCAGTCCATCCATGTAGGGACATCACGGTGCTTTGATTAGCTGGTGGTGGTGCAGATCAGCACCGCAGAAAACCGGAAAAAGAACAGAAGAGAAAGTAGGGGTGAGTACGGATTATAGAGCCACCAGGATTAAACTAAAATGAAGCTATGAGAAAGCCAAGTTAAAATAATGTGTTTTCAGCAGTGTTTTAAAGTGCTCCACTGTATTAGCCTGGCGAATTTCTATTGGTAAACTATTGCAGATTTTAGGTGCATAACAGCAGAAGGCCGCCTCATCACTTCTTTTAAGTTTAGCTCTTGAAATTCTAAGTAGACACTCATTTGAAGATCTAATGTTACGATTTGGAGTGTAAGGTGAAAGACATTCTGAAATATAAGATGGAGCGAGATTACTTAAGACTTTGTAAACCATAAGCAGTATTTTAAAGTCAATTCTAATTGACACAGGTAACCAATGTAGTGACATCAAAACTGGAGAAATGTGCTCGGATTTTCTTTTCCTAGTTAAGATTCTAGCAGCTGCATTCTGCACTAGTTGCAATCGATTGATGTCTTTTTTTAGGTAGTCCTGAGAGGAGCGCTTTACAGTAATCTAACCTACTGAAAACAAAAGCGTGAACTAATTTCTCAGCATCTTTCAATGTCCTTGTTGTACAAGGAATGCAACTCGGCCATACCAAGTACTACACATGGGCCAGCCATTCTAAAGAGTCTTATTATATGAGCTCCATAAGCTTTCATTCCAGGGCACAGAAGTATGGCATAGAAACCACTTGTCAACCCAATAAAGGTAAATTCATATGAAAACAATGAACAAGGAAGGTGACGGATTTCACTATTGGAGACTGAGGTTGCTACAAATAACTGATGCCAAGATTAAGAAAGGCATTTTTGTTTGTCTACAACTCAGACACGTCATCAATGATAAGCAGTTTGAAGATGTGCCTGTTGGGCTGGAGGAAGTCACATGGAAGGCATTCAAGGATGTTGTCGAGAATTTTCTTGGCAACTACAGAGCACCAAACTACATCTAGCTGGTTGACAACATGCTTCAAGTGTGTTGCCTCCCAACCTCTTTTCACGTCAGAATGCCAGTTCAACCCCTGTGGCATCTATCTATCTATCTATCTATCTATCTATCTATCTATCTATCTATCTATCTATCTATCTATCTATCTATCTGTCTGTCTGTCTGTCTGTCTGTCTGTCTGTCTGTCTGTCTGTCTGGTATATTACTCTTGAGGGGATAATCATCGATAGATAGATAGAAAGATCTAGATAGATAGATCACTATATAATAGACAGACAGACAGACAGACAGACAGACAGACAGACAGACAGACAGACAGATAGATAGATAGATAGATAGATAGATAGATAGATAGATAGATAGATAGATTAATAGTTGCCAGCTATTCTAATATTTGATGTAGGTAAGCCTCCAGAAAAACTCACATGTACACAGAGAGAATGCAAATTCAGCACAGACAGTGACCATGCAGAGATTTTAACCTGACTCTGGAGCGTCACTAACTATTGTGCCGCCTTGAAATAACACTTACATTACATTTTACATTCACTGGCTTAGCAGATGCTCTTATCCAAAGTGACTTCTAAACAATGGCAACATAATCGAGTAAACATCAGTCTGGGGGTCTGTTTTGGAATAATAAATAAACATCCCTATGAAAAGAAATCATAACATTTATCAGTTGGAATAAACAAGAGATGCCAGTCATGCTGTCCAGCCAGTTGTGTGTCAGTGTGATTTAAGTGTGAGTTACATCCACGATTGACCAGAACCTTTTGTTTGTCTTTTTTGCAAAGAGTGCTGCATTAGGCATGTGAGGACAGCAAGGGCAGCACTTACGATGTTGATGCTCACTTCATATTTCCCAGACTTGCTCTGAGCTGAGAGGCACCCTTTCAGGCTGAAGCCATTATGTGCGCACCTAGGTGTTTATGCCCCACCAAACCTTTCTGAGGTGGAATGGAATTTAATAATTAATGAATCACAGCCTTCCTCTCTAAAACCATTAAAATCCCAGTGGGAATCTTACCATGTTCGATGTGACTCACACACCTAAGAACAAGACTTAGAGGATTACTGCACATATTATCTCTGCCTACAAAATTGCCATATGTCTCATATTTAAATTAGTGTGACATTTAAGAAGAAATACCTCAAGAAAGGTAAAATATCAGAATTATACTTAGATTTAAATCTAAAGGCATTTGCTGGTACTCTCAGAAGGCCTGTTAGGATGGACTCCAGTTTCCTGTGACCCTGTCCTGTAAAAATGGAGTTCAGAAAAGATATGGAGAGATAAATGTATTGTGATTTGTGTTTTTTATTCATTTTTTTTACACTTTCCCATGAAGTTTTTGGAACTTCTCATTGGCTATTCTGGGGTTTCTGGGGTTTTTGATTAACAACAACAACAATATTTATTTCTATAGCACATTTTCATACCAACAATGTAGCTCAAAGTGCCTTACATGATGTCAAAGAGAAAGTTACAAGAAAAAGTAACAAATAAGATTAGGCAAGAATATTAAGGAATAAGTAACAAAAAAAAAAACAAATAAATCTATATGATCTTAAAAAACAGACATATAACTAGTAAAAGAGTAGTGTCCTTATATATTGTCACACACGTGCACATGGGGAACAGCTGAAGGGCCTAGTCACTTGTAGTTTTACGCCAGGCCAGGGGGCGGCGGAGTGTACTGACTATCTCTCTCAGTCCCTTGCAGACCTTTCCCGGGAAATCCCGCCTCTTGTCATCCCCAAGGATGACATCACTTCCGACCACGAGGACGCCACTCCCAGTTCCTGCTACGATGACGTCATTTCCTTCCCAGGCCTTTAAAACTGCCACCTTGCCTCAGTACAGGCAGTTCTGTTCTGGACTCTGAACCATTCACATCTTGTACAAAAACAAGCAATTTTGCAGCCGAGCATATTATACGGGTGGCTGCCCCAAACCTTTGTGATGTCTCTGACTCATTCTTCTGACAATATATATAATGACATCATTATATAAGTCTCTAAAGATGAGTCTGGTGTTAAGGTCAGATGGCCAGGAAGGAAAAACAAAAAACTCCTGTTAAACTGGAGAATAAAAACAAAATCTGTAGGGCTTCCAAGGCTAAAGGACCACCCAGCCCCCACTGGGCAATGTACCGAACATAAATGTTCTGTCGCAGGTGGCCATTGGGGGGGGGGCGGCCTGGAGGACCGGAAGAGGACTTATGCCTTTCCCAGACCATGTTGGGGAGACTACCCTGGTACCTATGGGGGCCACGGGTACAGAGCTTTGAAGCTCAACCCTGTAGGGCTCAACCTCGTGGTCACCGCCAGGTGGCGCCCCAATGCCTTTGGAGCCCTGGACCTCAGCACTTCCGCCACACCTGGAAGTGCTGGGGGGAAGAGGATTGGGGACACCTGGAGTGCTTCCGGGTGATTATAAAAGGGAAGAGTAAGGCATTTGAGTTGGCCTGAACATTGGAGGACTTTGGGGTTTGTGGTGCACTTAGAACTGTAAATAATCTATACTAATAAAAGGCAAAGCCCTCACTCACTCACTCACTCACTCACTCACTCACTCACTCACTCACTCACTCACTCACTCACTCACTCACTCACTCACTCATCACTAATTGTCCAACTTCCCGTGTAGGTGGAAGGCTGAAATTTGGCAGGCTCATTCCTTACAGCTTACTTACAAAAGTTAGGCAGGTTTCATTTCGAAATTCTACGCGTAACGGTCATAACTGGAACCTCTTTTTTGTCCATATACTGTAATAGACTGCAGCTCGATGGCCGTGGGAGGCGGAGTTGCATATCGCGTCATCATGCCTCCCACGTAATCACGTGAACTGACTGTGAACGCAGTACGTAGAAAACAAGGAAGAGCCCCAAAGAGCACTGAAGAAAACATTCATTACACAATTGAGAAGGCAGCGAAACAATAAGAAGCGAGCGAGTGACGCATACAAGCATATTCATAAGTGCAGCTACTGCGGAAACAAAGCACGGTGTAAACCGTAAGTTTAAATTAAGTTTATAGAAACGCTGCCGCTGCCGTTTGCAATACCATATTCGCGACATACAAGTTTAATGAGAAGACACGAGGTATAAACGAGACTTTGGATCACTTTGTAACAGAGTTAAAATTGCTGTAGCGAGAAACTTTTAAGTGCCGGGTCTTAGCTAACATTAAATAAAGCCGTGGACATTGCAACATCACACAAGAGAGCGGCTCACGTGAACTGACTGAACGCAGCACGAGTGATCACTTCGATGAATCAAACCTGTTCAAAAAACACATTACACAATTGATAATGTAGGAAAAGAATATGAAGCGACTGACGTAGCAAGAAACTTTTAAGTGCCGGGTCTTAGCTAACATTAAATAAAGCCGTGGACATCGCAACATCACACAAGAGAGCGGCTCACGTGAACTGACTGAACGCAGCACGAGTGATCACTTTGAATCAAACCTGTTCAAAAAACACATTACACAATTGATAATGTAGGAAAAGAATATGAAGCGAATGACGCATACAGACATTTTCATGAGTGCAGGTACTTCGGAAACAAAGCACCGTGTACACCTAAAGTTTAAATGAAGTTCATAGACCTACAAAAGGTTGCCATTGATTTGAGGCAAGATTGCTTTTCTTCTGTACAACTATACGTTGCATTCTCAACAGTAAGCTTGCACGGCTTGGTCATTTTACAACCGGAGTGCTGAATTGACAACGTGGTATACAAAGAGAACTATAACAATCGTAATAAACGAACAATAAAACAGCGGAGAACCCGCTGCTTCCTTGGCGAAGCAAGGAAAAAAGATGACCTTATATGGCGTTCGTTTATAAAACAGCGGAGAACCTGTGTAAAGGCTGCTTCGCAAAAAAACAGTAGAGCGCCTTATATGACCAGGCAGTCAGCTAAAGAAGGGAATCAATAAATAACTATAATCGTAATAAACGAACAAAAAATAGCGGAGAATCCGCGGATTACATAAAGGAAATGGGTATCTGAACAGAAAAGTGAATCTCAAATAGCTACACAATAACTATAACAATCGTAATAAACGAACAATAAAACAATACAGAACTGCAAAGCAAGGAGAAAGGACAGCCTTATATGGCGTTCGTTTATAAAACAGCGGAGAGGCTGTGTAAAGGCAGCTTCACAAAAAAACAGATCCTTAACAAATTGTTATTGGTATATTTTCCCTCAATTTAAAAAGGTTTTCTTTTCTTCTTAATAAAAATTTAAAAGCAGTACTTCGCCACTGCGAAGCGCGCAGATTTGGCTATATATATATACTAGCAAAATACCCGCGCTTCGCAGCGGAGAAGTAGTGTGTTAAAGAGGTTATGTAAACATATATATACATAAACATATATACTTATATATACATATCTACATATACACATATCTACATATATACATATATATATACATATACACATCCGCATATATATACATATATCAACATATATATACACATACATATACACACATACATACATACACACACACATATATATATATATATACACATACAGACACATATATATACATATACATATTTTCATATCTACATATATATACACATATATACATATCTACATACATACACATCTATCTATCTATCTATCTATCTTCTCTATCTATCTATATATATATATATAAAACTATCCATCCATCCATCCATTTTCCAACCTGCTGAATCCGAACACAGGGTCACGGGGGTCTGCTGGAGCCAATCCCAGCCAACACAGGGCACAAGGCAGGGAACCAATCCCGGGCAGGGTGCCAACCCACCGCAGGACACACACAAACACACCCACACACCAAGCATGCACTAGGGCCAATTTAGGATTGCCAATCCACCTAACCTGCATGTCTTTGGACTGTGGGAGGAAACCGGAGCGCCCGGAGGAAACCCACGCAGACACGGGGAGAACATGCAAACTCCACGCAGGGTGGACCCGGGAAGCGAACCCGAGTCTCCTAACTGCGAGGCAGCAGCGCTACCACTGCGCCACCGTGCCGCCCATATATATAACTATTTATATATATATATATATATATATCTATCTATTTATATATATATATATATATATATATACATATATATCTCTATCTATCTATCTATATATATACATCCCCGTGCTTTGCAGCGGCGAAGTACTGCTTTTAAATTTTTATTAAGAAGAAAACCTTTTTAAATTGAGTGAAAATATACCAATAAAAATTTGTTAAGGATCTGTTTTTTTGTGAAGCTGACTTCACACAGCCTCTCCGCTGTTTTATAAACGAACGTCATATAAGGTCTTCCTTTTTAGTTGCTTTGCCAACGGAAGCAGCCTTTTTATTTAATCCTGTTTTTACGATTGTTCTGTTTGTATATCACATTGTCAGTTCAGCACTCCGGTTGTAATATGAGCAAGCCGTGCAAGCTTACTGTTGAGAATGCAACGTATAGTTGTACAGGAGAAAAGCAATCTTGCCTCAAATCAATGGCAACCTTTTGTAGGTCTATGAACTTAATTTAAACTTTAGGTTTACACGGTTCTTTGTTTCCGAAGTACCTGCACTCATGAATATGTCTGTATGCGTCAGTGGCTTCATATGTTCACGTGAGCCGCTCTCTTGTGTGATGTTGCGATGTCCACGGCTTTATTTAATGTTAGCTAAGACCCGGCACTTAAACGTTTCTTGCTACAGCAATTTTAACTCCGTTACAAAGTGAACCAAAGTCTCGTTTATACCTCGTGTCTTCTCATTAAACTTGTAAGTCGCGAATATGGTATTGCAAACGGCAGCGGGAGCATTTCTATAAACTTAATTTAAACTTACGGTTTACACCGTGCTTTGTTTCCGCAGTAGCTGCACTTATGAATATGCTTGTATGCGTCACTCGCTCGCTTCTTATTGTTTCGCTGCCTTCTCAATTGTGTAATGAATGTTTTCTTCAGCGTTCTTTGGGGCTCTTCCTTGTTTTGTACGTACTGCGTTCACAGTCAGTTCACGTGATTACGTGGGGATCTGTTTTTTTGTGAAGCTGACTTCACACAGCCTCTCCGCTGTTTTATAAACGAACGTCATATAAGGTCTTCCTTTTTCGTTGCTTTGCCAACGGAAGCAGCCTTTTTATTTAATCCTGTTTTTACGATTGTTCTGTTTGTATATCACATTGTCAGTTCAGCACTCCGGTTGTAATATGAGCAAGCCGTGCAAGCTTACTGTTGAGAATGCAACGTATAGTTGTACAGGAGAAAAGCAATCTTGCCTCAAATCAATGGCAACCTTTTGTAGGTCTATGAACTTAATTTAAACTTTAGGTTTACACGGTTCTTTGTTTCCGAAGTACCTGCACTCATGAATATGTCTGTATGCGTCAGTCGCTTCATATGTTCACGTGAGCCGCTCTCTTGTGTGATGTTGCGATGTCCACGGCTTTATTTAATGTTAGCTAAGACCCGGCACTTAAACGTTTCTTGCTACAGCAATTTTAACTCCGTTACAAAGTGATCCAAAGTCTCGTTTATACCTCATGTCTTCTCATTAAACTTGTAAGTCGCGAATATGGTATTGCAAACGACAGCGGGAGCATTTCTATAAACTTAATTTAAACTTACGGTTTACACCGTGCTTTGTTTCCGCAGTAGCTGCACTTATGAATATGCTTGTATGCGTCACTCGCTCGCTTCTTATTGTTTCGCTGCCTTCTCAATTGTGTAATGAATGTTTTCTTCAGCGCTCTTTGGGGCTCTTCCTTGTTTTGTACGTACTGCATTCACAGTCATTTCACGTGATTACGTGGGTGGCGTGATGACGCGATACGCAACTCCGCCTCCCACGGCCATGGAGGTGCACTCTATTACAGTATATGGACAAAAAAGAGGTCCCAGTTATGATCATTACGCGTAGAATTTCAAAATGAAACCTGCCTAACTTTTGTAATTAAGCTGTAAGGAATGAGCCTGCCAAATTTCAGCCTTCCACCTACATGGGAAGTTGGAGAATTAGTGATGAGTGAGTGAGTGAGTGAGTGAGTGAGTGAGTGAGTGAGTGAGTGAGTGAGTGAGTGAGTGAGTGAGTGAGGGCTTTGCCTTTTATTAGTATATATATATATATATATATATATATATATATATATCTATGTAGATATGTATATATATATATATATATATATATATATATATATGTAAATGTATGTATGTATATATGTATGTCTATATATATATATATATATATATATATATATATATATATATATATATATATATGTTGATATGTATATATATGTGTATATATATGTAGATATTGTGAAAGGGTGCTTCCCGGACACAGACAGGCAGACACATTTCCAATCATCACCCCACGTTTATTTACACACTTCCTACTATTTACAAAGTCACTATGTGCACCACACCAAACCCTCCCGCAGTCTCCCGAAGTCCAGGCTCTCAACAGCCACTTTCTTCTTCACACACAACACACTCGGGCCTCTCCTCACCCCCTCTGCATCGGCCTTGTCCTCCTCCTACCCGACTCCAGCCTTGATTGCAAGGCGGCGGCTCCTTAAATAGGTAGCTGGGTGCGGCTCGCAATCAGCCACCTGCCACAATATGTATATAGATATATATATATATATATATATATATATATATATATATATAAATATATATATATATGTGTATATATATGTAGATATGTATATATATATGTAGATATGTAAATATGTATATGTATATATATGTATGTGTATATATATGTTGATATGTGTATATATATATATGTATATATATGTGGATGTGTATATGTATATATATATATGTATATATGTTTATATATGTATATGTAGATATGTGTATATGTAGATATGTATATATATGTATATATGTATATATATGTTTACATAACCTCTTTAACACACTACTTCTCCGCTGCGAAGCGCAGGTATTTTGCTAGTGTATAATAAACGTGTGTTGGGTGACTTCAAGGTGTCCACCTGTCTGTGTCCGAGCCGGCTTCCACAGTTCATAAGTCAGTCCTCTTTGTTTCCAGGCTTCATATGAGAGGATTCAGAGCAGTCGGTCTCATGGACAGCTGGGGTTACATAGTGCCTCGATCAGGTGGTGGTGGCGCAAATCACCACCACAGGAGAACCGGAAAAGAGAGCAGAGCTTAGGAAAGATTTTAAATTCCTGAAGAATATGATAATTCTATGCATGTATAATCTACTAGGAGTACAAATAAAATGTAGCGACGAAAAAGCCAAATTAAATTAATAAGTTTTTAACAATTTTTTAAAATGTTCCACAGTACTAGCCTGGCGTCTCTCTATTGGTAAAGTATTCCAGATTTGAGGTGCATAACAGCAAATGGCCACCTCACCACTTCTTTTCCACTTGAATCTTGGAATTATAAGCAGGCCACCTTTAGAAGATCTAAGGTTACAACTTGAAGTGTAGGGGGACAGGCATTCCAAAATGTAGAATGCAGTGAGATTATTTAGTAGTATTTTAAAGTCAATTCTGAATGACACGGGTAACCAATGTAACAACACTAAAACTGCTGATATGTGCTCAAATGTTCTTGGGAAAGATCTACTATATTATTTCTAATATCATTTATTTTGAGTTTTCAAAAATATAGCAAAAGCCTCACGAGTTTCACTAGAAGTTTTTAAGAGGCATTACATTGAGTAAGCTGAGTTTAGAATTTGATCAGTAGTTAAGAATATAACTCTTGTATTACCAGCGTTATCATTTATTATTTTAGAGAAATAGGACTGCCTTGCAAGGCAGACTGTGTTGTTATATTCAATTATTCGTGCCTTCAGTTTTTCATAGTGGACTATCAGTTTAGTTTTTTTCCATTTACACTCCGCTCTCCTGCATGTTCTGTTTAAATTAGATACTCTTTGGGTCTTCCAAGATATGACAGTGTTGGAGGATTTCTTAACAGTCTTTACAGTGGCCACTTAGTATTAAACATTTTCCACCTTACTGGTTACACTACTAGCTTTATTAAGATGCACACTACGCAGAATATTAGCAAACATTGAATCTGTAGATGTATTTATATAATGTTTTTTAACAATACGCTTCTCATTAATTGTAATTAACAGTACTGTATTTCTACGTCAAATAATATGTAAAAATGGTGCGATATACCAATATCCATGACCTGTCTCACGTCAACGTATAATCCTTTTGAAATCACTAAATCCAACGTGTGTCCTCCCTTATGTGCAGGCCGACTGACTTATTGACTGAGATCAAAAGAGTGCAGTACTCTATGTCCAGGCATTCTCCTGCTTTTGGGTCATACTGGCTATCCACATAAAAACTGAAATTGCCTACAATTAGAAACCTGTTAAGGCATTTAGTTTGTTCTGTCTTGGTTCCAGATGTACATGTAATTTTTTTTAGCATCTTATTGCTGACAGGGCAGATCCAAGCAACTATAGGCCAGTAAGCTTAACATGCATCACAGGAAAATTAATGGAAGGAATTATTAAGGATAAGACTGAGCAATACCTGTCAAGGACAGGAGTTATTAGGAACAGTCAGCATTTGTTCAGAAGAGGGAGGTCGTGTTTTACTAACATGCTGGAATTCTATGAGGAGGCAACAAAAGGATACGATCAAAGTGGAGCATATGATGTTATTTATATCGACTTTCAGAAAGCATTTTAAAAAGTGACACATGAGAGGTTGAGCATCAAATTAAAAGAAGTGGGAGTTCAGGGTGATGTTTTTAGATGGGTGCAGAATTGGCTCAGGAAGCAGAGGGTGATGGTGCGAGGAACCTCATCAGAACTGGCCGATGTTAAGAGTGATGTTCCACAGGGGTCAGTGCTAGGGCCGCTGCTATTTTTAATATATATAAATGATTTAGATAAGAATATAAGTAACAAGCTGGTTAAGTTTGCAGATGATACCAAGACAGGTGGATTAGCTGATAGTTTGGAATCTGTTATATCATTACAGAAGGATTTGGATAACATACAGGCTTGGCCAGATTTGTGGCAGATTAAATTTAATGTCAGTAAATGTAAAGTATTACACATAGGAAGTAAAAATGTTAGGTTTGAATACACAATGGGTGGTCAGAAAATTGAGAGTACACCTTATGAGAAGGATTTAGGAGTCATAGTGGACTCTAAGCTATCGACTTCCCGACAGTGTTCAGAAGCCATTAAGAAGGCTAACAGAATTTTAGGTTATATAGCACGATGTGTGGAGTTCAAGTCCAAGGAGGTTCTGCTCAACCTTTATAAAGCACTGGTGAGGCCTAATCTTGAGTACTGTGTGCAGTTTTGGTCTCCAGGCTACAAAAAGGACATAGCAGCACTAGAAAAGGTCCAGAGAAGAGCAACAGGGCTGATTCTAGGGCTACAGGGGTTGAATTATGAGGAAAGATTAAAAGAGCTGATCCTTTACAGTTTAAGCAAAAAGAAGATTAAGAGGTGACATGACTGAAGTGTTTAAAATTATGAAGGGAATTAGTACAGTGGATCGAGACTGTTATTTTAAAATGAGTTCATCAAGAACACGGGGACACAGTTGGAAACTTGTTAAGGGTAAATTTCGCACAAACATTAGGAAGTTTTTCTTTACACAAAGAACAATAGACACTTGGAATAAGCTATCAAGTAGTGTGGAAGACAGTAAGACGTTGGGGACTTTCAAAACTCGACTTGATGTTTTTTTGGAAGAAATAAGTGGATAGGACAGGCGAGCTTTGTTGGGCTGAATGGCCTGTTCTCGTCTAGAGTGTTCTAATGTTTTGAATAATGATGGGTGGCGACATTTTGCGACTTTTGCATTGGAAAAGGCATCCTCCCAGTATGCTTACATGACGCCTTTTAAAAAGGTCACTAATACGCAGTTGGGGTATCCGTGTTTTGGATAAAACAAAAAATCCTAACATGTACTTCTCTGTGTTTTTGTTCTTGGTTTTCTAACTTACCTTCCAGTTTGTAATTCTGATTCTTGTTTCACATTTCTGACTTGGGGAAAGATCAGTTTGTCTTTGGTTTTGACCTTGGGGTATACTCCGTATTGTTCTCACTTCATCTACTGGTCCCAAAAAACATTCTGGGCAGGATGGGCAGATAGAGCAATGTGTGAAACTAAATTAGGCCTCCTTCCCTTTAGCAATGAATGTTGTTGAATACACACTGTTTTTGGGATGACATGATGGTAATAACTACTGTATTTATGTATCCATTGTCCTGGGTTAAAATCTCAAATCTAGTTGCTGTCTGTATGCTGTTACATGTTCCTCATTGGTTGGTGTGACTTTTTGTCAGGGCACTGGAGTTTTTTTATTTTTTTTCATATCCTAATGTCCTGATTGAAAACTGACAGGTAAACTTTTGAGCAGAACCAAGAGATGCATGTAGGAAAACAAAAAAGGGACAAGCTGGAAATGAAAGCCAAGACTTGAAAAAAATTGAGGTCAAAAGAACAAGTAAGAGGTCAAAATAGAACAAAATACGCAAAAATATTTAGAGCAAAGGTTTTTTGATAGAGTTTTTGGTGTCCACTGATAGGATAAGGAAACAAACCTCTAGCAATTCTTTTATCCCATTGCGTCAAGTATGAACAGGTCACAACCTCTGAGGCCAAACCCCTAGAAATGCTAGGAAGTGGACTTAACAACGTGAACTCAAAATGGCAGTCGTTATGGACCTAAATTGATGAAGACATTGCAAAAACAAAATGCAGTACGTAAACCATTCTGAGCAAAAAAAATGACAGAAACAGAATCTGTGACTTAAAAAATCCCAAATTCAGGTACAAGATAATATTATATAATTAGTAACAAAACCGAAACATAACACCCAGAGACCTGCATGGTAGATTGTTAAGCCATTCTAAAATTGTCCTTCTCATTTTGGCTGGGTGTTTGCTCTGATTCATATTGTCACCTGTTGGACGTTTCTTAGACAGGAGTGTGTGCCTTTCCTAATCATTTCAAGTGACATAGCAAATCGTCTGAATCCTTACACTGGCTCCCGGTTAAGTTTAGGGCAGATTTCAAAATCCTCCTTTTAACATATAAAGCTTTAAATGGCCAAGGTCTGGCTTACTTATCTGAACTTATCATGACTTACAAACCAGAGCGCACATTAAGATCTCAAGATGCTGGTCTGCTTATGATTCCAAGAATTCATAAAATAACAGAGGGAGGTCGAGATTTTAGTGACAGAGGCCCTAAACTGTGGAATGGTCTGCCTGCTACTATAAGAGATGCTCCTTCTGTCTCAGCTTTCAAATTCCGCCTGAAGACTCACTACTTCAGTTTAGCATATACTGACTAGAGGTGCTGATTAACTGTACAGACTGCATCTCTGTTATTAGTCATTAGCACTTAAACATAAGTAACAAGATAGTTATAATTTATTAACCCTCATCTATTCTGTTTCTCTCCTCGGTACTGAAATGTGGCACTTGGTTCCACTGCCCACCTGGCCAAGTTGTTTTGCCTGCCAACGGTAAAGTCATCTCTGATGGAGGATCACAGGAATCATCAAGTAGAGGAGTCCTTTCATCGGATTGGCTGGCCCAGCACTGACTCAGCTGTGGAATGGCCAATTGGGAGAGGCAGCTTGATGGCCGAGATCTCCAGGACTCTAAACAAATCCAAATCCTATTATGTGATATCATCTACTGTTGAGTTCTGCTCTGTACTTGTAAGATTTCTATTGTACTATTATATTGTAGTGAGGATTACTTGTGTTCTGTTCGGTGTGTTGTATTGTATTTACCCCCTTTTTTAACACCCACTGCACGCTCAACCTACCTGGAAAGGAGTCTCCTTGTCTGATTTTGGGCTATACACAAATAAATTGTATTATATTGTATTGTACTTATATCAAATGGATAATTTAGTTTTGTATTTTGTTAAATTGCAAAAATTCCTAAATCTTGTTTTTTCTTTGTCCTTCTGAGGTATCAATTGATGTTCAATGAGGGAAAAACTGAATGTAAATTATTTTAGCACAATACTGCAACATGTCAAAATGTTAACAAAGTGAAAGGCTCGGAATACTTTATGAATCCACTGTATATTACTAGAGTTTGAAATGTATGCTTCCGAATAACAAATAAATTAAGGTTTAGAGTCACTGTGAAAGGCGAATTATTTTACAAGATTTTATATTATAAAAGACTTATTAGGCTCATATGCTTGGCGGAGTAAATAGATGAATGGGTGATTAGAGGAATTTCTACCAGCAGCAGAGGCAGTGCATTTGGATTCATGCACAATGCTGTTTTTCTTAATGTAATTTTTAATGTAATTTTAATTTAATTTAAAATTCAATTACATTTTTAATTAAATGACATTTAATTTTAATTTTATTTTTTCCTGTGTGGGGCATGCAGTGCTGCAATTTGAATGGTAGCTTAAATATCTTGAATCTCATGTATTTTGAAAAAAGTATTTCTCCAGATACTAGAGTTTTCCTCCCACATCACAAAGAGGTGCGTGTTAAAGCAATTTGTGTCTCTAAACTGGCCCTGTTTGGTATGTGAACAAATGGAACCCCGGATTAACAGGCACCCCATCAATCCAATAATACCAGAGCAGGCTCTAGTCTCCCACAACTTTGAATTTGAGAATGTTACTATGTACTGATTTCAGCAACAGTGGAATTTCCATTAGAAACAGCTTACACAAAATTGTTATGGTATTGCCATATTTTATTGTTCTTTGCATTCTCAGTTAAAAATTAAGGTTTTAAAATTATGTTTACTCTCTCCTTTTTGCAGTTTATTATTCTTTAACACAAATTTTGTGCATTTTGTCTATGTATGAATTACCGTATTTTTCGCACCATAAGACGCACTTTTTTTTCCCTAAAAGAAGGTTGGAAATGTCTGTGCGTCTTATGGAGCGAATATTGCATCACAGACCATGATGTGTAATACCTGACAAAAGTCGACATCCAGGGGTAGAGGGCGCCAAAACTCACTGTTACGTTACAGGCATTCCCTCTGTGCTTGGAGGAATGTTAGACTCATTGACTCGGCATCTAATCCTTGCGTGTGCGTGAGTTGCGAAATCTAAACAAATATAAACAAAGGCAAGATAGCATCTACATCTCATGAGGGAGCGAAGCGAGTGCAGAAAACAAAATACTCAGTGCATATGTTTTGCGCATTATCACTGAGTTGGACTCTGGACTCGATAGATTACCAGCCGCTGGACTACTTCAGGCTGTTCTTTCCTGAAGCTGCCTTTCAGCTACTGTCAGACGAGACAAACAGGTATGCAGAGCAATTTTTTGAATCGAGGGCTGTGCTTGCACCGCATTCTCATTTTTCAAACTGGAAACCCACAACAAAACACGAGATGAAGGGCTTTGTGGCATTACAAATATAGATGGGACTAGACTGGCGATATAACTTCAGGGAGCATTGGTCCAAACGTGCTTTGTCCCCTGGTGGCTTTGGACAGGTTATGTCCTGTGATGATAGGTACGTGATGCTGCAAAGTGATTGTGAGCAACTGAGCTTAATAAATTCTGACACTAGTGATGAGGAGTTCTTGGGGTTTCCATATAACTAGAAGAGTGCTTGAACCTTAAAGTCTCTCCTTATTTGTTAATGACAGTGATGTTTCTTAATACCGCTGTTGAATTTACATGGTTGAAATATTATTCTGCTATATTTTATTAAACATATTAGTGCACCATTTGGTTCAGAATATTTTTTTTCTTCTTTTCCTCCTCTAAACCTAGGTGCGTCTAATGGTCAGGTGCGTCTTATGGTGCAAAAAATACGGTATGTTCTTCTATTCAGTCATATTTGTTCTCTGACTTATATTTTTTATCTTTATATGCTGAGTCTAAAGGGGTAGGGTCCCCTGACACCCCCAGGCCTTTATAAACCTGCATAAATCTCATGGCTAATGCCAACTATTGTGTATTTTTGTATATTTGTTTGGCTACCTTTTAATTTTTGATTTGTCCAGGCATTTTTGACTGTGTTGATACTCTTTTCCTGATTCTTTGATTTATGTACTCTGGTCTAATATTTGGAATTTCATTTCTGGATAATGGATTTGGTTTTGTTAAACTTTTTTGCCCCTTTAAGGCAAACCTTTTTAATCCTCATTATTTTTTTTCTTGCTTTTGTATTCTTGCTAATTTAATTTTTTGATATAGAGAATCATTGTTTTGTTGCTGGGGTCTGAGATTTTTATGGGCCCCTTACAGGTTTTTTTTTCCCCAGTAATCTAGAACAATCACAGAAGTATGATGATTCATAGCACATGAAGAATGGCAAAAAGAAGCATTAGGCCTTCAAGATGGAGTCAAAAAGCAGGCCAGATTCCCTTACAGCCTGCCCAGAAAAGGTTCACTCCAAGGCAGCCTGATTGCCTGCTCCAATGGCTGGCTTCAGCCTACGCCAGGCCAAATGGTTTTATTATATTGAATTGTAACTGAATTGTATTTTGTTCTGAGCTCTTTACTTGTGATGATCAATTCTCTAACTTTGTCATGTAGCACTTGTTCCCAAACAGTCCTACTGTGTGATGTTTACTCAATTATTTTTATTTCTTTTCTATGTTGCTTTGTATAAAAAACTCTGCTAAATTTAAATGGTGTTTTGGCTTCAAAAGTGCTAAAATAATGTCAGAGTTCCAAAAAGTCTTTAAAATGCCCTACAAGGTAGGAGAACACTTTCAATGCTAGGCTTATGTAAAAAGAGCAACAAAAAGAATATCAATAAAAAATAATGTATTGACACTAATGGAAAAAAATGCTCAAAAATATAACAGGGCAAAAAGATTTGTCTTAAAGGAATTCCACAGAGAGACCAACTCCCAATGCAAACATCTTATAACTCTCAACATCCAAAGAAGGGCAAAATTTCCAGCAAATCAAGAAAGTCAAAATAAGGGCAATTCATACCATATAAATGCTCTACTCCACAAAGCCCATTTAAATGAACTGCAAGGTTACTCACTTTTGCAGCTGGCCTTATAGGATGGGGTGGCAGTTCCTTAGTGATGAGGCCTAGCCAGCAGCCATACCACATACACTTCAGAACAGGTAATTCACCTGAAGCTACACATGTTCAGGCTTGGCCAGTACTTGGATGGGAGACCAACCAGGTAAAATGCTTGGGTTGCTGCTGTGATTAAATATATATGTATATATACATTATGTATACATACAGTATACTAGCTGTCCCCCGCAGCTCCGCCCATGTAGTAGTGAAGCAGCATAAACTTTAAAAATCAATAAACAAACAGGTATCGCTAGCTAAGCAGAGGCAAGGTATGCTCCAAGCCATGGCAAGAGGTATACCGACTCGAACGGAGGCTGGTGTGTGAGTCAGGATGGCCCCGCCAGGCTCCCCACTCCTGACATCACGCTTCCCCCTACCCTTGGCCCACAGCCTCTGTCTCACATTAGTGTGAATAAATCACTGCCGCAAGTGAACTATGATACTTAGCACAATGAGAGAAGTCGCAAAATCAACCAGAATCTTCAGGCAAATTACAGGAAAAAAAAGATCTAAATCCGTTAAGTAGTTCTCTCGCGAAAAGCAGACAGACAGACATTGGATTTTATATATATCTCTGTATTATATAAAAAAATCTTGGGATGAGACAAGACTTTCAGAGAGACGAGACGTGACTTTCTCAGAGAGACACTTTCACGTCTTGCGAGACGAGACTTTGTGCCAAGAGATTTAACCACGCTCGGGGCCGGAAATAAAAGACAAAGAGTAGATGACAAAGAAGAACATCGTAAAGAGTTCAAAAACATTGGTGCGATATACATGCAGTGCAGGTTAGAGATAATGGAAGTCCGAAAATTCGAACGTCTCAAAAAAATGATAGTAAAGATCATATTAGCGCAAACAAATGGAAATTATTACTCGGTGAAATAATGGAACAGCGAAAAGAGATCGAATATATTGTTCGGATTTACACTTTAAGTTGGAGACTTGTAGATTGTCTAATTCATGTTGCCATCAGGGAAAAGTAGTGTTTCTTCCCAATGAAGAGGCGTATACGCAAGAATTTAAAGATTTGTTGTTTGTTGAAAGTGAAATCCACATACGCTGTCATGCTTGGGTTACAGAGTTGCACAGATACACAGGAGATTTTAGAGACAGAAACATTATTCAGACATTTCAAACAAAACCTAAGTCTCTTTCAGGAGTGAATCGAGCTCTGTGTGTAGTCGGAGGGAGACAGTTCCGTCTCTCAATTAAAAGAATACAAAATCTTCCTGTTCATAGGGGCGCGCTTCAGGAGTGGGACCCCCAACAGGAGCAGAGGATGTCTGGGGGAGAAGAGAGACAAGGCAGTGAGAGAAAAGGACAGCTGCTGTACAGGCTTTTAAATGTTTAAAGTGCAGAGTGAGATGCAGATCATGTGGCACGGCAGCAGCAGCAAGCCAGCAGCTGATTGAGCAAAGAGGAGGTAAGAAACTGTATTTGTTTCCCATTGTATCACCATTTAAGAGGGGGTTTCGGAGGAGCGACTGCATCTACTTTGGGGTGCATTCAGCCCCCCTCTTTACAATGCCAGCGGCCCACTAGTGTGTTTATATAGTTTTTTTTTTGTTTTTTTTTTAATGTTGCTAGCTGTGATCATTTGTTGTATGTTGTTTGTGGTTAGCATTTTATCTGTGTCTTTTCTTCTTTGAGGCATGGTGTTGTACTGTTTAGCACTGCTGCCTCATAGATTTGGTCACATTTTTTGCCACAATAATCTATCCAGCATATTGGCAGATTGTTTTCAGGCCCTCAAGGACACTTACACAACCAATGCAGCATTATAATCCACTCAAATCAAGCTGAGTTCCTTTTTTCCACATTGGCGAAGTTCCCAAATATTTCTGCAATTTCGCTGAACTCAGGGTGAAGCAAATTCCATGGGGTTCACTCATCTCTATTAATGAATTAAAAATGCACAGAAAAGAGAAACAAAAGAAATTTAAACATAAGTCAGGGGAGGAACCCTGGCTTAAACATGACATTAGTGTTCCTCTGTGTTCATTCTGTGAACAGAAACCTTACCTGAGAGTTGCCACAGAGTTCCCAATGATGAAACACAAAGAATATTTATTGATTCAAGCTATCAAAAGAGATGAAGGACCACATTTTGTTATATACTGTGTGTTGGTAGCCGGCAGCTCAGATCTGATGAGTACATAAAGATTAAGTGCTGCCTTAAAATTGATATGTGCTGAGCCTTCTTAGCTGGAAAACCTTAAATGTTTTACTGACACTTGAATCGGGGGCAAATGCTCATCTTGGAGTGAATGTGTGAGAGTCTGCGCGAATGGAAACAGTGCTCTAAGTCCCCCCACAATGTAGCCCAACTATGCAGCAGCGCCTGCTCCTGATCAGTAAACACAACTTAACATAACTGCGATGTGATTCTTTTTTTTTTCTAATCATGAACCATGAGTTTAAAATGCTTGAGCAAGAGGTGGAAAGTGGCAGACCAAAAGGGCAGAGAAAAATGGATCAGAAGATGAAACGTAAGTCAGCAACTTGCAAGACAAAGGCAATAAATCAAGCCCACCATGACTCCATAAAACTAGGACATAAACCAAAGTTGTAGTCAGAAGCTCCATTGTTAGCTCATGATACTTACTTTGTACAAGACTTCCAGAGAGTATCCACAAGCGTGGACAAGGAGTCACTTGAGCTTTGGGCTTATACACAGTCGCACCAATGAGGTCATATGACACAACTTCCAGGACACGCCCCCTGGCAATGGGATGCTGCATCATGGTAGCAGTTTCCCAAAATGGGGGTGCCTAGAGAAAAACAAAATGATGTTGTGATATAAATCAGATCATAATAAAAAATTAATTAACAAGTCTCAAACAAAATTACAATAGGAATTATTCTCTGGGATTCTCTTTCATCTCCTTCACTGCCAACGGGCATTAGTTTAGCAATGGATAGATATCAGTTTCTGGTTTGTTTTCTGTATTGGTCATTATGTGTGCTACTTCTGCATAAAATCTGATCTTGCATTTTTCTTGAGAACTTGTAAGAGCACTCTGCACCCGCACTCAGTGAAGAGCACTACTCAAAAAATACACTGAAAATAAATTGAAATCTAATTCCACACCTAAAAAAAACTAAAACAAATGTGAGTTCAGAAATACATTTATAAAGCTCATCAAATCTATAAAACCTTAGAATTATAACACTTTCATGGCAGGAACTTAATAATTAATGTACAACAGATGTGAAAAAAAGAATATGAAGATAAATGGGTGCTGGGAAAAAAGATCAAATGCAGTTAATTTACAAAATTAAAGCAAATTTATCTTTTGTAATATATTAACATCTGTTATATAAAAAAACAGGTTAGCTGAAACTGTTCACATATTGACCTAAGAATGTTTTCAGTCCTAAGGAATTAGAAAAGAATTCCTCCATTACAGATGTTTTTTGGTGTTTAGTGTTTTTCAACAATACTTCTTACATCACTAAAATTGATGTTTGGCAGAGAGATGTGGAGTGGACATGGTCCATTGCTGGCTAACAGAAAGCAGGTTTACCCATTGATGG
The DNA here is from genome assembly GCF_900747795.2 of Erpetoichthys calabaricus. Lineage (NCBI taxonomy): Eukaryota > Metazoa > Chordata > Cladistia > Polypteriformes > Polypteridae > Erpetoichthys > Erpetoichthys calabaricus. The sequence continues at coordinate 26,795,196 of NC_041402.2, forward strand.
TCACTCCTGATTTCTGTAAAAAGAGCGAGCTACAAACTTCCACTGAATTTCAGTTAAAGAGCTTTGGCGCCCTCTACAGTTGCTCTTCGTCGCTTTACTAGTGACTAGATGGAGAACAGTGCAGCCAACAGTCATACTACTTCAGGAGTCCAGGATTGAGTCCCCCTCACAGTCTGCATCTGCTTGTTCTCGTCTCTGTCCGTTCTCTGCTCCACTTTATCTTCCACATCACTAAGACATAAGCGTTAGAGTCATTTTGGACACTAAATTAGTCTAGTGTGGGAGAGTGTACCTTGGCATAAAACTGGTGTTGCTTTCATCATTCTTCCTGCTTTGTGCTAAATAGTATCAGGATCAACCCCTATGCTGGATGGATGTATGGACTTCCATATTTCTGTTGCATGCTCACTGGGAATTGCAGCCTGTGGTAGCCAAAGAGAGTGCAAGACATGAAGTGAACCAACTTCTCCCCTGCAGGGGTCAATAATCCTAACCTCCAAGCCTTCATGAAGGTAGGAACATTTGGAAGAAACCTGCACAGGCAGGGGGACAGTATGCACACACCACACAAATAGCAACATGGAGGATGTGACCTAGGATACTGGAAATGTGAAGTAGCAGAGTCATCAAATTTCCAAACAAGGTGGAAGGTCCGAGCACTGAATAAAGCTCAAGTCATCATGACAGTCACATTGGTGAACACTTCTTTGTGTGAATGTTCCCCATAGTCTAATTTGCCATGGGTAAACTTATAAGGAGAAGACCCCCAAAAGTACAGGTCTTGAGGCATACAAGTTCCCAAAACCACTTCAAGGTCACAGTTTCACTAGAAACAATATCAAAAATATTAGAGTTAATGAAAAAAAAATGTGAGTGCATGTTGCCATAGCCCTAAGGAAATAAACTGATGCACTCCTAGTTACAGGGGCATCTGTGAAGCCATCAGGCCCGTTTTCTGACATAAGCAAGCTAATCGACTGTTTGAGACTCTGCAGCCAGTGGGGCACCCTGAGTCCTACAGAGAAGATGGGTGAAAATGTATGAAGGCTCAAAATAAATATAACACCTAGAAATGTGAGACTAGAAATGTGAGATTAGGTTAATATTATATAAAATGAAACCTCATTTTGTAATGAAAATTACATCGGAATATCTAAAAGACTTGATGATTAATGAGTGAATAAGTCATTAAAAAATTACCAAAAGCAACTATAGCTGAAATTTGACAGGAAGCATTCATTGCATTAAGAATTTGTTAACCACTTTTCCCTTTGTGACTATTATTATGTATATTTGGCTGTTTCTTCTGCTTTTGAAACATTGTTTTCCCCAAGTCTCCTTCAATCTGTGACTCCAGTGTCATGGAAGCAGAGTCCCTTTATGTCTTACTGAAGTGATTTGGCGCCCTCCAGTGTTACTTTTCAGTAATTCCTTTTATACATTGAATGTACAGATTGTACATGCATTAATACAAATCCTGAAAGAATGAAAATGATGATGTGTGTATGTGGTAGGAGAAAAAAAACAGTAATAAGCTTAGAGGAGAGCACTTCTGTCCTTCATGTCTTCTGCATTTCCTGAGGCAGTGCTGGCTCCTCGGGGTGTTTTGTGTGTTTGTGGTTGCAGCTGTTCTCTGTTACATCGTAGTAGGTAGGGTTGCAGCAGCTGTAGGTCTAGTAGAGTGGTCACCTTTACAGAGTGCAGTGAAATTCTTGCTTGCATGTCCGACCAGCCAACCAACCACACTCTAGCACCTTGATAAGTACAGAATGCTCCTTTCAAGCAACAGTTACAGCAAAATCTGTATGCTTTATTGTGTTTTACATTTAAATTTAAATGGATTTACTTCCCATTTTTGCACATCAGTCTATACTCAGTAACCCATAACAACAAAGCGAAAACTTGTTTTCATTAAGTTTTACAAATTTATTAAAACTCAAAAATAGAAATTTCTCATTCATAGCAGCATTCACACCCTTTTCTGTGGTACTCAAAATTGTGGTTTGGTGCCTCCTGTTTGCTTTAATTTTCCTTGAGATGTGTCTAGAACTTCATTGGAGTCCACCAGTAGCAATTTGAATCAGCTGGACAGGAACACACCTGTGTAGAGAAAGTCACATAATTCACACTCCATGGCAGAAGAAAAGGCAAGCAATGAAGTCCAAGGAAGTCTTGGTAGACTTCTGGGATCAAATTGTGGTGACACAAAGATCAAGGCATGGGTTTTAAACCATTAGTAAACCTTTTGAGTGTTTCTAGGAGCACAGTGGCTTCAATAATTGTGAGATGGAAGAAGTTTGGAACCACCAGGACTCTTCTTAGAGTGGGCCATCTAGCCAAACTGAGTTAATGGAAAAGAAAGGCTTTGGTCAGGGAGCTGAGAAAGAACCCAATGGTCACTCTAACAGAGCTTCAGAAATACTCTGCTGAGATGGGAGAGCCTGTTGTAAGGATCTCAGCAGCACTTCATCAATCACAGGTGTTTATGTTAGACTGACTAGATGGTGTCACAAAATAAAAAGACAGAAACAAGCATAAAGTGTTGGGAAATTCCCCGTATAATCTCCTGAACAATGAGTAGTCAAATGTGACTGGGTTTTTCATCATATAATAATAATTCATTACATTTATATAGTGCTTTTCTCAGTACTCAAAGTGCTATCCACACAGGGAGGAAACGGGAAGCGAACCCACAATGTTCCACAATCTCCTTACTGAAAATCAGCAGCACTACCACTGCACCACCTGTGAGGATATGTAAGATATATAGTTGACAGCCTTGTATAGTTGGTAGCGTTCTTTTATAGCAGGAGTGAGAAAGTTACAATAAAGTAGAGGAACAGGAAATGCCACGAAAAAGCGTCACAGGAAGTGATGTCTTCAAGAAGTGATGGATGTGATGTCATTCAGACGAGGAGGAAAGTGACTTAATCATACGGAGACTGGACGTAACGTCATCATTTGGGAACCAGACGTGACATCATCAGATGGAGACTGGAATTGACGTCATCATATGGAGAGCGGATGTGACGTTATTGTTCTGGGCCGGAAGTGATGTCATAAGGTTGGTAGTGGAATTGCCTTCATCTGGTTGTGATGAAAAAGAATCATTATTCTTCCATAGGTCTGTTGGAAAAGGGACAAAGATGTTAGTAATTGTTTCTAATCCTCTATCTGTTGTACTTTCACTCTCATTTGGACCTTTTGGCTACCTCCTAAGTGCATGTGTGTGACAATGGCTTATCCCTGGCTAATACCATCCCTACAGTGAAGCATGATGGTGGCAGCCTCATGCTATAAAGGGTGCTTTTCAGCAGCAGGCACCGGGAGACTGGTCAGAATTGAGGAATGGATGAAAGCAATCAAATACAGAGAGGCCTTTGAAGAAAATCTGCTCCAGAGTACACGCCACCTCAGACTGGGGTGACAGTTCAGCTTTTAGCATGACAATGACACGAAACAGGAGTGGCTTTGGGACAAGTCTCTGACTGTCTTTGAGTGGCTCAACCAAGGCTCAGACTTAAACTCCATGGAACATCTGTGGGGAGATCTGAAGATGGCAATTTACAGCTGCTTTTCATCCAGGAGTTGGGGAGCTCTGTCAGGAAGAATGGGATAAATTGCTTGTAGAGACATACCTAAGAAGATTCAAAGCTGTAATTTTTGCTAAAGAGGCTTCTCCAAAGTACTGAATTAAGAATCTAAACACTTACATGAAAGAGAGATTTCAGTTTTTGATTTTTAATAAATTTGCCACAATTTCTGAAGACATCTTTCCACTTTGTCATTTTGAGAGACTGAGAGTAACTGATGGACAAAAATGGCCAATTTATCCATCCACTTAAATAAAAGTGTCTGTCTGGTTGGTAAAACTCTGCCATTCCAAAAGATGGTTCATCACTAACATTTTTAGTAATAAAATGCATTTCATTTGTCATTCATTGGCTGAAAGTCCTCAGTGTTAGTGTGTCACAACAACAACATTTATTTCTATAGCACATTTTCATACAAATGGTGTAGTAGCTCAAAGTGCTTTACAAGATGAAGAAAGGAAAGTTTATAAAAAATAAAAATACCATTATGCAGTACTAAGTAACAAAGAATAAAGTAAGGTCAGATGGCTCTGGATGGGCAGGAGAAAAAATAAACAAAATCTGCAGGGGTCTCAATGCCAAACGACAACCCAGCCCACACTGGGCATTCTACCTAACATAAATGATCTAAATCAGTCCTTATGGCTTTCAAGCTTCGCGTCACAGAGAGGATGTGCAGCATTGTTTATAATGCCACTCAGTTTTGTTTTAATTCTTTCCTTTACTATGACCTTCAGGGGGTCCAGAACGAGCTTGCCATTTTAATTAGCTTGTCGATTCGGTGAGCTTCTCTTGAAGTGATGTTACCAGCCCAACACACCACAGTGTAAAAATTTGCACTGGTCATCAGAGAGTTGTAGGACATGTAAAGGATGTCACTTCCCAAAATAAAGGAACACAGTCTCCTAAGGAAAAACAGCCTGCTCTGCCCTTTCTTATATAGTTCCTCTGTGTTCCGAGACCAGGTCAACTTGTCATCAATGTGGACCCCTAAGTACCTGTAGGAGTGCACCACCTTTTCATCCACTCCTTAAACTGTGACAGAACATAGAGTCTCCATGTTGTGGAGAATTAGTTTTGCTGATGTTAACATGCAGACACTTCTCTTTGCACCAAGAAACAAAGTTCTCTACCTGACTCCCCTCCTCTATGACTCATCACCTTTATCCATACTCCCCATAAGCACAGAAACACGACAGTGGACACCACAAGGTTGGTCAGCAAAGGTCTTAAGAACTTGAGGACTGACTCTGTCTGGTCCCACAGCTTTTCCTGTGTGTAGCTTCCTCAGTTGTCTCCTTACTTGGTCTTCAGTTGTGGACAGTCCTCACTGATGGCTAGAGGTGGACTTGTCACTGGCCATTCCAACTGACATGGTAGGAGTTGTTGATGTAGCAGGGATGGTGTGGGGAGACTGGTCATTGGAAGGAGGTGGTAGTGGGAGGGAAAATCTACTAAAAAATTGGTTCAACATGTTACCTTTGTCCACATCCCCTTCTAGCACATGAGCCCCAGATTTCTCGAGTCCAGTAATCATGCACAGTCCATTTCAGAAATTCTTCATGTTATTCTGAGTAAGTTTGTTTGCTAATTTTAGCTTTGTAAGCTTCCTTTCCTTCACTCAGCTTTTTCTTTAGCACATGTTGTACATCCTTCAGAACCCCTTTGTCACCGAATTTGAATGCTCTCTTTTTCTCATTCAGGCTACAGCTACAATATTATAAAAGAAGAGAAAAATGAAGGGCTGCATAAGTGTGAATCTGCAAAGGAAAAAGGTGAAAGGTTATTTTCAAATTAAAATAAAGAAGGTAAGAGAACAGATTTTATCTGTTTAGTAACACTACAGCCAAAATGTTGTATCTCTCACTTTCTTTTCTGTGTTGAAATAACCTTTACATTTTTTCAGTTTATAAAGCTGGTTCCGTGCCTGAATAGATGATACATCTTTGATCTATAATGAGTACAACAGAGTAAGATATTAACATCTTCGGCTTTAACCCATTAACTCAGGCTCAGAAGTCTATGTAATGATGGTTAGCCGAATGTCTAATATGATCAATTTAAAGCATTAAGCCTAAATAACTCTTGAGACAACAACAACAACATTTATTTCTATAGCACATTTTCATACAATTGATGAAGCTCAAAGTGCTTTACAAGATGAAGAAAGAAAAAAGAAAAAATATAAAAATTAGGCAATACTAATTAACAAAGAGTAAAGTAAGGTCCGATGGCAAGGGAGGACAGAAAAAACAAACTCCAGAGGGCTGAAGAAAAAAACAGAATCTGCAGGGTTTGTGAGGTCACGAGACCACCCAGTCCCCACTAGGCATTCTACATAACATAAATGATCGCAATCAGTCCTCATGGTTTTCAGGCTTCACATGAAGGAATTAGACGATGCCGGTCATATGGACATCTGGCCTTCAATCTGTGCCACCACAGAAAAACAGAAAAAGAAGAGTAGAGAAAGTAGGGGTTAGTGTGGATTTCGGAGCCACGACAAAAATAATAATTAAATGCATATACAGAATATCACGGTTATACTAAAATGAAGCTATGGGAAAGAAATGTTAAAGTAATGGGTTTTTAGCAGTTTTTTAAAATGCTCCACCGTATTAGCCTGACAAATTTCTTTTGGTATTTCTCTCTGCTGTCATCTACTGGATAAAATAACATTATGCTGCAAACAAATCATGAATATTTCAATGTGTTTTGCCACTTTAAGGTAACTCATCAATATTCATAAGTGGGCGGAGTCTTCAACCAAAACCCAATGACATGTAAATGAGAAGCTGTAAAGCCAGTTTTTGAACAAACTAAAATTGAACCATTGCTCGAATAAAGCGATAGTGATGACAATGTGAATTGGTCATCAGATTTTGACACGGATAGTGAAACTGATATAGATGGCACATACAGTACTGCAATGATATGCTGGGTGACTTCTGTCACCTGAATGTTCACCGTGGTGCCAGTAGGAGTGTGGAAAAAAAGGCAAAATGATAGCAATCAAGTAGAAAGGCAAGAGAGACATGAGCCCCCCTAAGCAATGTTCAATGTTCCTAGAACGTGGAAGTCACTTAGCTTTGTGCTGTGGTAGCCCACAATAACACAATGGGCACCTTGATCATGCAGATCAGGCACTGACAGTCTACTCACTCATGCGCAAGCAACAGAAAAAATATAAGAAAAGTGTGCAAAGAAACCCGCGTCTACTGTCCGGAATGCAGCGTCTGACTGTGTGTTTGTGACTGTTTCAAAGCATATCACACAAATGACGTGTATTGCTCCAGTAGAGCACTGGACACTGGTCATACCTTTCCTAGTATACTTAGGGTGATGTTTTGGTTTTTAAATGCTTCTGTTACACATACTAACATTTTTCTTGTTTGAAAAGAAAACAATATTTTCAATTTGATTTACTAGGGGTCAACATAATGCTAAGGAGACTACTGAAAAAAAACCTCTAGTTGAGGCAATTGGAAAAAAGATATTCAGACTAAATAAAATTAATTCTGCATAAAACCTATCCCTGTTTTACAATCTTATTTTAACTTACTGTATATAGCATGCTATCTTTATCTGCTGTATGTAATAGCTGAAAAGAGATTGAAGGCAATATTGATGGCCATTATGAACAAAGCTGCACATCCCTTCTTTGAAACACCATCATGGAGTACAGTGATCCCTCGCTATATCGCGCTTCGCCTTTAGCAGCTTCACTCTATCGCGGATTTTATATGTAAGCATATTTAAATATATATCGCGGATTTTTTGCTGGTTCGCGGATTTCTGAGGACAATGGGTCTTTTAATTTCTGGTACATGCTTCCTCAGTTGGTTTGCCCAGTTGATTTCATACAAGGGACGCTATTGGCAGATGGCTGAGAAGCTACCCAACTTACTTTTCTCTGTCTCTCTTGCGCTGACCTTCTCTGATCCTGACGTAGGGGGTGTGAGCAGGGGGGCTGTTCGCACAACTAGACGATACGGACGCTCGTCTAAAAATGCTGAAAGATTATCTTCACGTTGCTACCGTCTGTGTGCAGCTGCTTCGTGAAGCGACATGCTGCACGGTGCTTCACATACTTAAAAGCTCAAAGGGCACGTATTGATTTTTCACTGTTTTGTTTTTCTCTGTCTCTCTCTCTCTCTCTCTCTCTCTCCCTGCTCCTGACAGAGGGGGTGTGAGCTGCCGCCTTCAACAGCTTTGTACCGCGGTGCTTCGCATACTTAAAAGCAAAACAGCCCTATTGATTTGTTTGCTTTCCTCTCTGTTTCTGACAGCCTGTGCTCCTGACGCGCACTCCTTTGAAGAGGAAGATATGTTTGCATTCTTTTAATTGTGAGACAGAACTGTCATCTCTGTCTTGTCATGGAGCACAGTTTAAACTTTTGAAAAAGAGACAAATGTTTGTTTGCAGTGTTTGAATAAAGTTCCTGTCTCTCTACAACCTCCTGTGTTTCTGCGCAAATCTGTGACCCAAGCATGACAATATAAAAATAACCATATAAACATATGGTTTCTACTTCGCGGATTTTCTTATTTCGCGGGTGGCTCTGGAACGCAACCCCCGCGATGGAGGAGGGATTACTGTACTTTTAGCCAACAAAACAGAAACTCTACCAGGGCTCCTTTATACCTATGGCAGCACACCTTAATAATGTCTCACTGTGACTACACTCACCATATTGGACAATGAAGATTTTACTTCCTGAACACTTTTGGGTGTATTTTATGGATTTTGGCCTGCAGATGGCAAAAATCGTTTTTACATTTTCCTTTTACATACTATTTTAGTGCAGTCCCCTATTTTTAATATTTCCTTTCATATAATAAGTATACATTGTCATGTGCATGTGCATAGGGGATAGCTGAGGGGCTCTAGTGACTGTAATTCTACCTCCACACCAGGGGCTGGCGCTGTGTCCTAATGCCTTTTTCTCTTCACCCTCTGCAAACCGTGTGATTGATAGCGTTGTAGCAGAAACACACTGCTCAAAGAAGGCACTCTGAGACCTCAGGATGTGCAGGCAGAATTAAGCTTTACTGTGTGATGTACACACGGTCTCAGTTCAAACAAACTAAGCAATTAGCAACTCGGCTCCCTTTCATTTATTACAGTCCTTACCAAACTTTTACCTCACTCACTATCTGACTCCAACTTCCCATTGTCTTGGTCCTTCCTCTAATTAGTTCCACCAATATTTCCCATCCTAAAGAGCGTAGCACTCTATCCATCATGGCCACCTGGCAGACTCTCTCCCCACTTTGAACTCATCCAGTTCCTGCCACCATTATCTCTACTCCTCAGCTCATGTTCACCACCTGGAGAGCACGGGGGGTTCTACCTGTTAGCCTCTCTGTACATGCCTGACCTTCACTCACTCATGAAATATTGGTGGTTTCCAGGTTGCTAAAAAAAATAAAAATATACAGTCTCAGGCATTTTTGTGATTTTGTGACTTGCTTTACTAACATGCTCAATGATATAATGCTTATTTTCATATATGCTCACGATTCTCTTTGTATACTGTATATGAAAATCATCAATTTTAAGAACATACTTTGCTATAACACCTCTGACATAATTTCTGGTGTCTGTCCACCTGTACCCACCTCTTCCAGATGGAAAGACCAAAAACTGGAAGCTTTGCGATCTTCGGCAGTTCTGTTGTGAACTCGCATCTGTAAAGACATCTCAGCAATTATTGCTGCCTTTTTCTTTATTTTTTGCAAATCAATTATATGGGGTGACCAGGCTGGAACTCCAACTCTTTATCATTGTCGTTTCCTTCTCGTACAACATATGTAATACAACAACTACAAATGGAACATCTATGGTGATCTTAAAGTTGTGCCACTTGGATATTCCAAGTACTGCATATGGGACAGTCTCATTACATAAAAAATAACTCGTTGCTCCATAAGCTTTCATCCCAGGGCAGAAACATTTGGTATGTAAACCACTTGTTGACCCAAAAAAGACATTTTTGACTCTTCTTCATATGAAAGTGTTGTATAAGGAAGGTGAGACAGCAGTTTCTACAAATAACTGATGCCAGGATAAAGGAAGACATTTTTGTCGGTCCACAAATCTGATACATCATCAATGACTAGTAGTTTGAAGATCTTCCAGTGGGGTTTGGAGGAAATCACATGGAAGGCATTTAAAGATGTTATTGAGAATTTTCTTGGCAATTTTAAAGCTTCAAACTACATCTAGCTTGACAAATAAAACTTTTTGAAAAAAATTGTTGTCCAGTATAATTACTCAAATCAGAAATTTTCTCCTTTTTTGTAATTTTTTCTTTGTATTTGTGGCTCATTGTTGTTGTTTGGTAGAATATTTCCCACTTAGGACAAATAAAGTACTATCTATCTATCTATCTATCTATCTATCTATCTATCTATCTATCTATCTATCTATCTATCTATCTATCTATCTATCTATCTATCTATCAAACTGGATAGTCATTATGGCCTGGTTGCTAATGCGTGGATTACAAACCAACAAGGCTGACAGTTCAATCCATAGCACTAACTCACATAGTATGCAAAAATATACATAGAAGCAATTGCACTGTGTGCGAAAAGGTTTCTCAGGATCGTTTTTAACATTGATACAGTAGGTACTATATAAAATACATTTTTGCATAATAATATAATTATGGGTAACCCAACTGAGTATGGTCTAGAGCTGAATATGTTGGACTGTAAATCACAAAGCTGCCAGGTCAGTCCCCACTGCTGTCACACCGTTTGACCCTGAGTGCGTCACTTCTTCTGACTCTACTCCAAGTGTCCCTTGAGTGCCAGAGGAAAAGCAGGTTTTCACTCCAGGCAGCTTCTTAATTAGCGGCGAATTACTGCTGCTAATGAAACATACTTTTTTCCCTTCATTTTAATTGACTCGCTTTTTAAGATTCAAAGCTCTTAATTGCTTATTTTTTTCCATAACCAACAGCCAATTAACGATGAAATTTAAAGGATGCCAACAGCTAACCAGCTGTCCCATTTGCACCTGTGTTTTTATTATGTAATATCTTTTGCAGTCAATATATTGTGTGGCAAATATAATTAATAATCTTTATGATTTATTCTTTAATTGGTAATGAAGACATTTATGATTTTATTTTCTATATTTTCACATAGATTTAGTTTGCTTTTATCTACACATTGGGAAGATGGAATACCGCTATTATGTGCAGCATGTTCTACTGTCTCTTACTAGAGCTGCCATCGGTGATAGGAACATTCTTGGGAAAATGACCTGACCACTTTCTGCTGTCTTTGAGCAGATCATCAGACTAACATGTTGAAACCAGAATGATTGGACAGCCATCCTCACTCCTGTGATGAACGGTGAGGCACAATGTGCACTTTGCAACAATCCTTCAAGCTGAATTTATGATTATGACATCTTGAAGCAACAGACCCCTTTAAGTCTATAGCTTCTGGATCAACCAATAATGTTTAGCATGAGCCCAGCTCTTGATTTCATTAGTCTCCTATGCTGCTGACAGAGTTACACTGGCGTATCACAGACCTCCTTGCAATAGTGGAGGGTAAGACCCCACTCTGAAAAAAAGCATTTATTTCAAATCTTCCGGCATCTTCTCTGAAGTCAGAAACTGTTCAAATAAACTTTTTTTTTGTAGCCAGGAAACATGGGAAGTGCCCTTTGCAGGCTGGGAAGGAGATGGTACCTAAAGTGGGGTCTTATTCACAAGTGAGGGAAAAAGGGATTGAGAGATTGCCAGGTGTATCAGAACAGCTTAAACAGTTATGTGGACATTGTACTAGTTAGTCTAAGTTCCTACCTTTACCTAAGGCCACAAGCTTTTGGTAGTGTCTGAATTAACTAGATTATGGCTGCAAGTAACAGAAATGAACTTACTTCACAAGGTGTATGAGCTTACCCATACAGATAGGGTTGAGGAGCACAGACATTCAGGAAGAGCTCAAAGTAGAGCTGTTACTCTTCTGAATCGAAAGGAGCCAGTTGAGGAAGTCTGGGCACCTGATTAGGATGCCTCTTTGATGTCTTCCTGCGGTGGTGTTTTGGGCATGTCTAAATATGAGGAAACCTCAGGGGCAGATATAGGACATGCTGGAGAGATTATATCTCCCAGTGTGCTCGGGAATGCCTCTGTACCCCTCCAGAGGAGTTGGAAAAGGTGGCTGGATAAAGTGACATCTCGGCATCTTTGATTAGACTGCTGCCTGCTTCAACCCAGATCTGTTTGAACAGAAGAAAATGGTTGGATGATTTTTTTTGGAGACCAAATTAAATGAAACCTGTGCTGTCCATGGCCATTTCGAGTAATGACAATTCAGAGTAGACTGCTGTAATGCTAGCACAATGCATCAACGAGAAGATTGCCATGAAAATGCACAGTGTCACACACGTGCGCATGGGAGCCAGCCACAGGGACCAAAAGAAGGGAATTCTATGCCCGGCCAGGGGTGGCTGGGTGCACTCAACCTCTTATTTTGTCCCTGCAGACCAGATATTACGAAATTCTGCCTGAGTGCGAAGATGTCACTTGTACCTTCGCTCTGAGGACATCACTTCCTGTCCTGGCCCTGAGCACGACATCACTTCCTGTCATGGTCCAGAGGACCACATCACTTCCTATAACCTCCCTATAAAACCCATCTTCCTTCCTCTGTAGAGGAGTTGTGTTTTGGACTCTGGTCTACACACCATTGTATTGAAACTTTGCCTTTTGCAGCCAAGGTCAAGTGCACGGGTGACTGCCCCAAACCTTTGTCTTGTATCGAGGCTCATCTTTTCACAACAGGTACATGAAGTCCTGCATCTCACAAGCTTCGGAAAAGTTCAGGAATGTATGTCAGGAATAACTTTCAGAGGAGAGAATAAATTGGATGCCATTGCAAAAGACAGTGACTGGTCTTTGGTGCATAGCAGACAGGCAGCGTGACAGTGAAGGATGACCAAACATGCCGTGTGTGCTACGTAACGGGGGACATCACAATGGTAGCTATGTCCAGTGTATGCTTTATCAACAGAAAAGTGCAACAAGGAAAATGAAGCTTCATGAGGTATAGAATAATGGTTTATCACTGTTAAATGAACGCCCCAGTTGTTGGATTTAAATGCTGTTTGGTGTGTTCCTCAGTCTTTCCACCTTGGTATTCATTACAACAATCCATATTACTAACCGATAGTAGACCGGATATGGACGGAGGTACACGGCGATGAGACCATGAGACGTACTGCGCAGGCGCACGTCTCATAAACCGCAAGCGAAGTCGTATCCACCGCGAACGAAGGTGTCACGGCCCAAGAACGAAAGAGCTCAACTAACGTGAATGAGAAATGAATCAACAACGCGCCCATAGCTAAAGACTAACGACATAACCACACAAAAAAGAGGAATCTGCGCTGCACCTTAACCCACAACCCCCCCCCCCCCCGAGTCACACGTAAGAGGCTACAAAGGCCCCACAGGTCCACAAAGACCGCACAGTGAAGTTAGGAATAATGTGCTGCTTGGGACCGCCATATTGTGAATGGCACTACTGCGGAGTGAAGTTAGGAATAATGTGCTGCTTGGAATTGTACAAACCGCTGAACACTTTACACCAAATACAAACACAATACATCTCAACTAACGGAAATAATAAATAAAACAACAAGCCCATACCTAATGACACGGCCACAGAGAACGGCCACAGAACAAACAAACACAACAGGATTCGGCGCCCCGCCCAAAGTCAAACCGAAGAGAGTATGGATGCTGCAAACGTCCACACTACACAGCATAGTGAAGCAAAGCAGGCACGACTCCAGAAAGAAACAGCTCGACTGACGGAGATACAAACACGAGCCTGCCTGCATGAAAACAATGCATGCAGGCGCCTACAACGCGGTTACACATGGACAACTGTATAAACATACGGCATCCTCACACGTCCAAACCATATAGCATATGTGAATCACATTACAGTGATGCAGTATTGACAGTACAACCACAGAAAACGCTCCGTATTAACAGTAAGTGGAATTATCCATATTACTAACGGTAGACAACGGATAACTAATGGAGTCACGGTCACGGCTCCAAAACGATCCAGCTCAACTAACGGAGCTACAAAAATGAGCCCGCATGGATAAAAAAAATAAACGTAGGCACCTCACAACGCGCGTCTGAAAGCGCGGAAGCAAAATTGTCTCGGCTCCAAACCCAAAAAGCTTGACTAACGGAGTTACAAAAACGAGCCCACATGGACAACTTTATGTGGCCTTCTCAAGAGTTCGGCGTTCTGACATTAAGGTTAAAGTTACAGATACTCCAGACCAAGGAAAACTCATTCAAGGACAACACACCATCTTTACTACAAATGTTGTGTATAAAGAATTATTCCAATAAATATTTCTAATGTGCCATACTATGGATTCTTTACTTCCTTTGTACGTCATCTGCACCTTTACACTCCAATATATCTCATACATTCATCTAGGTATTTCGGGTTACCCATTTCCAGGGGTTGGCGAGGGAAGCGAGCAGGGGGCGGAGCCCCCTAGTAATAATAATGAGTAATTTTGATACTCAAGTGTTAATATTTACTTATTTGTTTAAATGATCTATACTGGCAGGTCACTCAGCACATCCTTGTTGATGATAGACTGGTGGTCGTCTCCAATGGGAAGAGGTGGGCAGGTAGAAGAAACTCTGTGGATGACACTGGTAGCATTTTGCCAGCTCTCTCTTCCGCTAATAATTTAAACAGATTTGTTATTGTTGGTAGATTGGCAATGCCATGTTGTGCCAATTGATGGCTGCCGCATTTCTAAGCACCATTTGTATATTTGATGGAATGCTTGTCTACTAGCTAACTTATGCAGATTACAAGTTTTATCACACCCACCCATCTGTTGCCTGAGAAGTCTTACAATATGACATGCCAGTTTCTCACTTGTGTTGCCTAAAAAATCAGAAGTATTAATTTTTGTTTTCAAAAATTAATACATATTTTTTGTAACTGGCTTTTGTGGAGTTTCGATGAAAGAAACATTTATATCTGGAGACTCCTCTGCTTTGCAGGGTCCACCCCTAGCAAGTTTAGAGAGACGGCTCAATGGAGCAAATTCTTGCTAAGCTTTCAAATGATATAATGCCCAACAGCATGAAGATATACTCAGAATGAATATCTAAACCTCCGCTAAGCTGGTGTGAAAGTTTGATTTTATGAAGATGATGGAGACTCTCAGCCTTGTCTCAGGAATCCACCAGATGCTGTGACCAGTAGGGGGCACTGCAGCACCCCAAACCCAAGGCACAACTTTACAGACACAAGTTCTGGTTTTAATTAAAGGGCTTTTGTTAAAAGCAATTACCTTTACAAAGGCTTCTTTATTGTATTGGCACTTCTTCTCTTTTCCTCCACTCCTCCCAAGCAAACTTTGTCCAGTCGACTCCAACTTGCCTGGATGAGGTCAAGTGACTTCTTTTATCTTAGATACAGGGGCATTTCCAGTGCTAGGGCAGAGCCCGTTGCAAGCACTTCCAGGTCAAGCAGAAGCCCCACAATGGAGGGATCACGGCTCGTTACAGACCCTGTGATGGCACCCATGGAACACGATAACCCAGCATACCTTGCAGGTGTTCATACAGGTAGTGTTACCTAGAGAAGCTGCCACCTAGCCTGTCAGGGGAGCATGTAGCCTAGAAAGGTTGTCTCCCCATGTCCTTCCATCACACTGGCCTCCTGACTAGGTATTGTTCCTTGGTCCAACCCCGCAGGGTTACCAGCATACCCTCTTCTGCACTGGCATCTTCTACCACCAACCTGGCAAAGGCAGTGAACTTCCTGTCCACTTACTACCAGGGCCTTTCAGCCTGACATTCCTTCCATTACAATGCCATGCAGGATTAAACAACTCTTCCCATGAGCCCTTCAAGTCAGCAATTCAACAGCTTTGTTAGATGCCGATGTCACAGGGACACTATCGACCTGACAGAGCACACCTGCTTCTGTTGTGGACAAGTGGACCATATCTGTGCCATGCTGACGTCTCTCACCGAACTGTTATAAAAGCTAATCCATATTACTAACCGAGAATGGTAAACCAGATATGGATGCAGGGACCTGCCCGTGGACACAGGAGACATAGTGCGCAGGCGCCACACAAAGCCCCCCTCCCCAGAGTGAAACGGGAGAGATTACGAACGTGCACAGGCGCCACACAAAGCCCCCCCGCCCCGGAGCGAAACGGGAGAGACAACGAACCGTCTGACATGCCGCAAGCAGGATAAAGTGAGGTCAGAAATAAAAGACAGAGTAGGAAACAAAGTAAAACGTCATAAACAGGTTAAAGAACGGGGCCAAACACATGGAGAGCAGGTTACAGATGATGAAAACTGGAATGCAACAGCTTCAAAAAAACCTAGGCACGAAACACATGCACAGCGAGATACAGAATATAAAAGCAGAAAAAATGACAGTTAAACGTCCACACCACACAGCGGAGGCAGACCCGAAAGGTGCAGGCACCTACATCGCGCGTTGGAAGGCGCGGGAAAGTACGAAAGGCAAAGGCGCCTACACAGCATGGTAAAACCCGACATAATACGGAAGGCGCAGGCGTTGCCGCCATTTTGTGTGTGGCACTACTACGGAGTGAAGTTAGGAATAATGTGCTGCTTGGGATCGTACAAAACGCCGAACGCGACCCACCGTCTGAAACTGCGGAGGCAAAGCAGGCACGGGTTCAAACCGAACGAGCTTGACTGATGGATATATGCCTACAACGTGCGTCTCAAACCGCAGAAGCAGGGCAAGCACGGGTTCAAAACAACGCAAGCTCCTACAACGCGCGTCTGAAACTACGCCTGCCCAGCGGGCACGGGTTCAAAACGCCGGGGGTAGGCGAGCGAAGCGAGCAGGGGGCGGAGCCCCCTTGTGTTTGTATAAACTGTCAGGTAATGGGACATTACATCCCTGCCCTTGTGGAATCAGGACATAAACTGTGTGAACCAAAAAGAATTGCTGTGTGGCTGCCCTAATTGAAGAAAGGGTTAGTTCTATAAATTATTAAATTCTAAATTAAAGTGAAGGTTCTCAGCAAGGGTGAAGTCTACACAATTGTGGTTTGTGGTATGACAGGGAGAGCACAGAGGAAAGGCTCTTGACTGAAAATGGAACTGTTGAGGAGCATACTGTTCCCATTGGGAGATGATTTAACTTAAGCACAGAAGGAACAGTTATGGAAATTAATTGAAAGGATTAACAGCATATTTTGCAGTCTTCCTAGGAAGATAATGCTGGCCAAGTATAATTACAGAATTTGGCATGAAATTTCAAAGGCATCCTTATAGTCTCCCGGAGGCTTACAGAACAGCTATTTGTGATAAACTAAACAAGAAGCTTGAGGTGGTCATAATAAAATAAAGTAGCAGCAAGTGGTGCACCCCTATTGTGATGGTACCTAAACCCAGTAAGATTACTGAACAGACATCAGGTGATTACACAAAGTGCCTGGATTTGATGCTTATCTTGTGCAATGCACTCATAAACTTTAAGAAAAACATGGCTGAGTAATCTCAACATTTGACATAACAAGAATCTAGCAGTAGAAGTGCTTTTTTAACCCCCAATGGATGCTACAAGTTTGTCAGCCCCCACTAAGATTTGGATCACATCACATTTTAAACTCTAATGTGGAATACTTGGTTTCTGGTTTATCCAGCAAAACTCTTCTCAAAAGGCACTCTACAGTGCCTAATTTATTTGCCTGATTCATACATACATCCTGCACTACGTACACCTCAAATACAAAGCAAGGGTACCTTAACAATGGCCAAGGCTGGCTAACGCAACTTCGACACCTTACCAGGGTCTAGTGGCCACTCTGCTCATGAGCCACACTCCTGCTAGGATTCATGGACGTGTCAGTCTGTCTCCGGATTTCCTGCCCTGAAAGGTCCACACTTCAGTATACCTCAACAAAGACCAGAAGACCCCTTGATGGCTTTGATCCTGCTGTGACTCAGGATCACCTAAATAATTACCTTTGAAAGGGCTGCACAAATCTAACAGAAGCCAAGGCCTTAGTTATGGATATAATTTCACACTTGAATTACTATCCCTGAAGAACATATACTACATGAACACAATTTGTTATATTAATACTAGCTGTGTAAGCCCGTGCTGTAATGTCATGGGGTCCTAGAAACTATTGAAATAATCAGAGAAAAAAATTGAAACGTAGAGATGTCAGGTAATTGAAAGGAACTACTCTGGGCATCTCTCTCCTAGGAGGTTTCATTTTGCCGACGTGCTCGCCTCGCTTGTGTATTAGCGGCAGGAGGAAAAGTAAAAGGGACACCGTTTTGGTGATGTAAGCGAGTGATTCTCTCTTCAGATGTTTCGTTTTGTCAACATGCTGGCCTCGCTTGCGTATCCTTGGAGGTGGAGCCCTTACCCCGACTCTACCTCTCACTTACGGGCCGGACAGACACACACACACTTCCACACGTAGACGTTTATATATAAGATAACACTTGTGTCACACGTGCACATGGGAGGCAACTAAAAGCCTAATCCTTGCTCGTTTTCATTGAGAGACCGATCACGGGAAAGTTTGCTTGGGTCTGATGACATCACTTCCGGTTTCGAGCCAAAGATGTCACTTCCGGACACCGAGGATGTCACGTCCGATTCCGGCAATGTCATTTCCGGTCCTGGCCCCAAGGGTGTCACTTCCGGTTCCTGTCTGATGACATAATTTCCCGTTTCCCATTATAAAACCACCACATTTGCGTGTTTGTTTTGTTCTTGTTCTAGACTGAAACTCGTATCATTGAACCACAACTTTTTGCTTTATTTGGCAGCCAAATTTATTTGTTCTACTGCAGGTTTGATAATCCCTCTTTCACACCTCTCACCCACGCCAATCAAAATACAGTCCCAGCACTCACTACCAAGCCCCTGCCCCTCCCCACTGACACCATACCTGCACTCAGGATCTGTGAAGGGGACGTGAGTCAGCTCTTCAGGAGACAGAAGATCAGGAAGGCACCAGGTCCAGATGGTGTGTCACCCTCCTGTCTTAAAGTCTGTGCTGATCAGCTGGCCCCCATATTTACACAGATCTTCAACAGATCCCTGGAGCTATGTGAAGTTCCCTCCTGCCTTAAGCGTTCCACAATTATCCCGATTCCAAAGAAAACCTCCATTGCAGGGTTAAATGACTACAGGCCAGTCGCCCTGACGTCTGTGGTCATGAAATCCTTTGAAAGACTGGTGTTGACCTACCTGAAGGACATTACAGACCCCCTGCTTGACCCCCTACAGTTTGCTTACCGAGCAAACAGGTCAGTGGATGATGCAATCAACATGGGACTGCACTACATCCTGCAACATCTCGACTCTCCAGGGACATATGATAGGATCCTGTTTGTGGACTTCAGCTCGGCGTTCAACACTATCATTCCAGAAGTCCTCCACACCAAACTCACTTGGCTCACTGTACCAGCTCCCATCTCCCAGTGGATCAAAAACTTCCTGACAGATAGGAAGCAGCAAGTGAGACTGGGAAAAATCACATCCAGCACACGAACAGTCAGCACTGGCGCCCCCCAGGGATGTGTCCTCTCTCCTCTGCTCTTCTCCCTCTACACAAATGACTGCACCTCAAGAGACCCATCTGTTAAAATCCTGAAGTTCGCAGATGATATGACAGTCATTGGCCTCATCAAGGACAGTGATGAGTCTGTATACAGACGAGAGGTCGAACAGCTGGCCCTCTGGTGCGGTCAAAACAACCTGGAGCTGAACAAGCTTAAAACTGTGGAGATGACAGTGGACTTCAGGAGGAGCCCCCCAGTGCTGCCCCCTCTCACACTACTCAAAAGCATTGTGTCCGCTGTGGAAAACTTTAGGTTTCTGGGATCCACAATTTCCCAGGACCTAAAGTGGGAACTAAACATAAACACAATTGTTAAAAAGGCCCAGCAGAGGTTGTACTTCCTGCGCCAGCTCAGGAAGTTCAACCTGCCTCAGGAGCTGCTCATCCAATTTTACTCTGCAGTAATCCAGTCTGTTCTCTGTTCATCTATCACAGTCTGGTTTGGCTCAGCCACAAAACAGGACAGGAACAGACTTCAACGGACAGTCAGGATTGCAGAAAAAGTCATTGGTGTTGATCTGCCCTCCATTCAAGACTTATACAGATCTCGAGTCAGGAAACGGGCAGAAAACATCATTGCAGACCCATCACACCCTGGTTACAACCTTTTTCAACTTCTTCCCTCTGGTAGGCGCTACAGAGCACTGTACGCCAAAACTACCAGACATGTGAACAGTTTCTTTCCTCAGGCCATCACTCTCATGAACACTTAAGTCAATCTCACAGCATCAGGGACAATACTAGGTAAAACCGGAGTCCAATTCCTTGTATGTGTACATATACTTGGCCAATAAAGCTGATTCTGATTCTGATTCTGATTCTGATTCTGATATGGGCAGCTGTCCCCAAACCTCTTCCATGTTGTGTGAAACTTATTACACACTTATATTATCTCTCTATTATAAAAAAAAAATCTTGGGAGGGAGGCGAGGGAGACAAGACATGATGTTCTCAGAAGACACTTTGATGTCACGCAAGACGAGGCAGTGAGACAAAAGGACAGCTGCTATACAGGCTTTTAAATGATCACGCGCAGCAGCAGCAAGACAGCAGCTGATCCAACCGCATCTCCTTAGAGTGCATTCAGCCACCCCCCCATTCACAATGCGAAGTGGCAAAAGGACAGCTGCTATACAGACTTTTAAATGATTGGTGCACAGCGCAACAAGCAGAACATGCAGCTCGCCAACAGCAGCAGCAGCAAGCCAGCAGATGATTCGACCTCATCTCTTTAGTGTGGGTTCAGCCCCACCCCCACCCCTTCACAACACAAGCAACGTTATATGTCCCACAAGAAAGAGATTTAACCATGGCCGGGGCCGGAAATAAAGGACAAAGAGTAGATGACAAAGTAGAACATCGTAAAGAATTCAAAAATGTGGGCATGGTACGCATACAAACAGGTTAGAGATAATGGAAGTATGAAAATTCCAAAGTCTCAAAAAAGGATAGGAAAGATCGCATTAGCACAAAAAAATGGAAATTATTACTCAGTGAAATAACAGAACAGCGAAAAGAGATCGAATATATTGTTCGGATTTAAACTTTAAGTCGGAGACTTGTAGATCGTCTAATTCATGTTGCCAGCGAGAACTAAAAGATTCCAGACTTTTAACATGAGATTCGTTCAAGTCACGCCTTCCAACTTCCAACTATTTTCAAACAAGACAACAGTCATCTAACCTCAGTCGTGTGAATGCTTTTGTTAGACACACTTCCTGCGCTCTCAGCTCTTATAAATTTTAGCAGGACAATAATTTTATACATTCTAGATGACCCGTCAATGACAAATCGAAGAAGAAAGAGCATGGACAAACATTTGAGAAAGTCGTTTTATTTATTAGAGAGAAAGAAACGATATTCACTCACAGGCAGTTAGAAGTTGAAGAAAAGTTAATTCCAAATCTTGTTTTAACAAACATTTTAAAGTAAAAGTGAAAATAATGCATATGTAACAATTCCCATGAAAATAACAATCTCTTTAAATTGTACATCCGGTAAACCAAACCCAGGTGTGGGCGAGCAAAGCGAGCAGGGGGCAGAGCCCCCTAGTTATTGTTATATTATATTAACACTCATCAGTCATTACAAAGACAACTTCAACTAAGTAATACTACTTTTTAATACTTTATTTCAATCATTACTTATGTTATTTTACATTTTTGATCCTTTACTAAGGATATAGCATCCTATGGACCTCTATGAACTGTTGCAAAATGACACATTTCTATTACAGTTGAGGATATTTAGACTTTAAATGTTTAAATTGAAGCACAAATGTTACTATTTTAAATATCTGATGCAAAAATTCTTGTTTATTATGTTCTTCTACCTCATGAAGTTAAATATTACGTTTCTTATGAACACCCTCAATTTAGGGTACATTACACTAATTCAGACCTTTTAAATATAGCTAGTCATATTTAGTATACTGCAGAAGCACATTTGTTTTATCTGGTTTTTACTTAGACAATGTTGTAATCTTTAGTAATAATGACAGAGAAACCTGAGCTGGTACTGAGCAGTCTGTGAGAAGCTGCTCTAACTGTAAAACCCATAAAATTCAAACTTTGCATGGCAGAGGTTCACTGTCTTGGATAAGTGATGGGTAGTGGATTAATTAAGGCATAAATGCATAAATGAAGACAGCTAGGGAAGTGGCATTTCTCCATACTGAAATCCAGAAACAGGAAATTCTGGAGAAACAGGTGTTCTATAAATATGAACGCTGCAGGCCTGTTTCTGGCTGAAGGGGCTAAGGCAATTGGCCCTGCAGTGTTCATGGTTTACCCTTATATGTGTGTGTGTATGTGTGTGCATGTGCAGCCTGAACTTTCCAGTTTAGTGATGATGAGGCTTAAAGCTAGAGCTTCTTGCTCTTTTTTCTACTTTCCTAAAATTTTGCGAGTGGGGAAGCACTTGGGTAATAGTTGCTGTCTGTACAGACTCTCCAGTCTCAGCCACTTTGACTCGTAACTCTTTTAGAGCTATCATAATCTTGTGGTGGCCTCCCTCACTCACTTTTTGTGGACTGCCTGCTCCAGGCAGATTTCCGGCTGTGCCATACTCTTTCCATTTCTGAACGATTGACTTAACTGAACTCAAAAAGATATACAGTGACTTGGATATTTTCTTTTTTCATCCTCTGGCTAATGCTTTTCAATCAATTTTCCACTGGGGTCTTTTGACTTTATTTTGTAGGTGAGGCTACCATACTGACTCACTACAAGCTGAAGCTTCCATATACAGGAGTATTTATACTACAATCAACTGAAACCCTGAACAGTTGGCATCCGTTGAACCAATTCTGTGACTTCTAAAACCAATTGGCTGCACCAATGATTGTTAAGGGGTGTCATATTAAATGGTGAATACTTATGTAAATAATTATTTAGTGTTTTAACAGGGGAGTTCTAAATTTTGAATTTACACCCAAAAGTTAATAATTTTTGGGAATCTCATTGAATTATTCACAGAAACCTGAAATTTTCAGGTTCATAGGTCAGTATTTCGGTATACGGTATTATTCTTGCATGGAGACTAGAAATGAGGTCAAAAGTGAACATGGTGCATGCCCACGAATGAAGGTGCTCAGCCACATTTTCATTGCAGTTTATCAATGGTCAAAAGCTTCAAGAAACTGGAACCTCATCTTGGCGACTGTAGCTGCTGTGGCTACTAGAGGGAGCTCCACCACCCAGCCTCTACACAGACAGACGCAGACACAAGTCCAGCCACAAAACATGGCTTTATTATTGTGGGGAAGCACCTTTGTCTCGCTCCCCACAACACAGCACAGTACAGTACACGCACCACTATCACAATGCAAGAGAGTCCTTCTTCCTTTCTTCTCTCTTTGTTGTTCTGCCTCCACTCCACACCTCTTCTCTTCTGGCAACCTTCACTCTCTTCCACCAGACTCTGACTCCCTGGGTGAAGCTGGTCCTGGGAGTATTCCAGGTGGTTCACTCATCAGACCTGGAATCACTCCCAGGTGGGATGAAAGCCCAATGTAGGGCTCTGCAGAGCCCTCTGGTGGCCCCCACGGAACCCAACAAGGCTGTCCTGAACTCCAATTCACATGAAGCCCTGCGGGAGAGCCACAGCAACCCAGGGGGGCTGCCCTCTAGCGCTCTGGGGGAGGCAGCATCCTGTGTGTGTCAGCTCCCGGGATCCTTCCAATATATCAGCCTCCTGGCCGGGCAAGAGCCAAAGCCATCCGTCATATTGCATTTGTCAAGGACTTTCAAATACTTTAATATAGTCCAAAATGCAGCTATCAGAAAGGTTCCCCAGTAATTAATATGACTTGTTGTACGAAAAAAAAAAATCAACAGTCCAAGTGTCTTCCTTTTAAAATGAACAATTCACACAAAATATTGGGAAAAGGTTTATAACACACAAAAAAAGAAATGATCTTCTTGTCTAAGTTGTTTCATAACACTTAAAGTTCTTAAAGATTCTATATGTTGTCACATACACTAAGACCTATGTTTGATATATGTAGATACACTCAGAAAACTATATGCCCACTCACAGAAACAGTTCATGTTTCTTCATGGCTGTCTAACTTCAGTCTGAGATGATTCTATCGTTGCACAGGGTTATAGCTGAATATTAAGAACATTCCATTGTTAGCTTATGGAGATTAATCTTCCATTATCTATGTCACTACATTCTATTCAAATTTAGTGAAAAGTAAGGTAAATTTTACCTTAAGATTAACTTAAAAGATTTGGACCTTACCACGAATCAGAGAACTATCCAAAAGTGGTTTGCCTGGTTTCAGACGTCTACACAAAGAAATATTTGACTGAAGATTATTCCAAATCTCAAGAGACATCACCCCCAAATGCAAGTTGAAGGACTGGTTTCTTTACCAATACAATGCTCCTGTGAACGGAGCCACCAAGACCGTCTTCTTCATTGGTGTCTCTGGGATGCCCTACCCTACTTGCCTGATCAGGACTTCTTCTAACTTCTGGCCCTTCCTTAAAATCAAATGCAATGAGGATCGAGAAGATGTGATCAAGGCAGTGGATGAACAGCTGGCAATGCAGAAAAAAGATTATTTTGGGGGGTGTTTTGAAAAATGGATGTCTAAATTGCAAAAGTACATTGAGAGTGATGGCAATTACATTATGTGGAGAAGCGAAGAATGAATAATACTTCTGAGGAAAAATCTGAAGGCTATTTCTTTTATTTCTATTAAAGCTATACACTTCTGGAATTTCCCGCATACATTTGCAATTAATTTAGACCATTTTGCAGAGAACTACTTTCACTTTGACATTAAATGACTATATATGAGTGCATAGTCAATGGAAGGTTCTTATAACCCCCACAAGCTGAACTGCATTGGTATATTCTAACTACTTCTTGTCTCTCTGATTCTAGACTAGTCTCAGTTAGTGACCTACCTTGCCGCGAGTAAGACATGAAGCGCACACGGTTTTAGACGGTGCCTTAATGTACCCCATATGTAACGCAATGAGCTCTATTGAACATGCAGTGCCTTGCGTTTAGAGCGTACTGAAGGCGAAGTAAAGCAATGGCATCTTTAAACAACTGAAGATTGACAAGAAAGGCTAAGTTTAGAAATGACATTTTCCCTCTTTTGCCTTTTATTCTACGTATGTAACAATCCGTTTTTCCTTATTCTTGTATGGACTGTTTGCTCTGAATTTTGACTAAATCTTTTAAAACGAACTTTTGGACTGAGGTTTCTTTCGGCTCGCGTTTGACCCTTGCTTGATCCTGCCTTACTTACCAGCAGCTACAAATGCCAAACTGGTCAAATTAGCATTGTTTAAGACATTTTTTTTTTTACATATAAGGGGTAATGTGCAGGCATCTTCAAGTACTTAAATTATAATACTTGCTGAGATCTGGTAGCCCATTCGGCGTTAATTTCTGCTTGCCGTCCAGAGTACCCAGAGAAGATTCATACTACTCGTGATGCCGTAGTGGAAAGAGTGAGTTCACAAAGTAGATGCCCGAATTTTTCAGGTGGTATAGGAGGACTGACCTATGCTGGAATTAAAGGTACGTGTGTGTTATAACCTCGCCACTCAACCCAGATAGCGCTTCTCCATTCAGTACATGCGTAGAAAAAGCCGAACGGGGAAGACCCTTTTGATACTGTACTTGAGGACATCAGAAACCTCGCGACAGAAGTAATGCTTCAAGAGTAATTAAAAATCAAATTATACGTTTTCTTGTTTTTCTTCTGTAAATAAACGAATGCAAAAAAACGATGAAGTTTTTCTCTTACTGACTGTTATAACACATGGGTACCGATTTAAAAATTTCCGTAAATACGAATACATCCATCTATTTACTATATCTGCATTATTCTGTACTTGGTCTCGCGGTTCCTTAACTACAGCATACTGCAATTTCAATAATAAAAATTCCAATCCAGTAGGTGGCACTGCAAGACCGGCGTCTTTGAATTCGGAGCAGGGAGTCGGCCCAGCCCGTTTTCTTTCACTCTGAACTTTGTGTGCCAACAAAGTGCTTCTTCAGATTATTGTAAACTTCCTGGCCCTTCCCAGAATAAACTTTAGAGGAAGTGCTATTAAACCACGTACGTAGAATCATTATGGATTTAGGGCTCTGCATTAGTGTTTCTTTAATGTTTTTCAGTACACTTTTATTTTTAATTGTTAGAAAGAATACATCTGGACCAAAGCAATCTCTTCCTCCAGGACCTCGACCGTTGCCTCTTCTGGGAAATTTATTGCACCTAAAAGGAGAAACATTGGTGAATGCTTTTCTAAAGGTTAGTATATAATACAATTTAACTTGCATAATTCTGTAAAACAAAGGTAGGCTAAATTTAACCTACACGTTAGTTCTTTTGCTAGCACACACACACTATATATTTAGCAATATTTTCAGTTCTGGCTGTTTGGAGCCATCATTGCATCGAGGGGCTCCCATTCCAGCACGTTTGACAGGTTTGAGTCGCCGATCAGGTTATCAGTGTGTTTAAAAAGTATGTGTGACGCAACAGGAAAGCACAGGAACATGGGAAAGGCTTTCAAAAGCTCCAGAGGTAACCGTGAGGTGACAACGTTAACGGGCGTTACCGCTCCGCAAGTCTTACGTCGGTATTTATTAATTTGTGCCTCGTTTCATTGTAAAGCAGAACCCAAGTGTTTTTCGAGTACAGTGCAATCTACAAAGCTAATCAGTTCACTTATGAATTGCACGCGTAAAGAGTCTCTGATATGCATCAGTGGCGACATTTGAATCTGCAGTCCAGTGACCTGTCAACTGCCTCAACGGCTACACCAGACAGCCATCTGTTAAAACTGATAAAATGTCATGTGAAAAGAAACATAAATCAACACATCACGTCTTCTTCGAATACAAACGCATTACAGATAGTTTGAAACTTTGTAACCTTTGTTCCGCGTGAGCTAACGCGGTTAGTTATTAACTGTCAAACCTCATACGTGGCAAGTCCACAAAAGGGTCTAATTTGGCAGCAGCAGTTGTTAAAAGTATTCGCTCCAGATCGGATGCCAGGTAACTACTGGGCACACAGTGCCAACGGTCACGCAACGATCTTCTGTTTTAATGGTCCTGTATAACTTTCAGCCTTTACGTACTCCACTGCTTTATTTTCTCGCACTTTTCCGCATTCACTGGTCCTCATGTTTCATGTTGTGCATGACGGGCGTCATCGTGAAAATGAGAGGGAGATAAATATGAAAGTTCATTTAAAACAACATGTTTGTGAGACGCAAAGCCTTCTTCCATTCATAAAAATTAACTTTGGAAGGGGGGAATATATACTTGATATATGCAGTGGCAGCGTTTGGCATGTCAGTTTCACTTCTTCCGAGTCCTTTCTAAGTCGAATTTTTAATCACATTATATTCACAAAATAAAAGCAAAAGAAATTTAATAAATATTGTATGCTTAATGTATACACCTACTAAAACAGTCAGTCATTTTCTAACCCGCTTAGTCCTGAACAGGGTCACGGAGTCTACTGGAGCATATCCCAGCTAGCACATCATGCAAAGCAGGGACAAACCCTGGGCAGAATGCCAGTCCACTGCAGGGCGAACACAATTACACACACACACACACACACACTAGGGCTAATAGCCAACATGTGTCTGGACTGTGGGGGGAAACTAGAGCACACAGAGGATGCCCACGCAGACATGGGAAGAACATGCGAGCTATGCACAGGGAAGACGTGGGATGTGAATCCTGGTCTACTCCCTGATAGGCAGTAGCCATACCACTGTGCCTCCCTTCCAGTAAAACAGTTAATATATAAATAGTAATAGAGTATTAAGACCCATAGATAAAAGTTAATCATTAAAAACTACCAAAGGCACACTTAAAGGTTTATTTTGAAAATAGCCAATGATACTGTAGAAAGTTTCTGTGGAGAGGGTGAAGAGTTAGGCCAGGATCTGTCTGTGAGGTTGAACTTGAACCAGTTTAAAGCAAAACTGCTAATTCAGAGTTTCCCAAGGTAAGATTTAAGTAGGGAGTGATTAACGGTAAAAAAAAATAATAATAAAAGGAAAAGGTAAAGCATGCAGAAAATTTCCCTTATATGTTCCAGCTGCTCCACAAAGGATACCACACCTTATGTCATATAGATTTTCGCTCAGCATTTTACATTGATATACAGTACCATCAAATCTGACCACCAATCTCTTGGGATTACTTTCACCATCTGCAAGTGGGTTTTGTGCCTTCTAACTGGTAGACCCCAGCATGTTCTGGTCGGGCAGCATCTCTTGCTGTGTACTGAGCCTAAACACATGCAGCCCACAGGGTTGTGTGCTGAGTCCCCTGCTGTACTCATTTTACTCCACTGACTGTATGGCCAGACAGTTCCAACTGCACCATTACATTTGCTGATGACAATACTGTTGTTGGCTTTTCATCAACAAAGATGATACAGCTTACAGAGGTGAGCCTTCTGACACAGGGGTGCCAGTGTGTGTTGGTCTGCAAAACCAAACAGCAGGTAGTTATAGACTACAGAAAGGTGGAATCAGACCACACTACCATGTACATTGCTGGGGATGCTGTGGCAAACATAACCATTTGTGGGAGTCACCGTCACTGATAACATCTCAGCTATCTATTATCCAGAAGGCTCATCATGTCTTTACTTTTTCAGATATCTGAGGAAGGCCCGGATGCCTCCATTTTTTCCTCACCATCATCTGAAAGTGCACAGTGGAGCACTTGTTTTACAGTCTGCCCAATGTCCTTCAGCTCAAAATCTCAAATTACTACAAAATGTGGTGATGATGGTTCCAGCTGTCTTTTGTTCAGGATATATACTGTAGATATGTATATATATATATATACATTACAGGATGGCCCATATTTATGTAAATGATTGAAAAGACATTATTGTCAGGAAACTGCCAATGTTATTATCAAGTAACATAATGGAACATGAACATTAAGAACCTTAAATGTTTTTTCATCCCCTGTTCCCCATGGTGTGGTCCACCAATGCGTCATCCAGTTTGATACCCGTCAGAAGACGAAGAGCAACGTTGGCACAGGTGGCTTGGCACATCTGTGTTGGTATCCTCTGAAATTCTTCTGTGATAGCTGCACTAGCGACAATCCACTGTCATTCTGTATTTGAACACAGCAGGGGTTGCCGGGTCCAGCACATTCACAGGCTTTATTTCTGGCCCCGGGCGTGGTTAAATCTCTTGGCACAAAGTCTCGTCTAGCAGGACGTGAAAGTATCTCTCTGAAAAAGTCACGTCTCATCCCAGGCTAAAAAGTCTTGTCTCGACTCAGGATTTTTTTTATTATAATAGAGAGATTAGATCTTTTCAAATTTGAGATAATATATAACATAATTTTCCCACTGAGTTATAAAAAGTGGATTAGGATTCTCCAAGTTTACTAAAATAAGTCTTTATGCAGGTAGTGCATTATTTGACACCGTGTACTTAAGAAGTACTCATGAACCCTATGAAATCACCTCAGTTTTTGTATCCAGCAACTCCTGACTCTAAACCCCTCTAGGTCCCTCTAGACCAGAAAGCCCTCATTTTTAGGCCATTTTTGGACACTATATTGTGCAGGAAATTACACCTTTACGATAAAGAGTAAACCATATTTATTTTCAGTGAAAATGATTAGAATGACATGAAGTTGTGCATACCACATCAGTCGACCCAAGGGATTCACCCTGTAATGGGATATGAGGGGTCAAAGTTATTATTCCTTTTCACAGAATTTGAAAAAAATGGATCAGCCGAGGTTTGGAGGTTGCTGGTGTCTACACTGTTAAATTTACAAATGTTTTAATGCTCTAAAATGAAAATATTTTTGATATTTGATTCTTTACTGGTGGACCTAGCACGCTATGAACAACCCCCAGAAGGTTAAAAATGATACATTTCAAACATAAGCATGTGTGGTATCGTTTTAGATTATTTCAAGGTCAGCCCTGTATGGACTTCAATCTGAGGGTGAAAAATTACACATTTCTATTACAATTGAGAATATTTAGACTTATAAATATTTTAATTGAAGCACACATTACCCTGCATAATATTTCAAATATATGATGCAACTATTCTTGCTTATTTTGTACTTCTCCCTCATATTACATTTCTTATAAACTCCCCTAAATTAGGGCAGCTTATGCTAATTCAGATTTTTTACAGCTGATTTTTCATTGCACACTTTTAAGCCATCTGGTGTTGCTCCAAATACTGCTGTTAGGTTGTCAGAAGTGATTTTAAATCCAAGACTATCAAATATACAAACATTTTCTCCCAAAATGGTTTAGGCCAGTACAATAGGTCATTCACTTCAATAAGCTTGTCTATCTTATTTGCCAAGATTGTCCAAAATAACATCAAGTTGAGATTTGAAGGTCCTTAAAACACCTTGTCTCCACCACACTACTCATCTACTTTCCACCACACTACTTGGTAATTTATTCCATAGTCTTTGGTTCTTTGCAGGAAGAAAAACTTTCTAACCATTTGTGTGAAATCTTCTTTAACAAGATTCCAACCATGTGCCGATTTTCTTGTTGCAGAATTTGTGTTCAAATAACTGATGGGATCCACTGTACTAATTCCCTTCATAATTTTAAACACTTTGATAATGCAATAAACAAAAATATGTGACATATGGTTCTTCCATTATGACAACTAATACAAACTGTACTTTATGTGTTGCTTGATTTGGACAAATACTTGCATATTATTACAGTAAGGTCAAAGTGCAACATGTAAATAAAAGGAACATTAATTTTAAGCTTTATTAAGATGAAGAGTAATGACCTACAAAAAGCAAAATCTGTAATGGTTAAAGAGTTTGTGTTATCAGACATTGTTATCCCCTGGGCAACATCAAGAAGCAATTAAAAGGGTAGTAATATGTTAAATTATTAAATAACAAAACAATAAAATATAACTGTTCAGTATAAATCAGCGGATCACCTGCTTAATGTAAAAAAAAATTATGAATGGAGTCCTAATTTGGAATTATGTGCTCAGGTCTGGGTGTGACTCCACAACAAAGACATAACAGCAGCAAAAGCTGTGAAGAGCAACCAAGTGATCATGTCACACTGTATATCATTGCTTTACATGGGGACCAAACAGAGGGGGCTTGATGGGCCAAATGTTATTCTCACGCTTGTTGATTTCATGAGAAATCTAAAATAACTGACATATTTTGCCTCCCCAGCTTCACTCCATAGGCTACCATGATTTGGGTTCCTATATTTTGTTTTATTTTATTTCCTTATGCAATAGTTTTATTGTAATTTTACTTTTAGCAATGTAACCATTTCCTAATGTCAAGGTAAATGACTATTTTATAGTTGTGGCAGAATGTAATCAAGAGCAACTGTGTTCTCCAGTGCAGTCACTCACACTGAACAGTGTATTAATTACAAAGATTTTCAAAATTAGTCCATAAAGGTTGAATCAGTCATTGCTTTTGTCTTTGTGAAGGCTGAATTACCTCCAGTGGTGTTTTATTTTGGAGACGAATGTATGAGAGTGTGTGTCAGTATGCCCTGATATAGCCTGGTGTGCCATTTATGGTTGGTTTCTTCTTTTAACCTTATGCTGCTTAGATAGATACTGGCAGACTGGATACGTGGGGCAGAAAATGGATGAGAGGATGGATACAAAGCAGAAAAATATAAAGTTTCTGTTTATTTTCATTAGTGTTATTAATAACAATTTCTTTCTCTTGTAGCTTGCTGACAAATATGGACAGGTATTCACATTGCATTTAGGACCTAGGCGGGTGGTGGTAATTTGTGGATACAACCATGTGAAGAAAGCCCTCGTGGATCAAGCTGAGGACTTTGCTGCAAAACCTGACTTTGCAATTACAGATAGGACCAGTAAGGGATATGGTAAGTATGGTTGTTCTCAGGCATAAGCAAGCTAAGCAGCTGCTGGGGGTTTCGCAATCAATACAGAAAAGGGGATGAGGAGACCAAAATAGGTATCCTTTTTAGGGCATCAAAAAATCTAGATGCAGTCCTAACAGTGATTGAGATTTTAGTTCCATACTTCCATTTAGAGAGGCATATCTTCTATTTATTGTAAGTTCACCTATTAAAAGGAATTTTGTCTTCTTCTGATTGCTCAGGAATTGCGTTCACTAATGGAAACAGATGGAAGCAGCTTCGACGCTTTTCCCTCATGACGCTGAGGAATTTTGGAATGGGAAAATGCAGTATTGAAGAGCGCATCCAGGAGGAAATTAGTTTCCTGGTCGAAGAAATTAAGAAAACAAAAGGTTTCTCATATTCAGAGTTATTATATTGTGTTGTTAGATCACCTTTGAAATGTTCCTAACTTCTAAGGTTGCTTTCTTAAGTCACACAGGAACGTTACTAAATCAGTATCGCAAGCTCAAGGTTATTTTCTTATGGGAGTCAAAAGCTGCTTAAAGCTGCAAACATACCAGCTACATAAAACATTCAAAGGATCTTTCTTCACTTTTTAAGTATGTAAAATACTCTCAGTCCTGCTTGGCCTTTTAGCTTTCCCAGAGTAAAGTACACTTCTGTTCTGCAGGACAAGACTTTCAGGCTTAGACCTCTTACCTGAAATATGTCAGTCAAAAATGTTAAAGTGTATCTCATACAAAAGTATACTACAACTGTATCTTGTATATGTAGTGTTTAAAAAGATGTCCAGTAGTCAATTTATTAAACCTACAAGTTTACATTTGTAGAAGGAAATGAGCAACACTCTGGCAACTCCTTAATTTGTCAAGAAAGCAGGCAGTCTCCCCTATTGATTGTCAGACATTTCAATTTGATTTATTCTTATATAGCATACTTTCATTTACAAGCCAAGTGCGTGGTTACTCTATACATTTTTGAACCCACTTGATCCAGTTCAGGGTCATGTAGCCAGTAATCAATGTAACACATTATCACACTTAATTAATCTTCTCCTTCTTTTGGCTGCTCCAGTTAGGGGTTGCCACAGCGTATCATCTTCTTCCATATCTTCCTGTCCTCTACATCTTGCTCTGTTACACCCATCATCTGCATGTCCTCTCTCACCACGTCCATAAACCTTCTCTTAGGCCTTCCTCTTTTCCTCTTCCCTGGCAGCTCTATCTTTAACATCCTTCTCCCAATATACTCAGCATCTCTCCTCTGCACATGTCCAAACCAACGCAATCTTGCCTCTCTGACTTTGTCTCCCAACCGTCCAACTTGAGCCGACCCTCTAATGTCCTCGTTTCTAATCCTGACCAAACTTAATTAATCCTTTTCCTTAAAAGGCATGGGCTGAGCCTGGCCCACTTACTCAGAGCCAATTTTGCATCACCAGATACCCAACTAAGCATATCTTTGCGAAGTGGCAGGAAAACCTATGCAGAAATGAGGAGGAGATGCAAATTCCACACCGACTCCACCATTTACAGTATGTTATCAGAAAACATGCAAAATATCATGCAATAAATTGACAAATGCAATGGTGAATAGAAAAATGTAATGCAATATATCCATAGAAATAAATATTGTTTTATTAATTAGGTTTTTCTTTTTTAATTAGGCTCTATTTGATGTCAATTTTATTTGCGCACAATTAATCCATTGAGAAGCTACAGGGAGTCAGATCCTATCCAAATAGCAACTTGATAAAACAGCAATAACTAGGTATTAACAGCTCGTGTTACTAAATAAATGGGAAAATGTGACTGGACAATGTTACAGTTGAAGCCATCTGGCAGTATTTATCCATCCATCCATTATCCAACCTGCTATATCCTAACACAGGGTCACGGGGGTCTGCTAGAGCCAATCCCAGCCAACACATTGCACAAGGCAGGATACAAACCCCGGGCAGGGCGCCAGCCCACTGCAGGGCACACACACACACCAAGCACACACTAGGGACAATTTTAGGATCGCCAATGCACCTAACCTGCATGTCTTTGGACTGTGGGAGGAAATCCACACAGACACGGGGAGAACATGCAAACTCCACGCAGAGAGGACCCAGGAAGCGAACCCAGGTCTCCTAATTGCTACCCCTGCACCACCGTCATCTGGAAACAGTAAAGAGATAATCAATAATTCAGCCTACAAATATTTCAAAGAAAATAAACCTCTAAGGCTCATGATCCTTAGATTTTGACCTGCTTCATTTCTGTCCTATTTGCTGTTGAACTCCCATGACACAGGGGGCAGGGGGTATCTCTTGCCACAGTGAGTTTGTCCATCCATCCATCTATTCAGCAATCCATTTGTAAAACCAATGAATCATATCAGGGTCACAAGGAGCAGGAACCTGCACTGACAGCATGTAGCATGAGGCAGTAACAAACCCTGGATGGATATCAGTTCATTTCAATGCACACAGCCATATTTTGTCATAGTAGGACAATTTGGAGCCACCCTAAAAAATAGCACAAATGTTTTAGGTTCTTCAGGGAAACAGTGGAAGGCCCAAAATAAAGACTCAAATATGTGTGTTTGTAATTTTTACACTAAGCACCCGTTTTATCCACTGTACCATGGAATTCTTTAGGGGCTCCAGATGCTGGTCACCTCCTTAAGTGTTAGCATTTAAAGTTGTAACCTACGGTGGATATTCAACTGAATTGCAGACTGCAGTAATATTTAATACTTATGTATCTTTTTTTACCATTATACTGTATATAGTCTAATAATATCCAATTACATCTGAATGATTGTCTGTAACCTGTGACAAAAACACTGCATCCAGAAATGATCTAATTTCATTAATATGAAGGAAAACAGTAACCAGAAAGAACAAATATAATTTTAAAAAATCAAGAATTTCTTGACGGCGACATATACAGTAACTATTACAAATATAAAATATACTCCACCTATACTGCTAGACATTTTTTATTATAGTAGAACAATGACTGGTTTGCTCTTATACAATGTCTCCGTTCTTCGTTCTCATTAAGGAATGGCACTTTGTTGATTGATTTTCATGGCACCTCCAAGTATCTATTCCATTTGTTGCGCGAAAACGCAGATATTCAAATCCCTTGTAACTGAGAATTTGCTTGCCTTTCTGACTGGTTGAAAACTCCATCTCGCTTATTCAAAAAAAAAAATGTTGACTTGCCTTGCTCGAAAGTTAGGGAAGATTAAAGAAAACTCTAACTGTGTGGCCTATTTATAGGACGACCTTTACTTACTTGCCATAATCAAAACTATAAAACCCTAATTTGCCTACCTGTGGCATAAGAAGATATAATATAAATTCTGAAAACTATTGTAAAGAATAATAATTTCCTAGAAATGGTAATTTAGGCACAACAATGACAGTAATAAAAGGATTAATGACTATTTTATTTTATGGACCATCTTACAGCCCACTACCCCAATAAGCACAAATTAAAACATACAAGCTTATAAATACAGTACGTTTAGATAGATAGATAGATAGATAGATAGATAGATAGATAGATAGATAGATAGATAGATAGATAGATAGATAGATTTAGTGAACAATTATACAATTTCATTTATTGCGATGTATAATATAAAATGTTTTTCTTCTTTGCATATACGCCTTTGCCGTATCCGCACATTTTCCACGTGCAGTTTTTCCTGTGTGCGCATTTTTCCGTGTGCGCTTATTTTCCATGCGCTTATATGACTGTACGCTTTTTTCTGTGCGGATATTTCCTGTGCACTTTTTTTCTGTGCACATCTTTCCGGTCACCTATTTCCAGGACTCGATTCTATAAACCCAACTTGATGTGAATATAGATTTTGATTTTGGGTTGTTCTTAAAAATAATTTTACGTTTTGATAGTGCTGAATACGTCTGTTTTATAATTAGGCTAAATATATATAACTATTTTACAAAGTCTATGACTAATTAGAGGAGCTGAGGTATAAAGTGTTGTTGTAGTAGAACAGGTGATTAGCTTGATGAACTTGATAAACTGGGATCCTAGCAAATCATCTTACAGTGTTACAGACTTTAACTTCCATACACTATATTTTTTCCATACTTAATTATTTTTGTCAGTATGATAAAACTGATAAACCAAGGTGTTTTGTTGCTCCTTTAAGTGCATTCAGGAAAATTATTTTTTTTAATTCAAGTTTTAGCCTGCTAAATGTTTTTTATTACTTTGTTTTCATCAGAGATGCCCTTCAATCCTGGATTTTTCTTAAAGCGGTCTGTGTCAAACATCATTTGCTCAATTATGTTTGGGAAACGCTACGAATACAATGATGAAGAGTTTCACAAATTACTTGATCTACTCAATGAAAACCTACGCCTTGTGGACAGTTTTTGGGTTCAGGTAGGTCTTTGATTATTATCCTCACTCAGAACTATGACTCTTCTTAATTCACTTGCTACGGCAAAGACAGTTCTAGTTTATTGAGCGGTCATTTGTTTTTCATGTTAAACTGCTGATTGTTCATAACCACACCTCTTTTCCAGCCAACAGATGTGACATCCATTACTGAATACAGCCTTGTACGTAAAGAATGCTCAATCTACTCATAATTGCTTTTTGTGTCTTAGACACTGCTAGTTCACAGTCATAATCTTTGCATGTTTGTCACTTTGGCTACCTCATAGTTTTTAGTTTGTGAGTTTTGCTGTCAGATTGATGGGAAAAAGAAATTTACTTATTCACAAGTGCTCAACAGTGACAGGATGGCAAAACAAATGGTAAAGATATAATTCATCTGGCGAATGGAAGCATTTTGTCCAATTTTGACATTGCACAAACGTAAGAGACTAAAATTATGCTGGGTCTTAAATTTTTGCCTAGTATTTTTCTGTCATATATTAAATGAACAGATTCTTCAGCATTGTACCAAACTACTTGGTTTAATGTGTTCTTAATTTATGTTGGTGGGTTTAGCATGCTGTGGACATAGATTCTTCGAAACCTAAAACACTCAAATATGATGCAGTGTAAGTCAATGCTGACCAATGTTTGATAACAGCAAATAATATCAAAACAGCATGTTACTTATGTTGCACATGTGAAGTTAGCCAATCTTATGCTCACAAGGTCCCAAACACATGTACTTTTACAAACGTTGTTTAGTAAATCATTTACAGAAGACAGTCTTGTGAATTAAAGTGGATATTCAGACGTAGATGTGCAGTTGAATTGAAGACCTGCCTCCTGCAGTCATTTATTGGTCACACGTCCAGCACAGTAACAGCCTAGCCATTGGTGAAGACTGAATTACACGTGGTAGTGACGATGCAAAGCTCACAGAGACATGTACACCTCAAGGTTAAAAGTTAATGAAACGTGAGAGAAAATACCAGGAGGAGAATATTCTTCAGGCAGAAGGTCAACTCACCCGTACAGTTTCAAAGACTGCCGCTAAATAATTCTGAGGTTCTCTATTTGTGGAAAGGAATGTAACTGCAAGAACGTGAGGTGGGACTACAATCAAATGCTTATTCATGTTTGAGCGAGTTCCATTTTAGGTCATGAAAGCATTTTCCAATAGTTCCATATTTAACAATATTTTAGTAAAAATACCTGTATCTGGGACATAGTAAGTATTTGACTGGATGAATTCACATTGCATAGATTTCAGTTTTTGATTTTTAATAAATTTGCAGACATTTTTGAAAATATATTTTCTCTTTCTCATTATGATTGAGTGTAGATTGTTGGGCAAAAATGGCAAATTTATCCATTCAGACTTAAATCTACATCCCAATCAAGTGTGCAGAAAGTAAAGAGGTCTGAATACCATCTGAATCCACTGACTGTTATGAGGAGCAAACTACTATAGTGGTCACTGAGTGCACCTTTGGCTTTGAACTCTTGTATTCGATGTTTATGGAGGATAATATCTTTGCTGCAGTTCTTATTATAGCAAAGATTTTTATGATCATGGATTTGATGTTCAAATCTACCCTTCTATCTACTGTTGAGCTCACTTCCTCCAAGTAAATGTTTTAATTTGTTATATTTCAAGAAGCATCTGTTCATACTATTGGTGTAAATTCTATTTTTTTTTTCAGCAGTAGAGATGCATAGAGAATTTAAACTGTACAACAATGTGAATTATGCTTGAATTTAGTGGACAGCGTTATGTAACGTTTACCACAGAGGAATGAAAGAGATACAACAAAATAAATGGAGAAAAATATACTCAATATCTTTTCTTTGCAGATGTACAGTCTTTTTCCTAGCGTTGTGAAGTACCTCTGGGGATCCCACAATCTACTGTTTGAAAACTATAAAAAACAGAAACAGTTTGTGGCAAAAATTGTAGAAGATCACGAAAAGTCTTTTGACCCATCATCCCCTAGGGACTACATTGACGCCTTTTTAATCAAAATACTAGAGGTGAGACAACATGCTTTCCTTTTCTATACTACTGAATTATAGTCTTTGCAGTCTGTTCAGAACCCGCCGTCTGTCTTATTGCCATGTGACCAAATCCTGGAAACACCAGACATACTGAACATACTAAATGTGTTTATAATAGTACTATTATTATTATTGTTGTTGTTATGGCTGTTTATTTGTCAGACCCTAGGTAATGTATAAAATCAGAGTAAATTGTAAGTGTTTAGAAATGTGTTTTTACAAGAAGAGTATACAGGTTAAGTGACTTTTATTAACATAATCAGGTTCACACAATGAATCTAATGACGTTAGTAGGAAGACGCCTTGGCATTGCACTACACTGTCTAACATGAATCTGGTGATTCTGTGCACTCTTCCAATTCAGCTACAAAACATAACACTGTAAATTCAGTGCGTCTCACCGTCTCAGTTTACCTGAAGCTCACACATGTTATAGAAGTATTAGAACCAGTCCTACTGTTGTGATTTGCAAGTCAACTTGGATATAAATAAATCCCAATAAGTGTTTGCAGGTGCCAAGTAGAAATCAACCCTGACTACCCCATTATTAGAACAACTGATTTCCAGTCATAATGGCTAGGAAGTTTGCACAGAAAGGAATGTGGTAATCTAGCATAAACATACTCAAAAATCGTAATCTGTTTTATACTTAAGAGTGCTATTTCACAGCTTCTCATCTTTATTCCATTTTAGGATAAAGGAAACCTAAATTCAGAATTTCATCATGAAAACCTGGTAGTAACAGCACTTGACATATTTTTTGCTGGAACTGAGACAACAAGTGTGACATTACAATATGGACTCCTACTTCTTTTAAAATTCCCTCATGTTGAAAGTAAGTTGAATGGATGTAAGATTTTTAGTACTTGTTGGTTTAAATGTTTTTTTTTTTCCCATTGTTATTATTATTTTAATAATCATAATGATAAAATGAGTGGCATGGTGGTCTACTGCTAGCTTTGCTGCCTCGCTACAAGGAGGCCAGGGTTCACGTCTGATTTTTCAAAAGTATTAACAATATTTTGGTAAAAAATGCAAGCATTTTGCCCATTGTGAAATATGACTGGGTGATTTCATGCATGGATTGTGCAACACAACTAACTTTTTTTTCCATAGATGTTTTTATACAGTTTGCTGTGGTCAACATACTACCTGCACCTCAGAACATGTCATTCACCTGAAGCTAAGCAAGTTTGGGTTTGGCCAGTACTTGGATGGGAAATCATCTAGGAAAAGCTTGGTTTGCTGCTGGAAAATGTGTTAGTGAGGCCATCAGTGATTGCTTACCCTGTGGTCTGAGTGTGGATCCCAGTGCCCCATTGCAGTGACAGGGCCATGATGCTGTAAAAATGGCACCATCCTTAGGATGAGGTCCAGACTGTCTGTTGTCATTAAAGATTCTTGCCCATCTTTTGAAAAGAGTAGGGTTTATCCTGATATCCTGACTGAATTGCTCACCCTGGCCTTGTTCATTCTGGCTCCCTAATCATGTAGTGTTTCTAATTGGCTATCTCTCTCACCCTTTCACCACCTTATAGCTAATGTGTGGTGTGCGTATTGGCGCAATAATGGCTGTCATCACATCATCCAGGTGGGTGCTACACATTGGTGGTGATTGAAGTGGTTCTCCTTTCTCTAGATAGATAGATAGATAGATACTTTATTAATCCCAAGGGGAAATTCACATACTCCAGCAGCAGCATACTGATAAAGAACAATATTAAATTAAAGAGTGATAACAATGCCGATAACAATGTAGGTATACAGACAACTTTGTATAATTTTAATGTTAACCCCCCTCTGGTGGAATTGATGAGTCGCATCGTGTCGGGGAGGAACGATCTCCTCAGTCTGTCAGTGGAGCAGGACATTGACAGCAGTCTGTCGCTGAAGCTGCTCCTCTGTCTGGAGATGACAATGTTTAGTGGATGCAGTGGATTCTCCATGATTGACAGGAGCCTGCTCAGCGCCCGTCGCTCTGCCACGGATGTCAAACTGTCCAGCATTTCAGTAGTGTGAAAAGCGCTATATAAATATAGTTAATTATTATAATTTAACATAGACACCCATTCAATCAGAACGTTTGTTATCCCCACTCTCCATGAGAACATGAGATTATTTTTTTTTCTTGCTCATCACTATAAACTTCATGGGGTTTGGGTGGAGTACTCCTTTAATACTCTACTTGCCTATTCTTAGCACATTGTACTTCAATTCATCATTAAGATGATATCTATCTATCTATCTATCTATCTATCTATCTATCTATCTATCTATCTATCTATCTATCTATCTATCTATCTATCTATCTATCTATCTATCTATCTATCTATCTATCTATCTAAATCTTTAAATAAGCCTATAGAATACTAGTGTCAAATCAACTTTGTTGTTACAATACTCACCTAAGTAAATTAAAATGTAAACATAGAATTTGTTTTATGTTATCCAAAATGTTACAGAAAAAATTAATGAAGAGATTTTGCAAGTGATTGGCCCAAATCGCAGCCCTTGTATGGAGCACAGAAGCCAGATGCCCTACACAGAAGCTGTGATACATGAGATTCAGCGATTCATTGACATTGTACCGATTGGCATCCCAAGAGCGACAACACGAGACACAAAATTCAATGAATACAATATTCCTAAGGTATAAAACTATTTTAGTAAAATATCCACTACACTAATTGTTTAGTGAAATGTTTTGACAAGAACCTTGTGGAACAAAGTTTCCATTTGCAACTTGGACAAAGACAATCTTCACAAAGGTCCATAAGCCTGAGTCAGAAATAACTATCTATGTATTACTTTTAGGACACCTTTATTTTTCCTGTCTTGAATTCTGTTCACTTCGATCCAACACAATATAAGGACCCAGAGAACTTCAATCCCAATCATTTTCTGGATGAAAACGAACATTTTAAAAGGAATGATGCTTTCATGCCATTCTCTGCAGGTTGGTACTTTTGAGTGTTTCTTTAGTAAGAACCGACATATTCTGAAATCTTACAGAGGTGCCTTATATACAGAAACGGCTTAATGTGAATGCATTGTAATTATTACTATTCATTATGTATTTTAAATCAACATCATTATTAACTAGTGTGGTATATTTCATCCAAATGTGCACAGCAAAGTTGTTAGTGTAGCTGCTTCACGGATGCTGCATTTTCAGTTTGAATCCCATGATTGGTTGTTGTTTTTGTGGATTTTGCGTGTTCACCCTATGCCTGTAGAGTGTTTTCCCCCAGGTATGCCAATATTCCTAAAATGTCCCCATAAAAAAATGCAGAATAGATTAATTACTGATTCTAAATGGTCTCTTGTGTGTTACAGTGCTCTGCGATAGACTTGTGTCTTGTCCAGGGCTGTTTTCCTGTCAAAATGTCCTGTGAAGGTAGGATAGGCTCTAGCCTCCTGGAACACTACGTTGGATTAAGTGATCAGTCTCATAAAAGCTCATTACCTATCAGTAATTAATGTAAATTTGCCAACAGCTTATTGAAAATATGTAAAAGCAATGAAACAATACATTATATAGTAGTCAGTTTGGTGAACCCCAATCAAACAGTATATTAAAAAATATCATGGACAGATTTGAGTAAGTTTAAAAAAATCACCAATGTTCTTCAAAAGGTTTCTGTCCTTTTTCACTTCCAATTCATTTTTGTGGTGTAGCTCACTGAGACTCTCTTAATCTGGTGGTTCAGTGCAAATACACATGGATTTGCGTCAGGTAGTTTGCGCCAGAAAGAATGCAAAAGTGTTATACAATTCTTGTGGGCAGAAGATTGTAAAGGAGCTGAATCACTCACTGCTGTATATGTTGTGGCAATGATTCATAGTTGGTTCAGAAAGTATTCAAGACCCCTTGAGTTTCTGCACACATTATTGTGTAGTAGATTTTATTTTAAATGGATACATTGGCCATTTTTGCCCATCAATCTACACTCAATAACTCACAAAGACAAAGAGAGCTGTTTTTGAAAAGTTTGCAAATTTATTAAAAATCCAAAACTGAAATCTTTCATTTATATAAGTATTCAGACCCTTTGTTGTGGCACTGTGGTCAGGTGCATCCTATTTGCTTTAGATGTGTCTAGAACTTGAGTAGAGTCCAACTATTGCAAACTGAATTGATTGAACATCATTTTGAAAGGGACACCCCTGTGTATAAATAAGGCTCCACAATTCACACCGTATGGCAAAACAAAAACCAAGCCATGAGGTCCAAGGACCTCTCTGCAGACCTCTGGGTTGACTCTCTGAGAGTTGGCCGTCTAGTCAAACTGAGTAACCAGGTAAGATGG
Source organism: Erpetoichthys calabaricus (assembly GCF_900747795.2). Taxonomy (NCBI): domain Eukaryota; kingdom Metazoa; phylum Chordata; class Cladistia; order Polypteriformes; family Polypteridae; genus Erpetoichthys; species Erpetoichthys calabaricus. Next base: position 26,837,633 of record NC_041402.2, read on the forward strand.
GCCTTGGTCAGGGAAGTGATAAAGAACATAATGGTCACAACTAGAAGAGCTTCAGAAGATCTCTGCTGAGATGGGCGAGCCCATCGCAGGAATAAGCATCTCAGCAGCACTCCTTCAATCAGCTGTTTATTGCAGAGTGGACACTTGTTTGTGTAAAAGGCATTTAAAGGATTCTGGGAGCATGAGAAAAAAAGATTCTTTGGTCTAATGAGGCAAAAATTGAATTGTTTGGGCAGAACTCTGAGCAGTATGTCTGGTGAAGATGTTGCACTGCTTGTCACCTGTCTAATAACATCCATATGCTGAAGAGTTGTGGCCAATAGTATCATGCTATTATGGTGCTTGGTGCTTTTTAGCATAAGGAATAGGGAGAATGGTCAGAACTGAGGAAAGGATAAATTCAACCAAAGTGAGGCCCTTGAAGGAAACCTGTTCCAGAGTGCATGCATCTTCAAACTCTGGTGACAATTCGTCTCAGAATGAGAATGACCTGAAGCATATAGCCAAGACAATACTGAAGTGGCTTAAGGTCAAGTCTCACTCTCTTTGAGTGACCCTGATAAATACGACATAATATCTGCAGAGAAACCTTAAAATTGCAGTTTACTGACACTTTCCATCCAATCTAACGAAGCTTGAGAGGATCTGCTAGGAAGAATAATATAAACCACCCGAAACTAGCTGTGCAAAGCTTATAAAGTCTTACCCAAGTTGATTCAAAGCTGTATTTGCTGCCAGTGAGGCTTCTACAAAGTACTGAATTAAGGTTTCTAATACTTCTAAGAATAAGAAATATCAACCTTTTAAATTTTTAATAAATTTACAAACCTTTCTGAAAACATGTTTTCAGTTTGTCATTATGGGTAATTGAGTGCAGATTACAAATTTATCCCTACAATGCAATAAAGTGCACAGAAAGTGAAGGTCTCAATACTTTCTGAATCCATTGTACTTACTGAAGTACATACAACTGATTACAGAGTTTCAGAAAAAGCTATAAACACATGATGGATACAGAGAACGCAGGAGCATCAGCCACTAATGAGAAACAGGAAAATCTAGGGCCATCAGTGTCATCAACAGAAGAGTAACAGGTACTCAGAATGACAAGGTAAAACAAGCAATACATAAATGAACTGCACTTAAATTCTTTCCTGAAGCCATTTCAAAGCTTTTAGTCTGCTGCTGTAAGGAGGGCAACTATTCTGAAAATTAATGAATTTCAAATGTCTCTACATTTATTTTTACAGCACATTTTTGAGTTTAAAGTGCTTAACAAATAGCAAAAGAAAAATTACAATTGTATAAATAAATAGAGAAATAGAACAAATCTCTAACAGAAATGAAGCAAAAAATAAAATATAATTTAGGCACTTTTTGAGTAATTAAATTAAAAAAAAAATAAAACAAAATTAAGATTTCAGAACATTTTGAGGAGCGCTTGTGCATCAAGTCACAACTTTATAAGGTGCCCATAACTAACAATGAATTGGGGCTGCACTGAGCATGAAAAGAGTGAGGTGGTACTGTGCAGCGCTGAGATGTTTGTCCATACTTATTACAGGCTAGTTAGTGATGGAAATCCACCCCAGAAAAGTTGCTTCATCCCACCCCTGTGATGCCCAGCCGAGTTAACCAATTTTTTTAGCACACTGCAACTACACCTCTTTGTTTTTTTACCAAGAGGAAAGGAACTCCATCAGCTGCTGTACTGCATTCATGAAAATTTACAGTAGTCTGCAAACTTTGATATGAACACAACAGACAGTCGAGTCAATATAGTCCGTGTCAACCTCCATGATGCTCCTTCATCAATCGATAGACTATTTATGATAACAAGACTGTTCGTAGTGGGATATTTTGGATGGTGCCCCTAAACTTGCAGCATAATTGTATTATAAAAGAGCCAGTTCCATTTATACAACTTTACCAGTGTATCTGGAGAGTAGTATCATGCTGACTTAGAGGCCACTTACATCTTTAGGCTTTTCCATTGCCTCACTTTATCACACCCCATGCACAATCCATTGGGAGAGCCTTACCTTCCTTAAATACTGTTGGTTTCTACCATGTGTGCCAGATAGTGCCAGGATAAGCTTTGGCTATGTGCAATTATGCAATGAAAAATGTGGCTTTAGTATGTGCTTACTGGGTAGACATATGATGCTCAATTACTGTAAATGAAAACAGAATTGGTACTACCTACGAAAGTGACAACTCAATGTAAATATCTCAGACAAAGCTATAAAACAGCATTTTCGAACTCCGTTAGAGTAAACACTAAATAAACCTAAATAATGATATATTATTTGCCCTATACAACTCCAGGCACCTCATACCCAGATAAACAGACTTGAGCTGGGAGAACGTTTTTGCCCGAGTTGAGCTGCGGTGGTGGGTTGGGTGATGGGACAGCAGGCTACTTGCTGCTTGTGCTGATCAACACATTTACAAAACAAAAGACGCTAATGGAGAGGTGCAAAGGAAGTTAAGGTGGCCTAGGATTTTGTAGGCTTTAGGAATTCTAGTGTAAATAAGCCTCAAGAATGATCAGGTTGTTGCTAAGCGTATCTCCCCAATGGCACAGCATTTCAAAGATAATGTCAACATACCTGGGCCCAACAGCATTACCATTCACGGTGCCTTTGGTGTTCATGTCCTCCTATGCATGGCATTAGTTTTCATTAGGGACCTTCACAGTCCAAATCCATGAATTGTTAGACAGACTGGTGCCTCAAAAGTGAACAGTGATGAGGGTGTGTTTGTGTTTGTAAGACAGAGCCCTGGAATCTAATCCAAGCCTTGTTCATTCTTTGTGTCCCCAGCTACTTTGTGTCTTCAGTAGCCTGTGACTTTGTACTTGAAAAAGTGGGTTCAGAAAAGGAATGATAAATGGAACATTTATTTTCAGATTTCAAACTAAATTGAAATTAATGCTAAAGTGGTGGATTTCAAAATATTCTAAAAATTACATTTAATGTCGGCTTGTGTTATAAACCATTAAAACTTCTCTTTCAATGTTTTATAGGAAAACGAATCTGCATTGGAGAAGGCCTAGCTCGAATGGAGTTGTTTTTATTCCTTACCACCATTCTACAAAACTTCTCAATTAAAGCTCCCACTGATGTCAAAGAAATTGATATCTCACCGGAGTACAGTGGGTTTGGCAAAATGCCCCCTTATTATGAGTTCTGCCTTCTACCTCGCTCTACCTAAGCATTGAACTGCAGGATTTCTGAAGAACATTACACCACCAATGTGCATAATTCATTTCACGATGCTTTCAAATTCCCAAGTCAGTGTACTGTAATCTGTCAGTGGACAAGAATTATCACCTTACTGTAAAAGTAAAAATAATATGAAAGACAGAGAGAGGGGAAACTCAAACTATACATTTCATATCTTACCATTAATGTATACATCAGTAATTTGTTGCTTCCATTATTTTTAATTAAGAGCATAAAATTGTGCATCTGCGCAATGCACAATTCTGATCCTAAACGTGTGGTTCAGACAAGTTACAGAAATAATTTTAACTTCAATCATTTTATGTTGTTTGTGTTATTCTTTGGCACATTTGTCATTTAACAAATATTGATAGAAATATATACAATATAACTTTTCAATAAAATTTCGATACAGATTTAATGTATGAACCGATATTTACATCTACAATAATGTTCTGTGGTAAATAAACACAGTGGATTCAAAACGTATTCAGACATCTTCACTTTCTATACAAGTTAGTATGTTGTTAGTTTAACTTTAAAAGGATAAATTAGCCATTTTTTCCTTCAATCTACACTTAATAACCCATAATGACATAGTAAAAATATATGTTTTCAGAAAGGTGTGCAAATTTATTTCAAATCAAAAACTGATTGTGGTCAAGTACATCACTTGTCCTTTAATTCTCCTTGAACTTAATTGGAGCCCACCTTTGACAAACTGGACATAGTTTAGAATGGCACACACCAGTGTATATAAGGCCCACAATTCGCACTGCACGTCTGGATAAAAACCAAGTCATGATGTAAACCTCTGCCATTAAATTGTAGTGAGGCACAAATCAGGGCATGGATATAAAACCATTTCTAAAAACGTAAGTGTTTCAAGGAGCACAGTAGCCTAAATAATTATAAAATGGAAGAAGTTTGTAATCACCAGGGGCCTCATGTATAAATGGTGCGTACGCACAGAAATGTTGCATAAGAACGTTTCCACGTTCAAATCGCGATGTATAAAACCTACATTTGGCGTAAAGCCACGCACTTTTCCACGGTACCTCATACCCTGTCGTACGCAAGTTCTCCGCTTGGTTTTGCAGACTGGCGGCACCCAGCGTCAAAGCAGTGCTACTGTTCCTGTGTGGTTATCCTTTCTTAGATCCACATCCACGACGGCGGCTTTATCAAATACACTGAAATTAACCACATATCATTCACAAATTTAATGTATCTGATTGTAATTAACCTGTAACAATATAATAGTCCACAGAATGGTCAAACTATTCTAAGCGTTGTTACTCTCACTGCACCTTCTTCTTTTCTGTCAGCTGCTCCCGTTAGGGGCTGCCACAGCGGATCATCTTTTTCCATATCACTCTCACTGCACCACTCTTGAGTATTTATATCACTGTATCTGAGTGTGAATCACAGATCTACAGCGATTGGAAAAAGAATTATCGGTATACAGCATCAAGCACTTGCTGCCTCAGCCATTCGCTATTTGAACTGCTCTCATCCAACCAACGCTTCACAGCCTTTCCTGTTCGGACCTCGTGGTTCACAAACAGTTTCATCCCAAGAACTATAAACGCACTCAATCAGTCCATCAAGTGCTCCTTGTAGAACTGTTTGTACTTGCAAGTTACCGTGAGGTAATTGTACTTATGATACAGTTATGGTATTGCACATCCTGAGCCACTTTATAAAGCGCGTATTTATATATGATGACGATATCATTTTGAAGATGAAATGCAGCAAAATATGTTGATTATATTATACAGAAAAAACTTTAACTACACGGTGCCGCAGCACTAGCGAGCTTGAGCTTCGTTCACGGTTTGTTCCTGCCTCGTGCTGTTTTCATGCTGTGGCTGGCGCGACACTGGAAGGATCGATGGATAGAATAATTAAACATTACGAAGATATTTCGATGTTCCTTAAAAGTTTTGAAGAATCTGCGTTCTAAGCTTACAGATGGCTTAACTTCTATTACAGAGCTGATTGTGTGGTGATTGGGTATTTGGAGAAAAAAAGTAAGGACAGGAATTGGGGGTTAGTACGTTTGAAAAAGACAGTACTTCTGTAATAAAGCATTTCATTGAAGGTCGTGCATGGCGCAGAAAGCATCTTGCTGTAAGACATGAACAATCACTGCGCCACCGTGTTCCCATGTTTAATAACATGCTTTAACTCATATCATCATGAAAATGATATCATGTATACTTCTCAGTATTTTAATTACTCAGAGAGCTGTAATATTATGAACGTAATGGATTCTGTGTCCTGTCGGAGGAAGAGCACGTAGTGATTCGGGCACATAGAGTACATATAAGATCAAATACACAACAAAGCATTTAACGTGCTACTTTATTTACGATGGGATTTGAGAAACTAGTAAATTAAATGATTTAGGATGAAGTTTATAATGTTCTACTTTAATGACAAAATAAACTACGTGATTAAAGTGGAAATTTCGAGATTAAAGTTGATGTTTCGTGCTTTTTTCACACTGTGTGCCTTTTTGTTCACTGTACCCTAATAAGCTTTCATATGACACTCAGACGGTGGGCTACGAGTCACCTTTTCACGCCGACTTTGATATGTGACAACTTTTTTATTTCGGGCACTGTGCGACTTTGTGAACTTGAGCTTTCGAGTTTCTCCGACACATTATGTCACTCTATCAACTTCCTTTTGTTGCTTATATAACTGTTTAAACCAACAAATGGTACGTTTTTCTTTGCCTCCATTTGGTATTCGCTGAAATTCTTCTATTTTTCCTCGTATTTTTGCCATTACCTTTTCACAGAACGCTGGGCTTAAGGGCTATTTATATTGATTTGCATATTCAAAGAGGCATAATTTTGGGAGGAGTTGGGGCGGGACAGCAAGCACGTGCACGTGCGTTTATTTCCACGCTGAGCGGGATTTATGTTGCGGAAGAACGCAGAAGTTAGCGAACACACAGATTCCTGCATCTGGATTTTTCTGTGCATAAGAACGTTTCGGCTTTTGTGCTTACGTCATGTTATAGTGCGAATTCTATGCACGGTGTTATGCATGAGGCCCCAGGACTCTTCCTAGAATTGTCCATTCAGCCAAACTGAGTAACCAGGTGAGTAGGGCCTTCATCAGGGTGATGACCAAGACCCCAGTGGTCACTCTAAAAGAGCTTCAGAAGTCCTCTGCTGAAGTGAAAAAAAAAATTTTGGAAAGACGACCAACTCAGCAACACTCCATTAATCAGGCATTTATGGTATAGTGGATAGACAGATGCCACTTGAGTAAAAGGCATATGAGAGACCTCACTATGAGATTGCCTAATGCCATTTAAAGGACTCTGGTCTGATGAGGAAAAATTACACTCTCTGGCAAGGCCATCTTAACAGCATCATAAGATTTACATTTACATTTACAACATTTAGCAGACGCTCTTATCCAGAGCGACTTACAACAGTGCTTAGTAGTCTACGACTGTTCTTCAGGGCCATCTTAACATCATCATTACCCCGGGGCAAAGTAGTTAGCTGGGGCCCCTGTCTTGATAGCAAAACAGAAACATACATAGGCATCAGAAGCATTTTGGGCCCCTGTGCTCCTGGGGCCCCCAGCCACTGCTCATTGTGCCTATACGTTAAGATGGCACTGCTTTTTGGGCAGAACTCCAAGAATTATGTCTGGCGTAGACCAAGCACTGCTCATCACCTGCCAAATACCACCCCTATGGTGAATGCAGAAAGTGTGGAGTAGTAGTAAAGGCTTTGGACTTCAAACCCTGACGTTGTGAGTTCAAATCCCTCTACTGCCACTGTATGACCATAAGCAAGTCACTTCACTTGCTTGTGCTCCAACTGGAACAACAAAAGAAAAGTAAAGAAATTGTATTTAAAATGTTGTAAGTCACCTTGGATAAAGGCATCAGTCAAATAAGTAAATGTAAACGGCAAATCATGTTATGGGGGTGTTTAATAGACTAGTCAGAATTGGGGTAAGGATGAATGCAGCCAAATACAGAAATGTCCTCCAAGAAAACCTGCATCAGACTGCACCTGGCTTGAGGCTGGGGTGATGGTTCATCCTACAGCAGGACAATGACCCAAAGCACACAGCCAGGACAACACTGGAATGGCTCTGGGACAAATCTGACTGTCTTCGAGTTCCCTGTCAAAAAAACCCAGATTTACATCCCATGGAACATCTCAAGAGTGACCTGAAGATGGCAGCTTACAGAGGCGTTTCGTCCAGTCTAACGGAGCCTGAGAGGCACTGTCACGAAGAATGGATTAAACTGACCAAATTTAAGCATGCAAAGCTTTAAACACAATATAAAGTAGATTTTTTAGTGTAAATCGTTATCTGCCAGATCTGCGCCATCATTGTTCAGTATCATGCTCATACATCGTACACTATTAGGCAATATTTTAGCGTAGGACGTTTCTTATTTTCGATTCATTTTCTACGTAAGTATGGATGTAACAACACTCAGAGTTCTCCAAAACCAGCAGCTATTGCTGCACCTTTTAGAAAAATCCTGGAAAAGTTTGGAATACTGTACTGTCATTGTAACGCAGGTCTCTTTCGACAGCTGTTTGTCTCTGGCGCATGTGTCTGGGTACCACCACAACTGCCTTCTTTCGATCCGAAGTTGCAGTGACTACACTCCAATATACTGTAATAGCCCGCACTGTCGCTCTAGAGATGGGCGGGGTCTACACAGGTGATTGACAGTAGGGTAATCACGGGCGTGCTTAGCTCTGCGTTCCAGGATTACCTGGAACTTTCTCGTTATATCTTTCAAGTACGAGAAGGCTTGAGAAAGCAAGTGGAGAACCCATGGCATTATAAACACAGCCTTGCAGATGATAACCGAGTCACTGGGAAAAGGGACACGACATTAAACAACGATCGGGAACACTGCGAGAGTGAAATAGCCTGCCTATTGAAGTGACTGTTAGTTTTACGGGGCGTTTGCGAGTTTGAGTTTGCTAGAAGACTGCTGTAAATGATTTGTTGAGGAATAAACGCGCACGTTAATGGGCTTAACTGCCATTCGCTGTGTGTCTTGGGCTTTCCATCTCGGTGTTCATTACAGTACACTGCTAAAAAGTGCAGTATAATCCGTTATGTGGTGACGGATAAACAAACTGCTCGCACTGTAACGTTAAATAAACGGTTGAATGCTTAAATTGTGTTTATGTATACTGTGGATTTTAGTATACTTAATCGAAATTGGAATATATCATATTTATTATTAAAACTAAAAACGTTATGTCTGTTTGGCGAAGGAGCAAAACCCACCACAACAGGAACAACGTTTAACAAAAAAAGCAGCAGTTACAAAACAACTTTAAAAGGCGCTGTATACATTATGCAGCACAGTTGAGAAAACGACATAATCTTATGTTTTTCAGTGCTTAATTACAATCCGTAGATAACTGTCATGTTGAAAAAGCGGAGAGTTTTAACTCCAAATTGTTTGCCAATCAGAAGTGGCCGTCAGCGGAAGCCGACAACTATGTATATATGTATTTATGCGAGTCTCTTGGCACTAATTGGGTCGCTAATAAGTGATTGACAGGTATTTCCCGCGTCTGATTAGTTCTCATCCAACGCCCCTCGTAGCCAACTGGTTCTTTGCGGACGCACCCATTTAGATGCTCCACCCATAGCCTTTCCCCCAACCCTCCCACCTGACTAAGTTTCTCACCGTGGCTGACAGATGGTGTGTTTAACGCTTGTGGGTGTTTTGTTAAGTGTTCGAAAAAACGTTTGAGAAGAACAAGAGTTAACGCACGCACAAAACAATCAGGTAAATTCTAAATCTCCTGTGTCATACACACATTCATGTGTTTTGTTATTGGAGTTATTAAAGGTAAATTTTTAAACTGTGGAATGCATGAAACCTCGCCAAAGCAGATTGTATTATTGTGCAAGCTGCAAGTTTTCACAATATTTGCTTGAAGTTACTGCGTGCATGTGTAGAGTGTCACGTCAAATTTTAAAAGTATAATAAAAACGATCCGTTGTCTGAAGTGGGGTGCGTGGTCATTAAAAGTGACAACTGTTTTGCATGTTCAGCGTAAGGTACGTTTCTGTCCAAGATGACATATGTAGGTGCATGTTGAAGCTTCCCCAAAAATCAAGAATCCGATGCTTTGGTGAATCTTCGAGACTTAATCTGAGTAGTAGCAGCATTCAGATTAACAGTCAGACATTCGGTGACACGATTGTGGAATTTCAAAGTAGTTATAAAAGCAAGTCATTGTTATAAGAAGCGCTATGTGGTCTTCCACTTCTCGAAGTGTTCGCTGACTATTTTTTAAACTGACTGACCCCTCTGAATTCACCACATGGAAGAATAGGGCCCAAAATAGACCCTTCTCACTTTTTTTTACGATTCCACGCGTCATCTTACGTCTAAATGTTAACCCTTTGTTGACAGATCTCCGAAAACGAGTTGGGGAAGCACAATTTTAAATCTGTACAGATTATTTCAATATAGCGCCTTTTACAGTAGGTGCGATAAGAGCACTTGTCAGCATCGCAAAACAAATAAGGACCTTATTGCAATGCTTGTGCACACCAACCCAAATCAATTCATAAGGACTATAGTTTGGCGAAGTTTCTTATTTTGCTGCTGCACAGGTTAAAGTTCCCATAGTGAGTCAGGTGGGGATTGAAGTGTCAGCCTTGTGGTTTCTGGTCCACAATCGTAACTACTGGGTATTATAAACATTCCCAAATGGGAGTTTAAGATTATGTGATGGTATAAGCCTGGCAATTAATAAAGCATAAAGTAACATGTCTAGTTTGGTTTACTGTGCATGCCTAATCTTATAATGGTTGTCATGGTAAAAATTGTAGGAATTATGAGCACCTTGATTATATAATACAGACTGCATTCTATTTTTGAAACTAGAATTGCACTGGTAATAACGAATGCAGTCAGAATCTCTTTTTCCCTTTTGTGCAGAGCATGTTTTAAAGAGCTTTACTGCATTCGGAACATTCTGCATTAAGGTATTTGTTAGATTAGCTTGAGTTAACATTTTATAAATGCACACTGAAAATGAATTCAATTACGTTATTTGGTTGTTTTCAGTTGGATCATCATGATAGAGTTTTCTGCAGTTTGGTTACTACAGTACTTTGGAGTGACATTTCTGCTTCTTAGTGCCAGGATGATAGAGTTACTTTTGTGTGCTGCATGTTTGTAGACTATATTGACTTGTATAAGTGATGAAGAGTGGATGTGACTGCGAGTATTGCTTGCCACAAATGGCTCTAGCAATTCTGAGTGGGCTTAAAGAAGTTCATTAATGGATAGATCAGAACCATAAACATTTGCTATCATTTTGGCTAAAGCATATATTCTTTGGTTATAATTTTTACTTAACATTATTATCTCAAAGCCATACTTTGTGCATGTGTAGATGGAATCCTATATGGAATGAACAAGAAGTCTAAAAGTCCTGGAAGAATGATGGAGTTTCCTATACTGCTAAGCTTGCTTTGTACTCTGATGTGGTTAATGTGCTAGAGTAGCTTCATGTTTGTCTGAATCTTTTATCCAAGGTGACTTAAAATCTATATGTGTGTTGTATAGTTGTTTCCATACTTCTTTGTGATATGCTTAGGGTCATGGAGTGTGTAGGCAGAGGAGGTTAGAAAACCAACCTCACGGTTCACAGTTCATTGCCTTCACGTTTGCCACAGACATATACAGTACAAACAGACCACTGTACACTGATCAAACAAATACCAGGTCTGTGTACCAAGTACATCAATTATGTATTGGTGGTCTAGGCAAAGCTTTTCACACAGTGCATTAGACTTCATCTTCAATGAAAGGACAGAAATGAAAATCTTGGTAAGCTGAACTTCAGAATTGTTACTGTTATTTTACAAATGGCTTTTGTTGAACATTTAACTAACACCAAACAGGCTTACAATGGCTATATTTACCCCTTGGATGTTCAAATTTTATTGTTACAACATTGAATCACAGTGGGTTTAATTTGACTTTTTTGAAATTGGTTAACAGCAAAAAGTCTCATTAGTCATGATAGTCTCATTAGTGTCAAAGTGTACAAAGTGGTCTGAATTAATTAAAAATATGACATGCATTTCATAAGTATTCACCCTCTTTAAAATCAGTATTTATTGGATGTACCTTTTCAGCCATGACAGACTCGTGTAAGTATTCACTTACATTAACATCCTCTTTAATATGACACACCTAAATCCTCACTAGTGCAAGAACTGATTTTAGTAGTCCCCTAATGAGTTCAATGGAGATCATCTGTCTGGGGTTTCCGTCAATTTTAGTATAAATGTGCCAGTATGTGGAAGGTCCAACTTGACGTGATTGAGTATGGTAGCCTAACCTACACAAGGAAGACAAAGAGGACACTCCAGGTAGCTCTGTGAAAAGGTGATCAATCTTTAAGATATGAAAAGAGTACGGCACAGCTGTAAACCTGTCTAGAGCAGACTGTCCACAAACATTGTGTGATTGTGCAAGAAAAAGACTAGTGAGGGAGGACACCAGGATAGCTATGAGAACTTGGGAGGAGTTACAAGCTAAAGTCACGTCAAGTCAAGATGGGGAGCGTGCACTGGTACAGTGCATTGCCGCACCCACTACACAATGAAACAACTCAGGATCCCGGTTGGCAACCCCCCAGGCAGACACGCGGTCCAGTTCCACCCTCTGGAAAAGAGCCTCTATCTGCCGTAGTCAGGTGTTACATGGGCAACCCCTTGGCCTGGTCCAGCCACTCGGTCCCCAACAATGAGGATCTTACAAGCTGGATCACCCTCGGAGAAACCTGCCACATAGCTGTAGTGCCGTAATTGACGCTCCCTCACAATGCAGGTAACGTGCCTCATTTGGAACTCCATGAGCAACCGCTCATTCAACACAAAGTCAAACCAACGGTACCCAAGGATTTTCCGGAGAGACACAGTACCAAAGGAGTCCAGTCTTCGTCTCAGGTCACTGGATAGCGTCCATGTCTCGCAACCATATAGCAAGACAGGAAGCACCAGGACTCTAAAGACTTGGACCTTCATCCTTTTGCATAGATATCCCCTTTCCAGCGACCTCATGACCCCCCATGTTCTCCCAATCCGCCTACTGACTTCATAGAAAGAGTCACCAGAGACATGAATGTCACTGCCAAGGTAAGTAAACCTCTCGACAGGGTTGACACTCTCTCCGCAAACAGACACACTGCTGATGGCTGTGCTCAATAGGTCATTAAAGGCCTGGATCTTGGTTTTTATCCAGGACACTCGCAAGCCCAGACCCTCCCAGACTCCTTGCTCAGTCTCTCGAGTGCCCCGATCAGCGCCTCCATGGACTCCGTGAAGATCACAATATCGTCAGCAAAGTCAAGATCCGTGAATCTTTCTTCACCAACAGATGCCCCACAGCCGCTGGACCCCACTACCTTGCTCAACACCCATTCTAACCATCTTCTTAATTATTGAGCCATGTTTGCTGCTGATTAACTTGTTTTGACTTAGTTTTAATTGACGTGACTCAGACCACTTAGTTGTTTCTTTTACCTTAACAAACAATAGCAAACAAACAATAATGAGTCACAAAACCAGCCGCCACATGACCAGTTAACTTGAAAATAAAGAAAGGTGAAGGTCTCGGTCATGTTGGGCTGCTCAGGTCACCAAAACATCTTGATGGTGGTCTTAGAAAAAACAGAAAATCAGCATTCTGTTGTGACAGAATGAGAGCAGCAACAAGTCATGATATTCAATAATGGCTTTAATTAACAGCAAGAATTGGCTTCTCTTTAAGAAACTGGTTGGAGTGAAATTGGCTGGAGTTTGACGTTCCAATTTAGCTGGTCGTCTGTTGGATGTCAGAGGATGTTGATGGAGAAGTTTAGAGAAGGCCAGAAGGAGTTACATTGTGTCTTTGTGGACATGGAGAAAGCATATGACAGGGTGCCTTGAGAGGAGCTGTGATATTGTATGAGAAAGTCGGGAGTGGCAGAGAAGTATGTAAGAGTTGTACAGGATATGTACGAGGGAAGTGTGACTGCGATGAGGTCTGTGGTAGAAGTGATGGATGCATTCAAGTTGGAGGTGGGATTACATCAGGGATCAGCTCTGAGCCCTTTCTTATTTGCAATGGTGATGGACAGGTTGACAGATGAGATTAGACAGGAGTCCCTGTGGACTATGATATTTGCTGATGACATTGTGTTCTGTAGCGATAGTAGGGAGCAGGTTGAGGAGACCCTGGAGAGGTGGAGATATGCTGTAGAGAGGAGAGGAATGAAGGTCAGCAGGAACAAGACAGAATACATGTGTGTAAATGAGAGGGAGGTCAGTGGAATGGTGAGGATGCAAGGAGTAGAGTTGGCGAAGGTGGATGAGTTTAAATACATGGGATCAACAGGACAGAGTAATGGGGATTGTGGAAGAGAGGTGAAAAAGAGAGTTCAGGCAGGATGGAGTGAGTGGAGAAGAGTGTCAGGAGTGATTTGTGACAGACGGGTATCAGCAAGAGTGAAAGGGAAGGTCTACAGGACAGTAGTGAGACCAGTTATGTTATATGGGTTGGAGATGGTGGCACTGACCAGAAAGCAGGAGACAGAGCTGGAGGTAGCAGAGTTAAAGATGCTAAGATTTGCATTGGGTGTGATGAGGATGGATAGGATTAGAAATGAGTACATTAGAGGGTCAGCTCAAGTTGGACGGTTGGGAGGCAAAGTCAGAGAGGCGAGATTGCGTTGGTTTGGACATGTGCAGAGGGGAGATGCTGAGTATATCGGGAGAAGGATGCTAAGGATAGAGCTGCCAGGCAAGAGAAAAAGAGGAAGGCCTAAGAGAAGGTTTATGGATGTGGTGAGAGAGGACATGCAGGTGATGGGTGTAACAGAACAAGATGCAGAGGACAGAAAGATATGGAAGAAGATGATCTGCTGTGGCAACCTCTAACGGGAGCAGCCGAAAGAAGAAGAAGAAGAAGTCTGTTGGCTCATTTCACATCTTATTTCTGTTTGGCTGCCATTTAATGAAGAAACAAATCAATTCAGAGGACTGATAAACAGGGCTCTTAAAATGAAGGGAAATAGAGTTAATTAGCAGTGAAAACTGCTCGCCGATTAGGAAAAGGATTAGAATGAAAACCTACAGCCACTGCGGCCTACCAGGACTGCAGCTGGACACCCCTGGTGTAATGCATTTGGGTAATGGAAGAATCCAGAGATTTCAGGGTATCCTCAGAGATTGACTAGAATTATTTGCTGATTGTTGCACCAGGGAGTGGCAGGGCATTGGATGTTGCAGACATGCAAATAAGAATTTAATGCAAATCATTTTGTACATGAAATATTATTGCAGAATCTAGCATTGTAGGGTGTGATGCTGAAATATTGGGAATGGAGTAAACAAGTAAGTTACTAGAATGTGAAATAAAGATGTAGGGGGCATTAATTTAGAAAGAGATGCCATTCAAGTTTCAAAGCAGAAATTTCACATACACATTTAATACCCATTTTATATTTAATAATACAGAGTCAGTGGCTTTTACACAGGTAAAGGTTATAATGCCTTGTTAGGTATAAAGAACTTTGCCCATCTGAGAGCTGCAACTTAGGGTTAGGTGGAATTTCAGCATTCTTTTACTGGTTAGTTTAATTTTAATTTGAAGTAAAATAAACATATTAAGTCCTGCGGTGGGTTGGCACCCTGCCCGGGATTGGTTCCTGCCTTGTGCCTTGTGTTGGCTGGGATTGGCTCCAGCAGACCCCCGTGACCCTGTGTTTGGATTCAGCAGGTTGGAAAATGGATGGATGGATAAACATATTAAAAAATAGTAGGAGGAAAGTTTGCTTTTTTACTTTCTCTTATACACTTTCTCATATAAAGTTTTGTAATTGTCCAAAAATTCGATTTTGATGAATCTCGAAGTTTTAGACTTCCCTGAGTCCGAAAATATCATTTTTGGAATTATGCCTCTCTGTGTGTGTATGTAAACACGATAACTTGAGTACGCTTTCAATTAGGTCAACCAAATTTGGCATACAAGTTTTAGGTACAAATGTAGATTTCTATTAACCCATCCATCCATTTTCCAACCCGCTGAATCCGAACACAGGGTCACGGGGGTCTGCTGGAGCCAATCCCAGCCAACACAGGGCACAAGGCAGGAACCAATCCCGGGCAGGGTGCCAACCCACCACAGGATTTCTATTAACATTTGAGTTATTTCCACTAACCGGAAGTTGTACTTTTTTATTCATGCAGCTACAGAGTCCGATTTATTCAATTTTACTTTTATTTTAATTGTTGAATCTATTATTAATTTGATTTGATTTGTTGTTGATAGTTCTTTAATGTACATAATATAAAAATATAAGCATTGTCTTGCGGTTTACTCCTTAAATATCCATCCAATATGTGAGAACGTCTAGGGGAGACCACTCCTGATTTTTTAAGACTGCATTTATGTGGATTTTTCCTCCCTCATCACAAAGAATAGGCTCTGTGATCGATTGATGCCTCATCCAGATCTGAGTGTTGTTGTGCCCAGGGCATAATCTCCAGTCCACTGCAACCTTGAATTAAATTAAGTTGGTTTCAGAATGTAGTTAAATGCAATGGAAAATTAGTAGTGTGTGACATTGGTTGCTAATGTGAGTGTGGTGCCAATAAAAATATTTACAGCGGTTTCAAAAAGCATTTAGGACCCTTTACTTTTATTTACATATCACTAAGTTGCCGCCTTGTGCTAAAATCGTTTAAATTAATTTATCCAAACATCAAGCAATACTCAGTATTCCTGAATGTTAAACCAAATTCAGTATTTTAGAAACTGTTGTAATCCCATTGCTGCAAGTATTTTGAGCCTTTAGTTTAGTTTCTCACATCTACACACAGGATCTCTGGAGCTTTGCCAAAGTGACCATTGGTTTCTTGATCACCTCTCTTACCAAAGGTCTTTCCCAGTTGCTTAGTTTGGCCAGGCTTCCAGCTTTTGGAAGAGTCATACATGTTCTAACTTCTTCCATTTAGGAGATATGGAGGCCATTGTGCTCTTGGGAACTTTTGATGCAGCTGGTATATTTTGTACTCTTTCCCTTTATGGTATCCTGTGTCTAGGCTAGACTATGCAAGCAATTCCTTCAGCCTTGGCTTTTGTTCTGATATACTGTATATTGTTAACTGTGGAACCTCCTATAGACAGCTGTGTGCCTTTCTTAATCGTGTGCAATCAATTGAATTGACCACAGTTGGACTCCAAACAAGGTATCAAAACATCTCAGTGATGATCATTTGAGTGGGATGCAGCTGAGCCATATTTTAAGCAAAGGGTCCAAATACTTATGTCAGTGTGATGTTTCAATTTTTTATTTTTAATAAAATTTACAAAAATTTGAAAAATCCTATAAGTTTTACATGGAAGGCAAATCAAATTTAAGGACTGCAACTGCTAAAATGTCCCAACTCCATAGTCACTGAAACTGTCACCTAAAGTGAATCACGGCGCATGACTAAATACAAAATTGTTTATGAGTTTTCACACTGATTCCAAGATTCACATTTCATCACACGTGTAGTACAAGGTGATGGAAGTTGTAGCAGCCATTTGATAAAGATAGCTGGAGTATGTACAATAACACTACGGAAGAGTATGCAAACAAGCACTATAGACAGCTTGGTTGCTGTATGCCCCCTTCAAAAATTCAAAGTCATTTGATAAATTAATTCAATTCACTTCAAGATTGGGTGCCACAATGGCCACTAATTTTAATGGTAGAGGAAACACGTCTGTTCACAGTGTAATCATCAATTTGATTATTTCAGCATATGGGGAGGCACAGTGGGTGATGCTGCCATGGATCTAGTGTTCTAGATTCAAATTCTCCACCTGATCATTGTCCCCATGAGCGTGCCTATTTTCTCTGTGCCTGTATGTTTTTTTATCTGGTATTCTTGTTTACTCCCACATGCCCAAAAATATACCTGTTAGATTAATTGGTCTTCTGTTGGTATGAGTGAATAGGCTCTGTAATGTACTGGGTCCCCGTCCAAGGCTATTTTCTGGCTTATGCTCATGGAAGAGCCTTTGACCAAGTTCGACCTGAATTAAGTGAGCGCAAACACAAAATATTGTTATTTCATCATATAGAGATGTATTATGTTACCTATGCAAGCTCAGAGCAGACATTTTGTCCTCAGGAGACTGTATTCCTTTAATGTGGGTAGTCAGATCCTTTATATACTCTACAACTCTGTGATATCCAGTGTGGCATGTTGTGCCGGTAACTTCACTTCAAGAGAGACCCATTGAATCAACAAGCTAATTAAGAAGGCCGACTCTGTTATGGGACACACTCTCGACCCATTAGAGGTAGTAGTGGAAGGAGGAGAGAATGAAGACGAAACAAATGGCTAGTATAAACTATGGTGAACATCCTCTCTCAGGCATACTATCTAGCACTTTTAGGCAACATATTTTTCTACAAAAGGGTGTCAAGAAATGATACTGGGGCTCGTTCATACCTACAGCAACACGCCTTCATAGTGCTTTGTTGTGACTGTGATTGCTTTTTTATCTATAGCCAAGTCAGAACTGTTTATTCTTTTTTTTTTTTTCATAATTCTTGGGCATATTTGAAGATGGTTGTTTTTTGTTGTGGGGTGGCACAGTGGTAGTGCTGCTGCCTCACAGTTCGGAGACCTGGGTTTGCTTCCCAGGTCCTCCTTCGTGGAGTTTGCATATTCACCCCGTGTCTGCGTGGGTTTCCTTCCACGGTCCAAAGACATGCAGGTTAGGTGTATTGGTGATCCTAAATTGTCCCTAGTGTGTGCGTGGTGTGTGGATGTGTGTGTGTGTGTGCGCCCTGTGGTGGGCTGGCGCCCTGCCCGGGGTTTGTTTCCTGCCTTGCACCCTGTGTTGGCTGGGATTGGCTCCAGCAGACCCCTGTGACCCTGTGGTTAGGATATAGCGGGCTGGATAATGGATGGATGTTTTTGTTGTGTTATGATTTTTCTTTACCGTATATACTCACGTTTAAGTTCACGGATAAGTTGGGGCTTGATTTTACTGTATAATTTGCAGTATTTTTCTAATGTCGGTCATATAAGTCGAATGTGGAAAACTCACACTATTTGATCCAAGAGATTATGATATGCTAACGCCCACCTGAAAGAGTAACCAAGGAGCACACTGCCTATTATTTCTATGTATTGTGCCTACGTGACCACACGGTAATACCCGAACTATTCCGAAGTGACGTTGGCACTGTTTTGTGTTTTTTGTATCTCAAATCCTTATACATCTTTATCATAAGCACATCCCTTATCTACGATAGAGCGTTCGATCAGAAGAAAATATGAAGCTGGTTTTAAATTAAAAGTCATTGAAGTGGCGAAAGAAATTGGTAACTGCACTGCTGCAACAAAATTCAATGCGTCTGAGAAACTGGCGTGAGATTGGAGGAGGCAGGAAGATGTAAAAAAAAAATAAAAGTTAAGTGTCGTATTTTTGAGCGGGCATATAATTCGGGGTCTGATTTTTATGATCAATTTTTCGGGTTTCAAGACCTGACTTATATGCAAGTATATACAGTATTTCTTTAGTGTTTGTAAAAGCTGCATTCCTCATTGATCTATCTATCTATCTATCTATCTATCTATCTATCTATCTATCTATCTATCTATCTATCTATCTATCTATCTATCTATCTATCTATCTATCTATCTATCTATCTATCTATCTATCTATCTACAGTATCTGTCTGTCTGCGAAATAGTTAAAAATCACATCAGTGATAAAATGAGAACAAGGCCACCTATGAATATTATGGAAAGCTCAAGAAATGTGTAAGTTCAGTGCTAGATACAGTATTATTGTAGACTGGGAACTGTAGTACACCATAACCTGCAGTGGTTGAAAATTTGTGTATATTTATTTGTGGAAGTGATTTTATTGTGCTAGTTATGTGATTTGTTGTCTGGTACACTTGGTGGTTCACTGTGAGACTATGATAAATTATCCATACTTGGAACGTCAAATTAAACCACAGGAGCGAGTATATAGGAAATTGCTTTGACCCCAGAGAAATGACTATTTGAATGCACAATACTTGTAAACCTCTATATAAAGGTGAATGCTAAAGTGCCAACATTAAATTGTGCATCTAAAATACCTTCACTGATGAGTTCTTTAAAATTATTCCATTCTTCTGAAATTATGTGTTATGCTTTATATGGAGAAAGGTTTTTGTTATACTTCTGATTCCTTCTGTACTCTGTTGTTAACCAGCAGTTTATTATCTAAGTCTTGAAGTTAAACTTTAATTTCTGAAAGACCAACAAAGCTGAAAGGTACATAGAGTTGTTCTAATGTAAATAATCGTACTGTCTCTATGTTTCAAAGTAATTTTCAAATACTGGCAAATGTAAAAGTTCAATGTTCAGCTGTGTCTATAGGCACTGACCTCATTTCCCATTAATGTGTAAAATCGGAGAGTATGTACTGTACGTATGTACATAAGGGTTTAAGAACTTGATTTGGTTACTGGCTACTATAGTAAATTAGGAACTAGTGCCAGAGATATTCTGCTTTTTAAAGGTACAGTTGGATGCATTTATAGCATAACATTCTGAAACCCACTCAATCCGATTGATGACCAAGGGGAATGGAGCATATCATTGCAGAATTTGGTAAAAAGCAGAAACTAAGCCAGGTCACACTAACAAATTCATTACCATCAGGCCAATTTATACTTCGCAATTAGCAACGGGATGCAGGAGATAAACCAGAATATCCCGAGGAACACCACTCATAGTGGGAAGAACATGGACAACAGTCTGAAAGGTGGCTCTGAATCCAGGATGTTGGATCTGAAAGACCGCACCACTAGACACTGTGCCACCTCACTCCTTGGAAGTGTGGAGAGTTTATATTAGAACTGGAGGAAAAATCAATGCAGAAGAGTATGGTGATATTTTGCACTGCAGTACATAATTGATATATTGAGAAGCAACACAGAATGTATTTATTTTCATATTTTGTGGCATGTGTGGATGTGGAAATCTCTGCAATAGTGCTAACACAGCATTGTAACATCTGTTTAAAATAAAAAAGGCATTTTATTGATACTTAGTGGGGCTGTTGAATTAGTGAAAAAACTTAGATGTTAATGTTTAAGCTAAAAGTAAGTGTTATTTGAAAATAATTGAATGTAGTTTAAATATTTTGGGTACCACGTGAACATTTGTACTGTATGTGCTTTTTTAGATTATCAGTATTTTTTCTTTTTTTCTCATACTGCACCTGTAAAGCATGAAGTCCTTATTTCTTCTGCATTATTTCTCTAAAGGCACTGGTGAAATGTGCAGCCATTACACACGCAGTGGTCAGATTATTAGGAACAGTTGTACACCTGCTTTATCCATGCAATATCTAATTAGTCAATCATATGGCAGCAGCACAGTTCATAAAATCATGCACATACAGATCAGGAGCTTCAGTTAATGTTCTCATCAAACACCAGAATTGGAAACAAATGTGATTTCAGTGATCTCTACCATGGCTTGCTAGCTGAAGCCAAATGGGCTGATTTGAGTATTTCTGTAACTGCTGAACTCCTGGGTTTTTCACACACAACAATCTGTAGACTTTACTCAGAAAGTTGTGAAAAACAAAAAAAAAAGGGACAGACTTGTTTAAGCTGACAGAAAAACTGCAGGAACTCAGATAACCGTGTACAGTAATGTGGTACACAAAATATCATCTCAGAATGTTCAACATGTTCAACTTTGAAGTAGATGGGCTACAACAGCAGTAGATCACATCACTTTCTACTCCCCCAACAGCACATGCAGTAGCGAGACACGTCACAATATCAACACACATCTGGTGATTTACAACAAACCCATTTTCCCTCAGTGTGCCGTAAAAGTTGTATTTATGTGTATTAATAGCAGTTATCACTTGTTACGAGTTTGTGCACTAATACTGTAACTTTGATACCGCTGATAGTTCTTTTTTATTCTGTTAAATGCACTATTTGATGTGTTTGGGGATCGTATGGGTGCAGTGGTGTAACCGTAATGCTGGCTGCCTCACAATAAAAAGACTATGGGTTTGTGTCCCACATGGGGTGCAAAGCATTTTAAGTAGTGAGGAAAAAAACTCCATGTAAATATAAAAAATTATTATTATTGAAGGCTCAAAATATTTATTTTATTTCAAAAGGGAAAGAAATGTTATTGCTAATACTGTGTACTTTTTTGATTTTACACACTTTGAGATGTGCCTTAGGTCAGATATGAGCAAAATGTTTATTTTATTTCAAAACGGAAACACATTTTTTGCTGTTACTGTGCATTATTTTGTTTTTATGCACTTTGAGATATGCTTATTTTTTTTTTCAAAAAAAAAGTATTGCTACTGTCTTAAATTCTGCTCAGTTATAGCTTCTTTTATTGATTTTTTTATGCACTTTTTGATGTGCCTGTGTCAGATGTGACCAAATTTAAAAAGGAAAAAATGAATAAAAATCACTTGTTTTCCAATACATTCATTTGTGTTGGTTTAAAATTTGTCATTACCTGCTGTTTACTTGCCACTGAAAATGTCTGGCCTGGTTGAATTTCTTGGTTTGAAAATCTGGCCCAACTGAATTTGTAATTGAATAGCCCTGGTATACTGTATATGCAGTACTATATATACTTTTATTTATCCCAATCATTTTTCATACACAAAACATTTTGTTGAATTGTTCTGTTTTTTTCTGTAAAATAGGCTTTAAAATTATCAACATCCCTACTGTTAATCTTTGGCAAATCTTCCACTGGAAAGCAAAACAGCCTTTCCTGTAAAGTGTGAAAAGATCTAAGCACACTTTTGGAGGGATCTCAGACCAATGCTCCCTACAGAACATTCCAGCATCTCTTATAAAGGTTTGTGCTTGATGTCTGCAACCAGCTGTTTATTTGATTTTATTTTGAAGCAGACTGTGTGAGGCATAGAGTCTTCCAGTTAGATCAAAGTGCGTAAAAGTCCAGCTTTTCTGTAGTCTTCTGAGCCATTGCCTCATAGACTGCTGAGCAGCACATATATTGTAGTCATTAAAAATTTGATCTAACATGCAAAACTAAACAACAGGTCTCAAACAGGTGTCACATTAAATTAACTTGAATTTTTAATTGATTTGCAATGTTAAATTGACTTGGTGTGGCATTGTGTGTTTAACAAACGGCCAGCATCTTTTATAAGATGAGTTACCGCCTTCAAACTATTGGTCTTTGGAGAATCTTCAGCTTACTGAGATGCTGCTACAGAAAAAAGGTTTGCAAAATATGCACTGGAGAGATGGATGGTGAAGTGTTAATTGTCGCATTAGGGAATTTAAGCTTTCAGGTCTTTTAGATGGAGGATATCATCTAGCAAATATTATGCTGCTGTATAAAAGAGATAAGCAGCCAGATCCAAGTAACTATAAACCAGTAAGCTTAAGCTTAACCTGCATCACAGATAAATTAGTGGGAGGAATTATTTCGGAAAAGATTGATCATTACACATCAATAACAGGAGTATTAGCAAACAGCATGGATTCACATGGGAAGCTTGTGATTCACTAGCATACAGGAATTCTGTAAAGAAGCGACAAAAACATCCAGTAAGAGAGATGCATATGATATTCTTTATTTTGATTTTCAGAAGGCTTTTGATGAGGAACCACATGAACATTTAGTGATGAAACTTAAACAAGTAAGAATTCAAGGTATGGTGTGTAGGTGGAAGCAAAGGGTTATGGTCAGAGGAACATTTTTAGAATTAGATAAGCAAAAAAACAGCAAGTTAGTTGTGTATGCAGGTGATACCAAACTAGATGGCTTGAATCAACTACATTATTGCAGAGGGATCTGGGCATCATACAGGCTTGGAGAGATTTGTTACAGATGAAATATAATGTAAGCAAAATAAGGTATTACACACATTTAGATACACAATGGGAGGTCTGAAACTTAAAAGTACACCTTATGAGAAGGATCTAGGAGTCATAGTTGGCTCATCATTAACTACGTCAAAGTGTGCAGAAGGGGTCAGTAAGGCTGATAGGATGTTGTCTTATATATCTTGATGTGTGGAGTAGGAAAGTTTTGATTTAATTATATAAAGAACTAGTGAGGCCTCACCTGGATTACTGCGAAAAGTGTTGGTCTCCGTATTACAAAAATGACAAAGCAGCACTAGTGAAAGTCCTGAGGAGAGCAACAAGGCTGATTCCAGGATTGAGAGGTATGAGTAATAAGTAGTTGCATTGAACCTTTTCAGTTTAAGCAGATGAAGTTTAAGAATTGTCACAACTGTGTGTGTTAAAAGATCTGAAAAAAATTATTACAGTGCATTACAGTTGTTGCCATATATATATATATATATATATATATATATATATATATATATATATATATATATATATATACTGTATATACTGTATATATACATATATACTGTATGTATATATATATATATATATATATATATAGTAATAAAGGTGCTATATAGCGCCTGACCTGACACCCATTGGACACGGGAGGAACGTATAAAATGAAGAGCCTTTTATTTTTCTTCAGCTGCAGGGCACGTCTTCCCCGTAATCCCTCCAACCACAACACAGTCCCAAGTAAAGCACAGTATACTGCACACTCTTTCTCCTGTCTTCCACCACCACTCCTCTTCAGCAAGCTTTGTCCACCTCCACCTGACTCTGGCCGCTGAGTGGTGGTTGCTGGTTCCCTTTTATCAGGGACCTGGAAGTGCTCCAGGTGGTTGATTAGCGACATCCGGCTGCACTTCCGGGTAAGGTGAAACCAGTGCCCAAAAGGGGCCAGCCGCTTCTGTTGCATCACCCCCTGGCGGCGCCTGCGGAACCCCACAGAACTGCACAGAACTCCAACCCCCATGAAGCCCTGGGGGAGTCCGAGGCACCATTGCAACCCAGGGATGCTGCCATTTAGCGTCCAGGGGGAGATACTGGGCTTCCCACCCTTGTCTCCCTGGCAGTGGTGAAGGGGTGTCCCGGCCCGGCATGGGCCCCGGCCATCTGTCACAATATATATATATATATATATATATATATATATATATATATATATACATATATACATATATACATATATATATATATATATATATATATATATATATATATATATATATATATATATATATATATATATGGAGGCACGGTGGCACAGTGGTAGTGCTGCTGATTCGCAGTTAGGAGACCTGGGTTCGCATCCCGGGTCCTCCCTACATGGAGTTTGCATGTTCTCCCCATGTCTGCGTGGGTTTCCTCCGGGCGCTCCAGCTTCCTCACACAGTCCAAAGACATGCAGGTTAGGTGGATTGGTGATTCTAAATTGGCCCTAGTGTGTGCTTGGTGTGTGGGTGTTTTTGTGTGTGTCCTGCGGTGGGTTGGCACCCTGCCCGGGATTGGTTCCTGCCTTGTGTCCTGTGTTGGCTGGGATTGACTTCAGCAGACCCCCGTGACCCTGTGTTCGGATTCAGCAGGTTGGAAAATGGATGGATGGATGGATGTATTGTAAGAGACGGCTGAGACGCCCTTGTGATGGAAGGATGGGGGAAGGCAAATTTTCAAGGACACTGCCTCCCCCAAAATGCTAGATGGCAGCTCCCCTGGAGTGTAGCGGTGCCTTGGATTCCCACAGGTCATCCTGGGACTTGGAGTTTGGTTTCTCAGCCCGGTTGGGTGCCGTGGGTGCCACCAGGGGGAGCTGTAGAAGAACCTGGGGACTCATCCTTTCCCTATAGCCTGGAAATATGAGGTAGTTGTGAGGACGGATGCCCCGAAGTACTTTTGGGCTGAAGAAAAAGCCAGTTCTTAATTAGACCCAGAAGTGTTAGCCAGTCATGTGGTCGGAAGGACTGAAATACTTCAGGGTCAAGGACTTTATAAGGGACTGCTGAAGATCCAGCAAGGTGTTACCGGAGTTGGGAGGTGGAGGACAGACCTTGCTGGGAGGTGTGGAGGAGAATATTATTATTATTATTATTGAAAATATTGTGTTCATTTAATTGCCTGTTTATTGTGGTTGGAGGCAATGTTTTTTCAAGAAGAAACATTAAAATACTTCTTAGTGCTTTTACCCATGTGCATCTGTCTGTTGGGTTTAAGGGGCAACAGCACCCTCTGGCATTTACAATATATATGTATGTATGTATGTATTCTTCAACAAGAACATAGGAACATAGTTGGTAACTTGTTTAAAACTAAAGTGTAAAGTTTTTCTTCACAAAAAAGATAATTGACACATAGAAAGAATTTCCATGCAGTATAGTAAAGAGTGGGAGTTGAGGGCCCTTCAAATCTCGACTTGATATTATTTTGGAGAATGGGATTGTTGGGTTGAATGACCTGTTCTGATGCTGTAATAATGATGGGAACTGGAGGATTGGCAGAAATATATTTATTAAAGGAGTAGGAAGATGAGTGGATGCAGTTGAAAGCAAAATTTAAAGAAAAATTTGAGGGTCTATGTAGTAGTGGAGAGAACATGCAAACTTCACATGGACAGTAGCTGCTAACCACTGCACTATCATTCCATCCTAGTAGTAGATGCTACACAAAATATACATATTTGAACAGTAAGTAAAAATGTGTGCTAATTGTGCTTAATTATCAACCCCCCCTCCCATCTTACCAAGTTATACGTACTGATGGAGGATTGCAGGAATCGTGGGGTAGAGGCGTCCTTTCATCGGATTGACTGGTCCAGTGCTGTTCAGCTGCGGAATGGCCAAATGGGGGAGGCAGCTTGATGGCTGAGGTCTCCAGGACACTGAACAGTTCCAAATCCTATTATGTGATATCATCTCCTGTTAAATTCTGCTCCGTACTTGTAATATTTCTATTGTACTATTATACTGTATTGAGGATTACTTGTATTCCATTCTGTGTATTTTATTGTATTGACCCCCTTCTTTTTGACACCCACTGCACGCCCAACCTACCTGGTAAGGGGTCTCTTTTTGAACTGCCTTTCCCGAGGTTTCTTCCATTTTTTTCCCTACAAGGGTTTTTTGGGAGTTTTTTCTTGTCTTCTTAGAGAGTCAAGGCTGGGGGGGCTGTCAAGAGGCAGGGCCTGTTAAAGGCCATTGCGGCACTTCTTGTGTGATTTTGGGCTATGCAAAAATAAATTGTATTGTATTGTATTGTATTTTTCCTGCCACAGGCACTATAGAAATAAGATATTCCTCTTCAGCATAATTGAGCCTGAATCTAATGTTTCAGATTATTGATTACTTTTGATTGGGTGGTCATGCCTTCCGTATAAAAGTGCCAAGATGAAAGTAACTATGTTAGTGTATTTCCTGCCACAGACTACACTCCATTACAAATGCTCTGAACCTCCTTGATTAAGATATATGGATAGGGATAAATGATCAATGCTTAAAATCTGGAGTTTTTAAAATGATTTTTGTATTTTTTTTTTAGGTGTATGGGATCATGAGTGCTTTAGTCTCTTTTTTGCAAAGACGTCAATTCTGTAGACTTCTGCAAAGAGCTTCGTACTTTTCACCCAGCCGTCTATACAGTGTCACTGGGGAACATACCAGAGAGAAGAATGTTCCATACACTAAGACTCTTAAAGAAGATGGGTACAAAGAGAGTCAACCTACCAAGCCTCTTCCCAAATCTGCAGATGTTGTCATAATTGGAGGAGGCAGCTTGGGCTGTCAGACTCTTTATCACCTCACTAAGATGGGGATGACAAACATAGTACTCTTGGAGAGAGATCGACTGACGTCTGGAACTACTTGGCATACTGCAGGTTGGATTTAATTGCTATTGTTCATGTTGGTAATGGTTCTGAAACATTCTCCAAAATTTTGTCAAAAAATCAAAACACTTATGTAAAGTTTCTAATTGTAATTTAACACCACAGTAATGCACCACAAATTAAGTCTATGTCTACACTACTACATTTTCATTTAAAGGAGCAGAAAAATCTTTGAAGGGATGGTAATGCTGATGGCCATGGAATTTATCACAAAACTATAGCTACCTGTAAATTATTTGCCCTTTTGTGAGTGTATGCAGCATTCAGCTATACAGAATATTCATTTTAGATGCATACAGATCAACAACACACCAAGGTCCGTGGAAAAGCAACTGCTGTAAGTCGGCCATATTGAAATATAGTTTTCCTCCCTAAAGAGTGACCAATCTAGTGCAGTAAGTATTATGTTTCTGGACTTCTCTAGCACCTTCAACACCATCCAACCTCTGCTCCTCAGGGACAAGCTGACAGAGATGGGAGTAGATTCATACCTGGTGGCATGGATCGTGGACTATCTTCCAGACAGACCTCAGTATGTTCGTCTTGGGAACTGCAGGTCTGACATTGTGGTCAGCAGCACAGGAGTGCCGCAGGGGACTGTACTTTCTCCGGTCCTGTTCAGCCTATATACATCGGACTTCCAATACAACTCAGAGTCCTGCCACGTGCAAAAGTTCGCTGATGACACTCCTATCGTGGGCTGCATCAGGAGTGGGCAGGAGGAGAAGTATAGGGACCTAATCAAGGACTTTGTTAAATGGTGCGACTCAAACCACCTACAGCTGATGATCATGGGGAGTGAGGGGGTGCAGACTTATAAATACCTGGGAGTATGTGAATTTCCCCTTGGGGATTAATAAAGTATCCATCCATCCATCCATCCATCCATCCATCCATCCATCCATCCATCCATCCATCCATCCATCTATCTATCTAGGGATGTGACATAGTAATGAGCAGAATCCAAACAGGGAAGGGCTGGGTACAAAGCACAAACAAATCACAGTGCCATTACAATGTGTGAAACACATCCACATAGCAACACTGAACCAGCATTTTCGGAAGTATGTGGAAAGCATTTTCAAAAATATCTATTTTCAGGGGTGAAAAATGTCAGGGTAGTGTGGACAAAAGGTTAAAGCGGAAACTAATGTCTGCTTTTTTTACATAAGAATGTAGTGGTATGGACTTAGCCTAAGGTGAAACTTTAGAGGCCGTTTTATACATCCAGAAGTCATAGGGTTACTGAACAGCTAGCACAACAACAACCCTAATTGTTTCTTATTTACAGAGTGTGTGCTCCATCCAATGGATATTTTTTGTGTTCATTCTGTTTTTTGGTTTGTTCTTGACATTGTACTACTGTCACTTGACCCAAATCAAAAAAAAAAATCTGTAATTTTCTTGTATTAATTCTAAAGGAAAAAAATCAATTTTTATACAGGTCTTTTATGGCAACTTCGTCCAAGCGATGTGGAGGTAGAGCTTCTGGCACACACTCGACAAGTAGTAAGTAGTGATTTGGAGCAAGAAACAGGACTGAGCACTGGCTGGATCCAGAATGGGGGGCTTTTCATTGCTTCAAACAAGCAGCGTCTCGATGAATACAAAAGACTCATGACGGTATGCATCATTGCAGCAGAAAGATTCCCTTTTTACTTTTACAAGTACTGTATATTTTCCTTAACCTGGTTTTATTTTAAACAGAAGGTACTCCAATTTATGTCAGTTAAAAATGTTATTCTAAAAAATAAGACGCAGCTTCTTTGTTAACTTTTGAAAACAACTTTATTAAAGTAATAAGTTGCCTAATAATATTAATGTCACCTGTATGAGAAATCATGAGTTACTAGGGATTAGACGTGCTATCTTTTTATATTGTATTTCTGTGAAGTGTCCATCCTTTTGTTAAATGAGTACATGACTTTTAATTACGCAATATCTTTAAATCCAAGGATTGTGCATTGCTGTGAGAATACAACTGTAAGTCCGCCAAGGAATAGGATTTTTTTTCTCTTGTATCTAATCTGTAATATTTCTGATTTTTATTCAATGTGACCATTTGTAGTAGTTCAAAATAGTGTCTAGCATGGGGTCCCCAACGCTGTTCCTGGAGGGCTCGAGTGGCTGCAGGTTTTCATTCTAACCCTTTTCTTAAATAGTGACCTGTTTTTACTGCTAATTAATTTTAATTGACTTGTTTTTTAAGATTTGGTCCTCTGAACTTTTTCATCGTCCCTTTGAATTGCTTCATTTCTTTTCTTAAATGGCAACCAAACAGAAATTAAATGTGAAGTGAGTGAGGGAGCAGAAGACCAACTAAGTCACTCCAACCAGTTGCTTAATTAGGTGCCAATTCTTGTTGTTAATTAAACCAGTTTTTTCATTCCCTGGCTCATTGCTGCTCTCATTGTGCAATAGCAGACATTTCTGAAATAGTCAATTTTCTCTTTTCTAATAACACTGTTAAAATGTTTTGGGGAACTGAGCAGATCAACATTCCTGAGACCTTCACCTTTCTTTATTTTCAGATATTGTATGATGGACACAGTTTGCTGCTCATGTTTTGGCTCAGTTTGTATCTCATTATTGTTTGGCTACTAATTAAGGAAAAAGAAACAATTAAGGTGTCTGAGTCTTATAAGTCAAATAAAATTAATTCAAAAGAAGTTAATTAGGAGCAAAAACAGATCACTAATTAAGAAAAGGGTTAGAATGAAAACCTGCAGCCACTGGGCCCCTCCAGGACCGAAGTTGGGGGACCCCTGGTATAGCATTTGAAGCAGCTGGAAATCTCTTTTAGCCATTTCATCTCACTTAATGTATGTACCTTTATGACAAAACCAATGTGTTTTATTGCTTGTAATCAATTATTATTAAATTATTTTAGTAACATTTTGTATTACTTTTAATAGTTACAGACTTGTACTACTTCCTACTTCAAACAACTTAGAGCTTGCATGGCAGATGAGTGGGCTGTGTGGTGGCACAGTTATTTGCATTGTTGCTTCACCGCTCAGAGTCCTGGCTTTGAATTCTAACTTAGGCAGTGCCTGCGTAGATATGCATGCTTGGGGTTTTCTCCTGGCAGTTTCTTTTTCCTTCCTGTAACTTGTTTTTCCTCCTGAAGATGTGTGGGTTAGGTTAATTGCTGATTTTAAATTGACTTGGTTTGAATATGTGTGACTGTGCCCAGAGGTTGTGTGATGCTCTGGTCCACGTCTTTTTCTTGACATGTTCCAGTTGCTGTGTGGATAGACCCCAAATCCATGAACCTAAACCTGAAATGGATTATGTGGGTAATGAATGGATGAGCAGATTACTGGTTCTCCTTTTACTTTCTGGGTTTTTATATATTACAATTGTGTTATCATAATTTTTTTAATTGAGAGCATCATACAATATGATTGTTTAGTTTTTCCTGTATTACCCTAAGTTCTTGTCTATAAGCCGCGGCTTATCTAAGGAAAAAAGTTGTGAAAATGAAAAAATAGAATATCGGTTTATACATAAGTCCGGCTTATACAGTAATCCCTCCTCCATCGCGGGGGTTGCGTTCCAGAGCCACCCGCGAAATAAGAAAATCCGCGAAGTAGAAACAATATGTTTATATTTTTATTTTTATATTGTCATGCTTGGGTCACAGATTTGCGCAGAAACACAGGAGGTTGTAGAGAGACAGGAACGTTATTCAAACACTGCAAACAAACATTTGTCTCTTTTTCAAAAGTTTAAACTGTGCTCCATGACAAGACAGAGATGACAGTTCTGTGCTGTTGAAGGCAGCAGCTCACACCCCCTCCGTCAGGAGCAGGGGGAGAGAGAGAGAGTTTGTTTTTCAGTCAAAAATCAATACATGCCCTTCGAGCTTTTAAGTATGCGAAGCACTGTGCAGCATGTCATTTCAGGAATCAGCTTTACAAAAGATAGCAATGTGAAGATAATCTTTCAGCATTTTTAGACGAGCGTCCATATCGTCTAGGTGTGCGAACAGCCCCCCTGCTCACCCCCCCTACGTCAGGATCACAGATAGTCAGCGCAAGAGAGAGAAAGAAAAGTAAGTTTGGTAGCTTCTCAGCCATCTGCCAATAGCGTCTCTTGTATGAAATCAACTGGGCAAACCAACTGAGGAAGCATGTACCAGAAATTTAAAGACCCATTGGCAGAAATCCGCGAACCAGCAAAAAATCCGCGATATATATTAAAATATGCTTACATATAAAATCACAATTTAAATGACCGCTACGCGCGCGTGTTGACTCGGCGACGCCCAGAGCAGAAAGAACGCGCTCCGGCCGCTCCAACTGCGCCATGCGGGGAGTGAGAGAGACGCCAATATCTCATACTCTCTCCCCCCTTAAAGAAATTAAATGGGTGCGAGTGAGACCACTGACCTCCCTCCCTTCTATTAGTTATAGGTTATAGTACGTTCGGCTTATCCATGAGTCCGGCTTATCTATGATACGATTTTATTTTAAAAATTCGTATGATTTTTGGTCTCCGGTTTATACATGAGTCCGGCTTATAGACAAGAACCTAGGGTAAATGATTCATTCTGATT
Organism: Erpetoichthys calabaricus; assembly: GCF_900747795.2. Lineage (NCBI taxonomy): Eukaryota > Metazoa > Chordata > Cladistia > Polypteriformes > Polypteridae > Erpetoichthys > Erpetoichthys calabaricus. The sequence continues at coordinate 26,869,277 of NC_041402.2, forward strand.
TCCTTGTACCTAAAATGAATTATAGATTATGTTAACCTACAATGTTCGGTTGTCATTTTTTTTTTTTCTAGCTTGGCAAAGTCTATGGGATTGAGTCTTATGTTCTGTCTCCTGCTGAAACGAAGGATTTATATCCTCTGATGAATGTAAATGATCTATATGGTACATTGTATGTTCCAAAAGATGGTACAATGGACCCTGCAGGTACTTGTACAACCTTGACCAGAGCTGCTGCAGCAAAAGGAGCAACGGTAAGTTTTACAGTGCCTGGTTGCAAAAGATACTTTAGTTATTTTAACAGTTAGATACAGTAGATAAACTATTCAACTCAAAGAAAACTGCACAAGGTGGAAACAGAAATCATATGATACAGGACATTGTAAGGAATATAGTGCAATCAGCAACTCAATATCCTTCAGAGAGTTGACATCAGGACAACAGAAGGTAATGGTACTCATACAGTGTAATGCACTGGTAATTTAGATCATTCTGTTGCTGTAAGTTCTTCACTTTTTAGCCAGCATGGCATGCAGAAGGGTAAGTGCATACATGCCAGTGTTTTATTAGGTGTCCTTCTCTCAGTCATTATCTCCAGAGAGTCCAAACTGACACCTACAACAGAACCAGCCTTTCTCATCAGTTTTCTACCCTAAAGTGCAGTATTGTTCTTAGCCCAGAAGACTGCTGTATAGAAGACTGCACCTGCTACAACAGACTGGTAAATATCTGTAACAGAGGCCTGTGTTTTCCAAAGGATTTGAGCCTTCCATAAAATAGAGGTGACTTTGACCCTTTTTGTGCTGGTAGTCCATTTCAACCTGTTGTCCAGAAGCACATCCTTCACCACTTCAATGACTGCTCCAACTGCCTTGGCAGTTTTGAACTGTGTTTTGAGTCAGTCACCAAAGTACCCCTGCTATGTACTGTGCAAGGGATAATATACTGTATGTCTAGGCAAAATATTTTTATACTTAACATTAGTGATTAGCTTTGATAGGAATAGCTCCTGAAGAGGTGTGTGGCTTCTGCTAAGGTAAATTATGCTAAGGACAATCAGGCTCAACACTGAAATGAAATGTCGATAAGAAACCAATAATCGTATGTTTTGCATAGTTTTCATCAGTTAAGTATAAGAACGGTTTTGGATACAGTATATTTGAATCATTGAATGTAACACTTGTTACCCAATATTTTCCTACTTCTATGCTGTAATCAAATTGTATTTCTAAAAATATAAATTTTTATGTTTTCTGTGGTATATTTTGTGACAATGATTCAATGACAGAATTTTGCAGAAATGAGACATACTTCCATCAGCTTGGGTTTGAATGTGGCACCCACTCATTGTCTTTTGTCAAGTTTTCATGATTGCTCTGTATTGCAGAGTGTTTCCTTTGGGTAACTCTGGTTTTTCTTCAATATCCCCAGATATGTGTGAGACGGGTTAACTGGCAATTTCAAATTAGCCCATTGTGTGTGTGAGTGGGCCCTTTGATTAATACCTGATGCTGCCAGGGTAGGCTTATCCTCCTTACCACACACTGCAGACCGAAAATGAATTAAGCAAGATTCAATGTGTTAATTTATACTGCCCATTTGAGACCATTGCATATATGGGTGTTTGACCAGCAAACATTAGGTGAACGGAGTAATATTTTTGATTGAATGCTTCAAAGTCTTTTTAAAATTAAAAAAAAAAAAACACTGCTATTTGAACCATACTGAATTTATGTCAGAGGTGGAATGATTATTGTTGTTTACTTACAAACTGACTGCATAGAATAAACTGAAATCCAGTGTTCATAAAAAGATGCTTACGTACTGCGTCCAGAAAGCAGTGATAAAAGCAGCTTATCAATTGCACTATGTATTATTTACAATAGTTGTGTTTTAAAGTTATTGATGTAAATAGTGCCAGTTGAAAATTTTAGGTATTAACTAATGATAACACCCTAAACTGCCTTACTCATCAATCTGTGATCTTGACTCACCATTTTTCCAGTGCTGTCCAGAATGCCAGACAGTGCAGGAATCAGCCTTGTGCGGGACACCAAACTCTGGGAACCCTTATGCCCATAGCCACACTCTTTCATAATCAGTTTAAAATTGTTAAGTGAATGTAGCAGCATGTTTCTAGACTATGAGAGGAAGCCCAAATGGATGCAGGGAGCATATGTAGACGTTATAAAGAAGATACAACAGCCCGAAGCTATGAGGTGTGCAGTACTGCACTATTCTTTAACACTTTAACAAACATCTGTTACATCTCATAGTAATCATCCATTTTATGGAAATATGAGTAGGACACTTTGAATGTTATTCAGTGTGTAATCCTCTACTTCGTTCATGGTTTGTTTCAACAAATACTAAAAAGCATATATGCATTATGTTTGGCAAAAACAGTACCACTCATGTAAAAATCAAATATAGCTTTTGAACAAATCAGATAACATTTTTTGGTACATGTTATTTTTGAACGCTATAATCAACTGCATTTTCTGTTTAGGTTTGGGATTTTTTAAATGTATTATTACTATGCTAGTGTGCTGTAGGAAATATTTAATTAAAAATGTATTTTTTTTTCCATTTTTACTGATTTTTTTTTTTTCGGTTCTAGGTTATTGAAAATTGCCCTGTAACAGGTATCCAGGTACAGACAAATGATCTTGGTATCAGAAAAGTGGAGGCTGTTGAAACAAAATATGGCTCAATCATGACACCTTGTGTTGTCAACTGTGCAGGTAAAATTTTCCATGTCTGTCTGTAAAAGATGTTTGTTTTTCTTTGGGTGGTCTCCCTGATCCAAAAGACGTGCATGTTATGTTAACTGGCAGTTCTAAATTGGTCCGTTTAGTTTTGCATTTGTGTGTGTGTGTGTGTGTGTGTGTGTGTGTGTGCATGAATGTACTCTGAGATGGAATGGCAACTTGTTCAGGGCTAGCTTACAACCACTGCTGCCCAGACAGGCTGTGGCTCTCTGTAGCTCTAAACTGGATTACATACATTTGTGTTACTTTATCCATTCAACATGGTAGGTTGCATTTTATTCTAGTTTCACAGGCCATGCCAACAAAAGCCTACATAAGGAGAAAACATACTCTGTGTGTGGTACTTGGCTATTAAGTGTGCACATTTAGATGACCTCATATGTGATCTGAAGGGCCAATTCAGAGATGTCAGTCAACCTAACTGAATGTCTTTGCACCATGAAAGCAGTTCCACATGACACAGAAAGGAACTGGTAAGCTTCACATGCAGCTGAAGGCCTGGACTTCAGGCTCTCTGGTGCAGTACCATTAGTATATATATATCATCTATTGATATTATCCATCCATCCATTATCCAACCCTATTCATGTATTAATTTATCTTTGTATCGAGAGTGCAGTCAAAAAGCAATTTCTTCTTACTAATTTTTATACATTAATGCAATATTTCCACTGTGAATGGAAATTCAACTACTTAAACAACAGCTTGATTTCTTTAATTAAACACATTATGAAGTTTTCAAGAAAAGTGACTGAACTCTTGCTGTCAATAAATGGTTTAGTGCCAGATTTAGACGCAAAAACTGCAAGTGGACTTTTCCTGTAGTTTATTTTGACGGGTTTGTCGTCGCATTTTGAAAAGCAGTGATGCTCTCATTATTAGGCTGCTACTATTATCTGACTCTTTTGTAACTCTTTCCATGCTAATATACATATTCAGTGTTTTTTTTCTGGTGGTTTCAAAAAACTTCTGTTGATCATTATGTGCTTCTGGAATATGTGCACATATAATAATATAGTCAGTCTAGTCTGTCAGATTTATATTGGACAGCTATATCAGATCTGATTACTCATCAAAATATAAATAGCTGGTACTACTTTGAGTTCACTAGTCTGAGGCGACTTTGTCAGTAGATTTCAGGTTCTATTAATTTCCACAAAACACAACTTAATTTAAGTTTTGTGTAGTTTAGTTTATTAATCCTATGATATATGAAAGAAAATCTGACTAAATTCATTTTAAAATATTCAGCATTTCAGATATTCAGGCAGGAGGCAAGTACTTCCTCATGGTGCTATATTTACCTAATTAAAAGGAATTACTTATAAAACTTCTTGGCTTTTACTGTTTCTTACTGTGTGTGTGTATGTGTGATAAACATCAATTATGTGGAAAACATCAATTTTAAAGGTATATTTCATTTCTAAATGTTTGCAAAATTAGTGCATTTCATAACATAATACTTTCAAATATGCTTAACCACATTCAGAGTCATGAAGGCTGGAGCCATCCATCCATCCATCCATTATCCAACTCGCTATATCCTAACACAGGGTCACGGGGGTCTGCATGAGCCAATCCCAGCCAACACAGGGTGCAAGGCAGTTAACAAACCCTGGGCAGGGCGCCAGCCCACCGCAGGGCACACACACCCACACACCAAGCACAAGTTAGAATCACCAATGCACCTAACCTGCATGTCTTTGAACTGTGGGAGGAAACCGGAGTACCCGGAGGAAACCCACGCAGACCCAGGAAGAACATGCAAACTCCACGCAGGGAGGACCCGGGAAGTGAACCCAGGTCTCCTAACTGCGAGGCAGTAGCGCTACCCACTGCACCACTGTGCCGCCAGGCTGGAGCCATCTCCAGCAAAATCAGGCGCCATGCAGAAACCAGCCATGGATCAGGTGTCAGACTTTCCCTTGGGCCACTCACACTTACACTAAGCCAAAACAGAATAACCAATAATATAGAATAGAGTAACCAATAGAAAATATCCATCCATCCATCCATTATCCAATCCGCTATATCCTAACTACAGGGTCATGGGGGTCTACTGGAGCCAGTCCACCAGTAGAAAATAGAATAACTAATAACCAATAATATAGAATTACCAATCATTCTAACACACACTTCTTCATGGATGTGGGAGTTAAAGTCACATGAATGCAGGGCAGAAGTGAAATTTTCACAAAAACAATGACTGACCGTGAGCTTGGACTCAGAATGCTAGATTCATCTGGCAGCAGCACTAACATTGGTTGCATTGTGCTCTTTGCTCTATCATTGCTGTATTTGAAATGATCCATCACAAACCTACATGAATATTTTCCCACTATCTCAGTGTCCTTTGAGCATGTGCCTGTCTGATCATCATTTAAGTCTAAGCCATGCAACTAAACTTATTTTATCCACATTTACTGTTGAACTAACATACTGTATAGTGCTGGAAGACTTTCAAGCAGAACAACTCGCCACACTTGCCCTGTGGCATTTTACATAGCACTCTAAATTTGTCTCACAAAATTGACAGCCTGCCTTTATCTATATCATTTGTTGAGATGTGAAATATAATGAGTTGAACCACCTATTTCTCATGCTTGGGAACATATCATATGACCAGTGAGGAGGTCTACCCATGCACACTGTGTGGAAAATACCTCAAGAGATCCACAATTGTTAACACATAAGTGTGTATCATTTCACTGTTAAAGATAGGGGACACTTAAGAACCATCCCCAAATCCAATGTAGTGCCAAACAAGGGTGTCTGCTCTTATATATAAATGTCTATGCGTGGAAGTGTGTGTGTCTGTCTGCATGAATTCAAAGAGCAGGCAAGGTGGCCCCTTTGCCAAAGTGAAATCGCCGAGGAAAGACAAACGAGAGAGAAACTTGGTTAGCCGCTGATAGACAAGGGGGGCAAACACGTCCGCAAAACGAAACCGCCAGCTCTGCATTTCAGTTTTTTTTCCTGACGATTTCAATAGTTTCTAGGAGCCTAGACTTTTTACAGCACGGGTTTCCACAACTAGTTAATAATAATAGTAATAGGTTAGCAATAGGTTACAAAAAGAGGGGTAACAGGAAGGGTAACAAAGTATCAAATAAATCCAAAAGATATCAATGGCTGCTTCAGTGGGCCTAAGTGAGTTGACTCTGCCAACCTGGTAAGGTGTCTAGTGCACTTACCTACCCTTAAGAGAACAGCAGACCTGCTTCCTTATCTCGTCTTTTGTGTTTTTTTACTCTGCCCTTTTTTTTTCTTCCACTATTCAGGATTTGACCAACTAACCTCTTGATTTCAATGCCATCCATAGATTATAGGAAGAACCTTTTAACGACAGGGTCCAGAACCAGAGATAACATCTAGGGTTAGGAATGGCCTTGGGAATGTCCTTCTAGACCCAAAGCAGCCCAAGATGTTCCTTCAATTCCGACTTTATCACCCAATTAAAGGATCAGGCAACCCTCAGCCAACCTGCCAAATGCAGTAGTTAGAAGGGAGCTCTGAATAATACATACTACTTTTCCTGCTGCCACCTGTTCAGCTGTGGAAATTCTGACATTAGTCCCTGCACTGTATTTACATAATTTGAATGCTTCAGGAGTACTAAACTTTCAGGTCCCAACTACCTCATGTGTTGCAACCATTTTTAACATACAGTCACGCAACCTGGTTAAACCCTTAGAAAGCTACAGTGTGGAGTATGCTGCATAACTATGGGAAATACAGTTAGGTCCATAAATATTTAAATAGTGATACAGTTTTCATAATTTTGGCCACCACAATGGATTTAAAATGAAGCAATCAAGATGTGACTGAAATGTACACCTGCAGTTTTAATTTAAGGTGTTTAACAAAAACATTTTATGAGCCATTTAGAAAGACAGCATTTTATACATGACCCCCCCCCCCCCATTTTTTCAGGGGCTCAATAGCATATAGACATACTAACATAACCATGAACATAATGATCATTGTCAATACTTGGTTGAAAATCCTTTACAGTCAGTGACTACCTGAAGTCTGGAACTCATGGTCTTCTCCAAGTGCTGGGTTTTCACGCAACTGATGCTTTACCAGGCCTTTACTGCAGCTGTCTTCAGGTGCTGCTTGTTTGTTGGACTGTCTGCCTTCAGTTTTGTCTTCAGAAAGTGAAATACATGTCCAATTGGGTTGAAGTCAGTTGATTGAATTGGCCATTGAAGAATATTCCATTTGCTGTCACAGTATGTTTTGGCTCATGGTCCATCTGAACTGTAAAGTGTCGTCCTTTCCATTTTGAAGCATTTGTCTCAAACTGAGCAGACAGTACAGCCCTGTACACTTCAGAAATCATCCTGCTACTCCTACCAGCAGTCACATCATCAATAAACACTAGTGACCCACTTCCATTGGCAGTCATACATGCCCATGCTACAACACTGCCTTCCAGCATGTTTCACAGATGATGCAGTATGCTACAGATTATGAGCAGTGCTTTCTGTTCTAATTATTCTTCTCCATCCATCATTCTGGTACATATTGATCTTAATTTCATTTGTTCAAAGAAAACTGTTCCAAAACTGGACTAGTTTTTCTAAAAAATGTTTTCTGGCAAATTCTAATCTGTCCTTCCTGTGCTTGAGGATTACAAATGGTTTGCACATTGTGATAAGCTCTATATGTTTACTTTTATGAAGTCTACTCTTGATTGTAAACTTTGGTAATGATAGGCCTAATTCTGGGAGAGTGTTCTTGGTTTGGCTAAATGGTTTGTTTTTCTTCACCAAGGAAAGAACTCTATGATCATCTAGCACAGTTGTCTTCCATGGTTAGGCCTTCTGGTGTTGCTGAACTCACCAGTGTGTTCCTTCCTCCTTACAGATGTACCAGGTGGTTGATTTGACCACTCCTGGTGTTTCTGCTGTCTCTTGGATGGATTTGTTTTGTTTTCTCTGCCTAATGATGGCCTATTTTTATTTGCATGGACAGCATGTTGGACCTCATATTGAGAGTTCACTGTGATAGCTTCTAAATGGAAATTCCACACTTGGACTTAACTTCGGACCTTCTACCCACTTAATAGTTAATGAAATAATGAAGGACCTACTCACACCTGGCTATGAAACAGCTTGTCAGTCAGTTATCCAAATACTTTTGAGCCCCTGAAAATGGAGGGACTATGTATAAAGATGGCTGTCATTCCTAAATGGCTCATACTGTATTTCTGTTAAATCCTGTGAATTAATGCTGAAAGCATTTAATTATTTCTTCATTTCAAATCCATTACTGTGGCATATAGAGCCAAACTTATGACAATTGTGTCACCATCCAAATATGTATGGACCTTACTATAGTGTCCCCTGTTAACAACATCACATGTTTCTGCATGTAAAACTGGCCCCTACTTGGTCACCCATCACACTCCTTATAGCTGAGTCTTCCGCCATAAAGTCGTCTTCCTATTTTATGGTTGAGTTTAGAGGTTACTTAGTCCTAAATTTCTCCACATTTATTAGAGTTGCTGACTAGATGTGCAAGAAGGAGGAGAGAATGATTTGAAACATCTATGGTGTTAACTCCTAAACTGTGTGCACTTTATGTCAAGTGCAGATGTCTGCCAGTGATCCACAGGCCTACATTTCAATACTCTGAAGTCTCTCCTTACCTCATGGTGAGAATCCACATTATTTCTTGATAAGCTGTACTAGTTGGTTCTTCTCATTTATTGTTGCAAAGTCCAGCAGACTACTAGTCTCCACCTCTGGTTCATTGACTTTGATAACAATGCTGCCATCCCTTACAGATGTAGTCTGTATGCAATTTTCTAAATATATATTTAAAAATGTAACTGTTAATTATGAGTTAAACATTTTACATTCGTTTATTTTCCATAAATGAAACTTTTTCATGGATACCAGAATGGCATGCTGTGTGATTTTAGGCCTATCTCCTAGGCCTTCTCCCATATTTTCCTATTTAATACCCCTCTCACTGCCTTTTTCTAGTAAAGCAAAAAACAGCTGTGGAAACCTTCCCTGGTTTTGCAATACAAAAATTAACATTCCTTCTTTGTGATTTTTTTTTTACTCCCCTTGAGGTAACACTTTTTTCTTTTAGAGTACAGTTGCCTTATTGCTCTATCTTGTTAATTAAGGCAGGTAGTGTGGTGTAGAGGCCTAGGCTTTGGAACTTAAACCACGAGGCTGCATGTTCAATTCCTATCTCAACGTGACCATGAGCAGGTCATTTAAGTGGCGTGACGTGACGTGACGTGACGTGTGACGTGTGAATCCCTGTAGCAAAACCAGCTTTAGTCAGCTTGAAACAGGAACAGCATGGTTATTTATTGTAGTGGGATCTATCACTCTCCTGTACACAGACACGGCATTCAGGCAGGGTTATGGCCAAGTTACACTGTTCCCTGCATTTATAATGTTCCTTGCATCACCCATTCACGACAGACACTTATTTGCGGCAAGCCGCTGCAGCGCTGAGAGCCCACAGTTGCCTCACCAACAGATATGCTGTCTTCCACAGATACCGCGATCACGCTTCAGGATGCTCTTCGGCATGTCGTCCCGTTGGAGGAAGTCCCAAAAGAGTTTAGAAAACTTACAACATATAAACAGATGTATGTTCTTAAACTATAATGCTGATCTCTGACTTTACCTTGGATAAATATACCAGAGGTGTTTACAGTGATAATAATTAAAGTATCCCACTTATTTAATTCATAGGCTCAGGAAGTAATGAATCACTTTACGCCAATGCCCTTTTACAATACAAGTTGTTGTGTGTGACATAGCACCTGCAACACCATCAAGTTGTTTAAAGCGAATGCCTTTTAAATACAAAGTTTCGTTATTTCATGGCGTTGATGTGCTAGTATTTGAACCTGCTTTTAAACTCCTCTCTTATTAATATTATTCAGACCATTTTCTGTTTTAAATTTGATGGATTTTGGTTTTGGGTGTTAACAGTAATTTCCGCTTCCAAATGATATGCAAAAATAAGTAGACTTGTTTAGCTTTTTAGGTTTAGGTTATTTATTTTTAAGTAAGTATAATATTGATGCATTTATTTTACAGTATAGTTTTAATGCAGGATTTTTTATTATGTAATAAACATTTAAAAATATTTCATATTTTAGTTGTACCTTTTATATTGTGGTATGAAAGGAAGGAATAAAATGCATGCAGATTGTCTTATTAGAGTTCCTAGTCAACATCCTCGTAATGGTATTTTGTTTTTAAGAACTGGATGGTCAATACTTTAATTTTTCTGTACCACATAAATCAAATGTGTTAAAATGTTTTATGAGCTGGTGAATTTTCCTTTTGTGACTTTCCTTAGTAAGCTAATATCGTGTAGTCATAATAAATAGTCAAAAAGACCCCAGTTGGAAACTGAGCAATTGCTTGGCTCTGACATTTTATTACTGTATCACTTTTTTAAGATGCTACTTAAGGGCTGCCTTCCAAATTAGAAATATTCACATTGGAACATAAGTTGTATCATTTTAGGTTATTTTTTGATAATTACTACAATTTACTTCTTTTGAGTCCTATGCTTTTGAAAGTATGGTTTGCTGTTTCTTTGGCACTGTTCATTCAATTTGTTCTAAGTAAATTTTTCTCCACAAGGTGGCACCCTGAACGTTTAGTAGACATTAAGGAAGACCTAAATCCTTAAAGAAATCATGATATAAATCAAAATATTCTAAGGTGGTAAAATTTTAAATTAAGACTGCACTTTTATATATGGCATTTGGTTTATATACAGTAGGCTTTTCTTTCTGTTTTAATTTTTGGATCTGGCTTCAAATATCCTTCTGTAGACTGTAAACATCCCAGAAGTGAGGAAGTAGATCAAAAAATTTTATCCTTAGTTATACTTACTTAGATTTTAAAGGGTAAATATTTTACAGAATAAAAATGATTACAGTGAAAATAAAGTATTGAATCATGTTAAGTATAGTAGATGCTTTACTGCTAGGTGATCAGTTGCAAAGAATCTAATGATGCTCATATAAATAAAATATCAACACAGAAGGACAACAGTAATCAGAGACAAATTGTTGATAGTTGGAAGGTTGTGAAAAACTCTATTGGAAGCATTTTTAGTAGTAAAAATATTGTATTTTTATGTAAATTTAGTGTCACGTGACAGGATTTTCATCATGTGCCTCACAATAAAAGATACAAACCATCAAAATCATAATACCTACAGCTTTCCATAATATGTAATGTCACTTTCAAAAAGATGAAATAACCACAATTCTTGTTAGATATAAGAAAGGCACTAGTAATTTCATTACTCTTGTGTGTGCATATTCTACCCATGTGATTGTAATTTTGAGGAGTCTTGATATTTTTTTGCATACTTGTACAGGTCTAATGCAAGGAATACAAGTGCATCATATGCACTTCCAAGTGTGCCGACACGGATCTTTTGGATCAACACGCACTCGAACAATTATAGTTGGCCATCTTTTACAGCTGATGCAATCTTCATTTGGGGGAAGAATAGGTATATGTGTTCTATTGAGTGTGCTGGACATCTGTGGCACAAGGTGTACCAAAGATTTATGGAATGCAATCTTATTTGCTTCTGCAGGCTTTGGTAGCATGATGTACTTGCACAATATTCTCTCCTGAATGGCCATACAGACCTCATAAACACAGTGCTGGCCTGTGTGGTAGAAATCAACATATTAATTAAAGAAAGCAACTTACCCTCTACTAGGACAGGTTAGATAAAACGTCTTTGAGTCAGAAACCAGGCAGGAGAAAGCTTATCCATTGCGTCTTTAATGTAATCCTCGGGAGATACTGAAGAGGGAGCATTCATCACAGTAGAGTGTTACAGAATGATCAGAATGGTCAAAATAATAAGGGGAGAGGTCCATTTTACTGTATACACAACTGAATTTACATAATAGTACTGATTAATGTATATATTTACTCTTGATTGGTCTGTTGGTCTACACCCTAATGACTTATTAAAATGAAAGTCTATTTTATCATACTCTTGCTCTTCTTATACCTTTAGGTTTAGCCATCATCCTTGAAATTTCTGTGCATGTGACAACGGTCCAGTCTTCTTGTTTACAGGACATCTGCTGATCTCTTAGTCATCTCTTAGTACATTTGGCATACCTTCTCCTGTTAAATCCTTGTCTTTGTTGTTCATCTGACCTTATTCTGGTTTCTTGATTCTGGTTTCTGACATTTATTAAACCTTTTATACTTAAAGGATTTCTGCTATATCACAATATGGAAAGCGTACCAAAATATTTGACTATTGCCACCTCCAAATTATTCTCCATGATCCAACTGACCACCAAAATTCATCTCCCACAACTCTAGTGTAAGTGGCCTATTTGCACAAAGCTACGGCAAAGCAAAGCTCGAACAACAGCATATTATTTTCAGGGAATTATGACATTATGCAAGTCATTTTGTGGCTAACTTTCAATCTGATGGAAAAAAGGCAAAATTATTTCTTACATATTCATTTTATTGCTTAAATAGTTCAGAGTCAGTGAAACTGTAAGTAGTATTTGTCTGTTTTGTCATTCTAATATGCTAAACTATAGCACTTTTAAATGGTGAGAAGAGGTTTTATATAGTGAATTTTTATGGTTTGAATACAAATATATTTAATTTGTGATATATTGTCTGTGGTACAGCAGGTGGTGGTGCTGCCTGACGTATTCAGGTTTGAATCCCATGCCTAGATATTGTATGTTATGGTTTTTCATGTTCCCCCAGTTTTTTTTCTGGGTACTCCAGTTTTCTTCCCTTACACATCCCCCAAACACATACAAGTTAAATTAATTGAAGATTTCAAGTTAGTTGGAGTATAAGTGTGGGAGTGTGTGCATGAATGGACCTTCTGATTGACCCCTGATTTTATCCAGTGCTGCCAGAATAGGCCCTAGCTCCTCATGATCCTGAATAGGAATTGGGATTTTTGATAATGCTAAATGATATTGTCATTGCGTTATATCTACTGTGTTTATTGGAAAACAATATTACAATAAAACAATGTTCTTAACTTAGAAAAACACACTGAGGAAGACAATGTGCCTTTGTCCTAGAATTTCATTTGTAGTTTGTACTATTGCCTGTGCTTTCTACACCTTGAGGACTCTAACCCTTTACCTTCTGATCCTGTGTCATTCAAGAAAATCTCTTCTTGGCTATAACACTCGCTTTCCTTCAACTTAACTCATGATTTTCGCCAGTGTCGAGGGAATGTCCACGCTTGCCTTGGCAACTGTTATTTGCTTTATAAATTGAGATGCACAGTGCAGGACAAGATAACTAAACTATTAAGAGAAATGTTACATCTAGTTAAACTTTGCTTAATATTCTAACACTCGTATTTAGAAATTCTACTGGACTTTTTCTATGAAGGCAAATAACACTTTTGAGATACAAACTAACAACATTTGAAGCACTAACAATTCAATTAAATGCAAAATTTTTTACAGTATGCGTATAATATGAATGAAAGTGAGCAGTAGGCAGTAAAGTGTAACTAAAGAGTACAACAAGTATTCTTTTATACTTTGTATGTTTTGCTATCTTATTATTGCCATTTTTTTGATGAGTGTAATTGGCACTATACATGGAAAGCAACTAAATCAAGCTAACAATGTAGACTTTAATGACATCTAGCTTACTATAATTAATTTATTTCATAGTTATCAATAGAGAGACTTTAACATATTACAGTAGAATTAAGAACACTGAGTAATGTGAATTTTTGTGAATTTCCCATTGGGATTAATAAAGTTATCTATCTATCTATCTATCTATCTATCTATCTATCTATCTATCTATCTATCTATCTATCTATCTATCTATCTATCTATCTATCTATCTATCTATCTATCTATCTATCTATCTATCTATCTATCTAATGGTAACTTTTAATTTTTTTTTCTCCATACGTTAGTGTTACTGGAGTAGTATAATAGTTAGCACTACAGCCTCACAGATCCAGTGTCTTAGCTTTGAACCCCATGCCTTTTCACAGTCTTGACTTTTTTTTTTCTGGATTCTCCAGCTTTTGTCCTACATCCCAAAAACATTCTGAATTCCATTCTGAACAGGCCAAGTGTGAGTTTGAGTGTGTGCAGGCACCTCATCTATAATTGATTTCTGTCTGACATCCACTGCCGCTGGGACAGGCTTTGATCCCAGGCAACACAGAATTAGATTAAGTGGATATGAGAATGTTATGTTATATTAGTGATAGTCTGCATAATAGTTTTTTTAACTTTATCTTATTTAAAGAACTGTGGACACTTGAGGGCGCTGTTGCCTGGTGAAACCCAAAAGACAGATACTCTGGACACAAGTTTAAAAGCACTAAAAAGATTTTTAATCCTTTTCTTCACTATAGTGCCTCAAAAGCACCACATATACCAAACACACAATGAATAAACACAATAATTCTCCTCCTTTCCTCCCAGCAAGCTCAGTCACACTTCCTCCCATGTCTCCCTGCAGTGTCACCTGGCGGCACCCACTGTACCCAGCAGGGCTGTGAAGCCGAACTCCATATCCCATAGTGCCCTGCGGGAATCTGGGGCACCGCTATGCTGCAGGGAAGTCACCATCTAGCTTCCCGAGTTTGTCGGCTATCCATCATATTTCCCCTCCCTCAGCTGAGCACAGCGGGGCGATGCGTCCAGTCCCGTGAGGGTTGTCCTTCTCCAGGAGGGGCTGTTTGCTGTGGCTGGACCGTGGCTTTACCCTGTAATACAATCACAGAACAACTGTGGGGAGACACTGCACACATGATGACATTTAACTTTCTCCCCGGTTCTCCGCGGACAGTTTCTCCACACATGGCCCAGCCGGCAGCATTCATAGCACAGCCACCTCCCTCCCGATAGTCTTGCCCTGTATGGCTGAAAACAGGCTGGAAACGCTTTCTCCGCCCTTCTAACAGCTGAGGGAAGACCATCCTCCTGCCCACGTGGAGAGCATCCTTCAGCCGTAAGTGAGCTCGCAGCTCCACGCTCTAATATGTCAGGAGATCCTTGCATTTTGCCGTGGATCTCCTTTTTTATCTGGGGTTTCTTGATAGTCTGAGTCTCTCTATGAATAACAGAGATATTCTTTACTGTCTGCACCCCTTTATCTTTGCATGTGACCAATGCCGATGTCTCTAGGGTCGGGGCAATCTGGAAATGAGCACTGCACTGCTGTTCCGACGCCCCCGATCCTTCCACCGGGCTATCCGTCACTGTTCCTCTCTGGACTGTAGGGCTCAAAGTTACTTGGCACCTGCTACTAAGTAATAGCGGGGCCCTTTCACACTGCGCCCCCTTTTCCTGTATGGTACCGGCTGGACTCACCTGTACCGCCAAATTAATTAATTGAGGAAGCTCTCGACCAAACCGCCGCAGGTATTCTTCCACCCGTTGTAAAGGCGCCTCGGCCATCGCTTGCAATTCCTCTATTAGTTTCTTCATTGAAGATAGAATTCTGAAAGAAACTTTATAAGGGCTGGATCAGCTTCTACTGCTCCCACACATCCATAAAATTACATGAGTCGGCCGGAGGTGGGCTCAGGCCATCATCAGCCCCACTTTCCGAACGTGAGCCAGTGAGCATGCCCATCTCTGGCGCATGCGCCGTTGGATCTCACTGTGACAACTGGGAATTGGAGTTCTGGAATGTAGTCAATGACCGACTGCGATCCGCCTGATCCAATTTGTTGGTGGACCATTCAGTCATGTCCCGGACCTCCTTACCTTTAGAAATGGTGGGCGATGCTCCACGCACCTTCCCCTTCCCCTTCGGGAAAGTCTGAGTCCGTTGTAGTATGGGTGAAGATGCAGACGGAGTGACATGGACCTTCTCCTTCCCAGAATCCATCAGGACAGGTCATGTGGTCCTCACCAGTCAATCACCAACTGTAATCTTCTACACTCGGGCGCTTCTCATTGAGGCCTGCACGGCTCCTTGCCAAATCTCCAGATGGGCTCCATCTATGTGGTACAAGCACGGGACAAAGTTAACGACATCGCTAAACCTTTCGATATTTGCCCCTGCACGTACCTCATTCTGGATGCCGCCATCCGGAGCTATTTCCTCCTGAAGACTGTATGCGCCTCCCGTGGGGCTCCCTCGTATCACAGCGCTGTCTGTCGGGTTTCGTCCACGTTAATTTTAAAGGTATCTTGACCCAAACGACGGCCAGAATCCTGCCAACTATGCCAGATGTTGACACTTGAGGGCGCTGTTGCCCCATGAAACCCAACAGACAGATATTCCGGACACAGGTTTAAAAGCACTGAGATTTTTAATCCTTTTCTTCACTATAGTGCCTCCAAAGCACCACATCTACCAAACACACAATGAATAAGCACAATAATTCTCCTCCTTTCCTCCCAGCAAGCTGTGTCGCACTCCCTCCCAACTCTGGCTCATTTGCAGGGTCTCCACCAGTCTTTTTATATAGTCCTTGACCCAGAAGTGCTTCTGTCCTTCTATCCATGTGACTCGTCATGCACTTCTGGGTCAGATGGAAAGTTGTATTTTTCTTCAGGCCGGAAGTACACTTCTGTCCTTCCGTCCCCATAACTTGGGAGTACTTCCGGGCTATATGGGAAGTAGCAATCCCTGTGTCTCCCTGCAGCGTCACCTGGCGGCACCCACGGTACCCAGCAGGGCCGTGAAGCCGAACTCCATATCCCATAGTGCCCTGTGGGAATCCAGGTCACCACTATGTTGCAGGGAAGTCGCCATCTAGTGTCCTGAGTGTGTCGGCCGGGTTGAAACGTCCAATCAAAACAAAAATAATTAAGTACAATAGTATGCTCCAAATCTGTAATCTATCCCAATCTTACTCAGAGGGCTACGGAACATGACAGCTCCATCTTAAATTGCTCTACATGTACAGTAGCAAATAAAATTAAAAGGTTCAGCACAGGTCAGTTAACTTACATTCAGTTACATAAATTTTTTCCAAATTATGAAAAAAAATTATGAACTGATCATTGTAAAGAGAACTTGATTCTTTTTCTATTTGAGATAATATAGAGCATAATTTCCCATTGAGTTGTGGAAGGTGGTTTAAGATTCTTCCAGCTGAGTAAAATCAGTCTTCATGTAAGTAGTATGGTGTAGGAAGTGATGTTAAATTTTTCACAGCACGCTGTAATCCCTTCTGGCATTGCTCAGATTACTGTAGTTAAACTTTAGTACATATTCTAGGTCCAAGGCTATCTGTGAAATGTACAAAAACAGAACATTCCCTAAACAAGTGACCAAGTAATGGAGGAACTTCACCTGAAGAAGGGATCTTATCCTGGGCACATTGTAGACAATTTTAGACCAGGTATTTGTGAACGATGAACAATATTTAGTTGAAATGTGGCGTGCTTGATGATACTGTATATTGAACTAGATTGTGGTATAGCTGGTCCGGGGCTTAGAAAAAGGTGGAAGATTTTTAAATAAATAATCGTGCCCTGAATGTGCAGGCCTTAATCGGGTGTGGGTGTACGTGAGTGCGTTTTGCTCCATATTAAAGTGGGGAACTGGCAGACCACGCTACATACATGTGCAGAGTTGGGTGGATCAGTCAGGCACTTAAATGAAGCCATGGTGGGAGTGGCTCCTTGCATCTGCACCCAATTTGGCAGCATAGAATAAAGGAGCCTGCACGGGACAGAAGGGAAAGAAGTCAGAAAAAAAGAACAAAATAAAGAATGAAAGAATAGATAGAAAGCCATGAGACCAACATCAGGTGGAGTGGAAGGATGAGCCAGCCAGCTAGTGTGAAAAGGCAGCTCCTGGTCCCACGTAGGAGTGAAGGATTGCCACACAGTGAATGTTTGTAGTGGAGTAGGCGTGAGCATAGTGGAGTCCTCCCCAGGGATCTGAGGCATGCCAGCGAAGCAAGAAGGAAGATGGGAGGTCAACTGACCACAAGCAGCCTGGCCGACGCCACTCAGGGCAGCCAAGGCGGGGGTTGGATTGGAGAGGACGTCGGTTGCTTCTGTCACCGCCGGCTGAGTGAGCCGGGGAGATGAAATTGGGAGCCGTGCTGGACTCGTCAGATGGAACAGTACCATGATGATTGTGTGGTTGGTTTTATTCTTGCTTTATTCTGGATTTTAACTTCATGGACTTTCACTGTTTTAAAGGATTATTTATTTATAGAACATTTTCAAGAACTGCACTTTGTTTTGAACACTGTTTTGATTTTTGATCGTTTTTAATAAAAGCACTGGAGCCCTTTTGAACCAACCCCTTGCTATGTCTCATCTGCTGGCTCATCCTCGGGTATGTTATTGTTGGTAGTGAGTTTAAGAGGCTCCAAGGAAAGACCCAGTAGTGTAGGGCTGACCTGTCCCGCCACATAGACTCTTTTCTTGTGAAGGGTCAAATTCTGTTTTTTTTTTCTTCAGAAATTTTAATTGGAAGATTCTTTTCCAGTCATTTCTTAAAATCATCAAAGGACACACATTCATTATATTCTGTTAGCATACCCTGGAGATGCTGTCTACTCTTGCATCCAAATTAATTTTTTAAAAAAAAAAACAATTAAATACTAAACATAAAGATTGTACAGATATTAAAAATAAGTTACAAATATTTTTCAGCTTAGTACAAGAGTTTCTTAAAACTGCAAAAGTATAAATTACTGTTACTTTTTTATTATTTATTTGATGATAATGATGATGACACTTTTAATTTTTCTTAACTGCATTTCAACAGTCATGTAGTTGATTGGTTGGCTACACTAATGGTCCTGTTTCAACATTTCTTTAATAACAGTTGCACAGGAAAATCACTTTGTGCATGTCAAGACTGTTGTCATGCTCCGAAGGTAGTGAGTGGTACTTTGTGTAATATTCAGTGTATGCAGTATGTCTTTCCACTTTCTTGTTAAATGATATATGCAACTTTGGTAATAATGTGTGAATGATTTTCAGTAAGCAGATTTGCCCTCACTGCTGTTAAAAGATGTCTAAACATTGAAGGCTGAATATGTTATATTATAATCATGTTTCATGCAAAATTAGAAGTGAGCCTAAAAAAGTATCAGCATTTTTCAGCATTCTGTTTGTCTTATCTGTGTAAATATGGTTATTGAGTAGAACTTTGGCACAGTGATTTGTTACACTGCCTCAGCATTCTTGGTTCACATTCCTTGCTTGGCCACATTTTGTTTATACATTTTGTCCATGTTTCTGCTAATTTCTTTCCGAATTTTCCTGGTACTTAGATTAACTGGCAACTAAAATGGACTCAATTTGATGGTGGGAGGTTGTGCAAGTTGTCCCTATAATGAACTAGTGTTTTGTCCTGGTTTGGTTTCTATATTGTGCCCCCTGTAACCCTGAACTGCATCCAGTGAGTTTGAAACTGTTATACTTTATGACATGCCATCTGAGGAAATTCACTAAAGTGGAAGGTACTCGTCTTTTATGTGTAGTCATGATAATCTCAAACACCACTTTATAATGACTGTTATATTATTTTGAATTGATGATGTTAATGCATGTTGACATGTTATTTATAACTGAAAATTATTAAATATTTTACAGGTGTGTGGGCTAATAAGCTTGGTAGAATGGCCAGGGTGAATGTACCACTGATTGCAATGCATCATGCCTATGTGGTCACTGAGAGGATTGAAGGAATACAGGTAGGCATATTTACCGTGCTAGATATTCTCTTTGCAGTTGAAGTGCGGTCAGAATTTAAATTATTTGTATTTTCTCTTTACATCATCCTTAATCAGCTTCTTTCTCCCTTAACAACCTACACATCCATAACCTCCTTTGACATGTACTCTAACCTTATTTTATATTTGCTATTGGTGCACATCAGAAACATTCATTTCAATTTATTTTACTCTTATGTAGCATACTTCAACTTATGAACCCAACATGCTGTGGAATAATTACAACTGTAGAATGAAACAATGCATATGTATTGTGATGGACGGCCGGGGATCTTGCCTGGATGGGACACCCTGTTGAGGAGACCGGGGAATGGACATGTCATACCTCCCCTGGGACACGAGAGGGCAGCCCCATTGGTTTGTATCAGGGCCACGGGTTTGGGGCTTAGAAGCCCAACCCTGCTGGGGGCCGTGGCCACCGCCAGGGGCCTCCTGGACAGCTCCGGAGCCTTGGCATACAGCACTTCTGCCACACCCGGAAGTGGAATGGCTTCTTGCATCACCCCAGTCCCAAAGGTATCACATCCTAGTGAGCTGAATGACTTCCGGCCTGTCGCTGTGATGTCGAATGTGATGAAAACCATGGAGCGGCTGCTGCTTCACCACCTGAGGCCACAGGTCCACCACACCCTCGACCCTCTGCAGTTCACATACAAGGAGAAGGTGGGAGCAGAGGATGCCATCATCTACATGCTACACCGATCCCTCTCCCACTTGGACAGAGGCAGTGGTGCAGTAAGAAATATGCTTCCGGACTTCTCTAGCGCCTTCAACACCATCCAACCTCTGCTCCTTAGGGACAAGCTGACAGAGATGGGAGGAGATTCATACCTGGTGGCATGGTAAATTATTTGCCCTTTTGTGAGTGTATGCAGCATTCAGCTATACAGAATATGTATTTTAGATGCATACAGATCAGCAACACACCAAGGTCCATGGAAAAGCAACTGCTGTAAGTCGGCCATATTGAAATATAGTTTTCCTCCCTAAAGAGTGACCAATCTAGTGCAGTAAGTATTATGTTTCTGGACTTCTCTAGCGCCTTCAACACCATCCAACCTGTGCTCCTCAGGGACAAGCTGACAGAGATGGGAGTAGATTCATACCTGGTGGCATGGATCGTGGACTATCTTAAAGACAGACCTCAGTATGTGCGTCTCGGGAACTGCAGGTCTGAAATTGGGGTCAGCAACACTGGAGCGCCGCAGGGGACTGTACTTTCTCCGGTCCTGTTCAGCCTATATACATCGGACTTCCAATACAACTCGGAGTCCTGCCACGTGCAAAAGTTCGCTGACGACACTGCTATCGTGGGCTGCATCAGGAGTGTGCATGAAGAGGAGTATAGGAACCTAATCAAGGACTTTGTTAAATGGTGCGACTCAAACCACCTACAACTGAACACCAGCAAAACCAAGGAGCTGGTGGTGGATTTTAGGAGGCCCAGGCCTCTCATGGACCCCGTGATTATTAGAGGTGACTGTGTGCAGAGGGTATAGACCTATAAATACCTGGGAGTGCAGCTGGATGATAAACTGGACTGGACTGCCAATACTGATGCTCTGTGCAAGAAAGGACAGAGCCGACTATAGTTCCTTAGAAGGCTGGCGTCCTTCAACGTCTGCAATAAGATGCTGCAGATGTTCTGTCAGACGGTTGTGGCGAGCTCCCTCTTCTACGCGGTGGTGTGCTGGGGAGGCAGCATAAAGAAGAAGGACGCCTCACGCCTGGACAAACTGGTGAGGAAGGCAGGCTCTATTGTAGGCACGGAGCTGGACAGTTTAACATCCGTGGCAGAGAGATGGGTGCTGAGCAGGCTCCTGTCAATCATGGAGAATCCACTGCATCCACTAAACAGTATCATCTCCAGACAGAGGAGCAGCTTCAGTGACAAACTGCTGTCACTGTCCTGCTCCACTGACAGACTGAGGAGATCATTCCTCCCCCACACTATGCGACGCTTCAATTCCACCCGGGGGGGTAAACGTTAACATTATACAAAGTTATTGTCTGTCCGTATACCTGCATTGTTATCACTCTTTAATATTGTTTTTTATCAGTATGCTGCTGCTGGAGTATGTGAATTTCCCCTTGGGATTAATAAAGTATCTATCTATCTATCTATCTATCTATCTATCTATCTATCTATCTATCTATCTATCTGTCTGTCTGTCTGTCTGTCTGTCTGTCTGTCTGTCTGTCTGTCTGTCTGTCTGTCTGTCTGTCTGTCTGTCTGTCTGTCTGTCTGTCTGTCTAAACCATTTCTAAATTGTTACTTATGTTTACTCTGTTTCCCTTTACTCTGTACTACATTTCATCTAAAGATTTGATGCCATTCATTGTGACATATTTATAAATCAGAAAGTGGGCAAAAACATTTTCACAGCAAAATTTCCAATCATTTGTATTATAGGTCATGATCACCATTTGATATAAAATAGGGTCAGGATTTAAAATCTGATGTCCAGGACACCTAAAAAGGGGCTGGGGTCAAAAAGGACCTGTAAGGAATAGCATTGAGTTAGCATTTGAAGCCATTGTAAGAACTGAATGCAGCTGCTCACAATACAGTAATGAAATTTCTTGAAGGCAAAATAGACAGAATTATTGTTATTATAGCTTATAATTGCATAAGTCATGTTTTAATCACTGTTTCAAAATCAGTTATACTATCTATATTTAACAGAATATGCCCAATGTTCGAGACCATGATGCTTCTGTTTACCTTCGTCTGCAAGGTGATGCACTTTCTGTTGGAGGTTATGAGGCAAACCCCATCTTCTGGGATGAGGTAAAACTGTTATTTATTTTTTAATGCTAAAATGTATTTTCAAATAAGATTCAAATAATATACACGTGAAGAGAAGTAAGAAATGTATTTCATTTGCTTAATGATTTAGACATGTGATTACCTAACTAATGTAGTTGCTGTTCTTGTTTGTCTTTTAAATGCCATCAAAGATTTTTTACAGAAATCATTAAGCATTCTTTGCTGTCTGGAAAGTTATATATAGATAAAACATTTTCAAAGTTCCAGAAATTTTCCCTACGCCGATTATATGCATAAATTACTGATGAGTTAGTGTTTTGTGCTTCAGTATTTGGTGTTAGGTGTTTCACCTTCTAAATACTGTTCTTTTAAATCTGATTAAAAACAACATTTAAAATTTTTACACTCTTAATATTCAGCCTCTAAAAACTTACATGTGTGCACATAGTAGTATTATGTTTTTACTTCATTGTTTTATTACTTTAATGTATATGCTTTGTCAAATTTTCTTACATGTCTAACTGAAACTGTGCATTGCACAAATATGTTTTTTTAATCCACTTTTTACTTATTTTGAACTCAAACTGAAGTGAAGTGTCTACATTGACCTGAGTGTCTTATTTTAAGTTACTGATTTTCTTAATGAGAAACTACAGAAGAATGATAAACAGTGAGCAGCAGATGATTTTAATGAAGATGAAAGTCAAAATAGTGTTTTGTTTATTTCACAGGTGTCAGACGAGTTTGCATTTGGTTTATTTGACTTGAACTGGGATGTTTTTATGCAGCACATTGAAGGCGCTATAAATCGTGTACCTGTCCTAGAAAAAACAGGAATAAAATCTACAGTCTGTGGTCCAGGTATGTTATTAATAATCAGATTTCATAAAAGGGTACTTTCAAGTTTCATACCTCCCATTTTGCATTTAAATCTATTATTGTTAGATAATAGATTACTTACATTAAATTTGATCTGCCACCAATCTGCACAAGTCTGTATTCTTTTCAAGTCCCTCTGTAATGATCCCACTGATTCTAGATTATCTACCAGTCCACCTAACTTGGTAACACCTGTAAATGTAACCAGCTTGTTGCTTATATTCCTATCCAGATCATTTATTAATTTATTAAAAATAGAAGCAACCCTAGCACTGACTCTTGACGGACAGCCCTCTTAACATCATCCAATTCTGATAAGGTTCCTCTCACCGTAACCCTCTGCTTTCTGTGTTTTGACTAATTTTGCACCCCACTACACACAACACCCTGAACCTCCACTTCTTTAAGTTTGATTCCCAAACTTTCATGTGGTACTTTATCAAATGCTTTCTGAAAATCAAGATAAATAATATCATATGCACACCTCTTATCATATCCTTTTGTTGCTTCCTCATAGAATTCCAACTTGTTAGTCATACATGACCTCCCCTGTCTGAACCCATTCTGACTGTTCTTAAAACTCCTACTCTTGCCATATGCTGCTCAGTCTTCTCCTTAATAATTCCTTTCATTAATTTATCATTGTTTATTTTTTTATTATAAAGTGCTTATTAACTAAGATTGAAAAAGAATTGACCCTAACAGTAAGACAAAAAAGATTAATTGTACTATTACAGTTTTTGAACGTTGACACAATTTCATAATTTTGGCTCTGTACACCTGCCACCACAATGGATTTGAAATAACGCCCATCATTATGTGATTGAAGTGTAGACTTTCAGCTTTAATTTAAGGGATTTACAAAAAATATTGCATGAGCCATTTAGCAATGACGGCCAAAAGTATTTGGACATTTCACTGACAAGCTAAGCTGTTCCATAGACGGGTGTGAGCAGTTCCTTCATTATTGCATTTACTTTTAAGCAGGTAAAAGGTCTTGAATTGATTCCAAGTGTGGAATTTGCATTTGGAAGCTGTCACTGTGAACTCTCAATATGAGGTCCAAAGAGCCATCCATGCAAGTAACCACGTTTCACAAAAACACAACAAACTGCATTCTCTGTAGGTCCTCACATTTTTCACCAGCACAGCCAGTTCGTCGATCTTATTTGGTAGTGAGTTCACATCTCCCAGGATCACAGAAGGCACCGAAGGCTTGTATCGGCACTTTCTCGCTAGCTGCTTGGCCTTTAGCTTAGCACCGGCTCTGCTGCCACAATACTGCCTTCTTACCTCGTCAGGTAAATAGGGAACCACACCGGCACGGGCCTTTGTTCTCAGCGCTTGAAGTTGACTACCTGAATAGACGAGTCTCGGTGTGTAAAAATCCGTGTCCATGTAGTAAAAAGTGTCCAGGGAACGAGTCCACATAAAAGAAAGTGGTAGGAGTTAACAGTGAAATAGAGAAAAAGGTAGAAATATAAAGTCATACACGGAGCTCCTGGAAAGGCTGCCACTTGCGCCGGCGCCTGAGTCATCTGAGTAGAACAGAATTGTAGTCAAGAAAAGGCCAAATTGAAGAGTGGGTTTTAATAGTTATTAAATTGATCAATGGTATTAGCCTGGTGAATCTCAGACAGAAAAGTATTCCAAAGTTTAGTGCATAACAGCAAAAGGCTGCCTCACCACTACTTTGATTCTTAACTATCTGTGTATTAAGCAAACAATCTGAGGTTATGATTCGGAATGCAAGGGAATAGGCACTCTAAAATATATGAGGGGGCAAGATTATTCATATCTGTATATACCATCCGTCCATCCATCCATTTTCCAACCCATTGAATCCGAACACAGGGTCACGGGGGTCTGCTGGAGCCAATCCCAGCCAACACAGGGCACAAGGCAGGAACCAATCCCGGGCAAGGTGCCAACCCACTGCGGGACACACATAAACACAACCACACACCAGGGACAATTTAGAATCGCCAATCCACCTAACCTGCATGTCTTTGGACTGTGGGAGGAAACCCACGCAGACACTGGGAGAACATGCAAACTCCACACAGGGAGGACCCGGGAAGCGAACCCAGGTCTCCTAACTGCAAGGCAGCAGCGCTACCACTGCGCCACCGTGCCGCCCTCTGCATATACCATTAGCAGTACTTTAAAATCTGTTCTAAAGGACACAGGTAATCAATGTAATGATGCTAAAACTGGTGAGATTTGCTCAGATTTTCTCGAAAGATTCTTGCTGCTGCATTTTGAACTAACTACAACTGGTTCATGTCTTTCTTAGGTAGTCATGTTAAAGAGAGCATTAAAGTAATTAGTCGACTAAAACAAAAGTGTGAATGAATTTTTCAGCGTCTTGCAATGATATAAGACGTCTAACTTTTGCAATATTTCTTAAGTGAAAAAAATGCAGTCCTAGTAATATAGTTAATGTGTGATTTAAACTTTAGATCAGAGTCCATGATCACACTAAAGTTCTTAACTTTAGCCTTGACTTTTACTGTCAAGGAGTCAAGTTTATTTCTAAGATCCTCACTAATTCCATTGCTTCCAATAACTAGAATTCCTTTTTTCCCTTATTTATCTTGAGAAAATTACTATTAATTCATTTAGTAATACAAGACAGACATTGGATCGGAGGGCACGGAGAGTCAGGGTCATCGGGTGCTATATATCAGGGGTCGCTAACTCCGATCCTGGAGGACCACCATGGCTGCAGGTTTTCATTCTAACCCTTTTTTTAACGAGTGTCCTGTTTGTGCTGCTAATTAACTTCTTTTGAATTAATTTGAATTGACTTGTTTTTTTAAGATTTCTTCCCTTGAATTTCTTCATCGTTCCTCTGAATTGCTTCATTTCTTTCCGTAAATGGCACCCAAACTGAAATGAAACGTGAAGTGTGTGAGCCAACAGTGAGAACAACTAAGTCAGGGTCTCAAACTCCAACCAGTTTCACTCCAACCAGCTGCTTAATGAGATGCTGATTCTTGTTGTTAATTAAACTCATTCTTTAATTTCGTGGCTTGTTTCTGCTCTCATGGTGCATTAGCAGACATTTCAGAAATTGTTGATTTTCTCTTTTTAAGAGCACTATTAAAATGTATTGGGGACCTGAACAGATCGACATTCCTGAGACCTTCATCTTTCTTTATTTTCAGTTATTATATGGTGGACACTGCGGTGGGTTGGCACCCTGCCCAGGATTGTTTCCTGCCTTGTGCCCTGTGTTGGCTGGGATTGGCTCCAGCAGACCCCCGTGACCCTGTGTTCGGATTCAGCGGGTTGGAAAATGGATGGATGGATGGATATGGTGGACACCAGGGGCCTCATGTATAAACGGTGCGTACGCAAAGAAATGTTGCGTACAAATGTTTCCATGCTCAAATCGCGATGTATAAAACCTAAACTTGTCGTAAAGCCACGCACATTTCCACGGTAACACATACCTTGGCGTACACAATTTCTCCGCTCGGTTTTGCAGACTGGCGGCACCCAGCGTCAAAGCAGTGCCACTGTTCCTGTGTGGTCACCCTTTCTTAGACCCACGTTCCTGACGCGGCTTTATAAATACACTGAAATTAACTGCATATTGTTTATTAGTGTAATGCATCTGATTGTAATTAACCTGTAGCAATATAATGGTCCAGGGAATAGCCATAGTATTCCAAATACCATAACTGCTTTAGCGTTGTTACTCTCACTGCATCTTCTTCTTTCAGCTGTTCCTGTTAAGGGTTGCCACTGCGGATCATCTTTTTTACCCCTCGGAGTATTTATATCACTGTATCTGAGTGCTGAATCACAGCAGCAGCTGATCGGAAAGAGAATTATCGGTATACAGTTTCAAGTACACACTACCTCAACTACGGCAAAAAGTGTCAAAAGCCTTTCCTGTAGGACCTCGCGTTGCAGAAACAGTTTCATCCCAAGAACTATAAACACACCCAATCAGTCCATCAAGTGCTCCTTGTAGAACTGTTTGTACTTATAAGTACAATTACCTCACTGTAAACTTACACTACAGTTATAATATTGCACAACCTGCGCCACTTTATAAAGCGCGTATGATGACAATATCATTTTTAAGATGAAATGCAGCAAAATATGTTGCTTATAGTATACAGATAAAACTTTAACTTCATTTAAATAATCTGTATTGTTAATAATTAAACATGTGAGGACACGGTGCCGCAGCGCTAGCTAGTTCACGGATAGCTCCTGCCTTGCGCTGTATTATTGCTGGTGCTGACGCGACACTGGAAGGATAGACGAATAGAATAATTAAACATGTACTATGAAGATATTTCAATGTTCCTTAAATGTTTTGAAGAATCGGCATTCTAAGCTTACAAATGGCTTAATGTCTATTACAGAGCTGATTGTGTGGCGATTGGGTATTTGGAGAAAGAAAAGGAAGGACAGGAATTGGAGGTTAGTACGTTTGAAAGAGACAGTACTTCTGTAATAAATTATTTCATCGAAGGTCGCACATGGCGCAGCAAGCCTCTTGCGTGAGATATGAACAATCACTGCGCCACCGTGTTCCCATGTTTAATAACATGCTTTCATTCCTATCATCATGAAAATGATATCACGTATACATCTCAGTATTTTAATTATTCAGAGAGCTGTAATATCACGAATGTAAAGGATTCTGTGTCCTGTCGGAGAAAGCATTTAACGTGCTACTTGAGAAACTAGTAAAATAAACGATTTTAAGATGAAGTTTATGATGTTCTACTTTAATGGCAAAATAAACTACGTGATTAAAGTGGAAATTTCGAGATTAAAGTTGACATTTCGTGCTTTGTCCCCACTGTGTGCCTATTTGTTTTGTCTTTACCCTAATAAGCTTTCATATGACACTCAGACAGTGGGCTACAACTCGCCTTTTCACGGTGACTTTGATATGTGATTTCTTTTTTATTTCGGGCACTGTGCGACTTTGTGAACTTGGGTCTTTCAAGTTTCTCCTACACTCTGTCACTCGATCAACTTCCTTTTGTTGATTATACCACTGTTTAAACCAACAAATAGTACGTTTTTCCTTTGCCTCCACTTGGTATTCGCTGAAATTCTTATATTTTCCCCTGTGCTTTTCCCATTGTCTTTTCACAGAAGGCTATTTATATTGATTTGCATATTCAAAGAGGCGTAATTCTGGGAGGAGTTGGGGCGAGACAGAAGGCGCATGCACGTGCGTTACTTTTCACACTGATCAGGATTTATGTAGTGGAAGATCGTGAAGGTTTGCGTGCGCACAGATTCCTGCATCTGGATTTTTCTGTGTGTACGCACAATCCCGCTTTTGTGCTTACGCCATGTTATAGTGTGAGTTCTACGCATGGCGTTATACATGAGGCCCCAGTTGTTTTGACTCATTTTGTATCTCATTATTGTTTGGCTGCTAATTAAGGACAAAGAAACAATTAAGGGTTCTGAGTCTTCAAGAGCAAGTCAATTAAAATTAATTCAAAAGAAGTTAATTAGCAGCAAAAACAGGTCACTCGTTAAGAAAAAGGTTAGAATGAAAATCTGGAGCCACAGTGGTCCTCCAGGACTGGAGTTGGTAACCCCTGCTATAGATAAGTAAATGCGTGTGTCGTATGCGTAACAGTGGTAGCTCACATTGTATTTTGAAATAATCTGGCCTAATGGGAGCATGTACAGTGAAAATAATCGTGGTCCCAGAATAGATCCTTGTGGTATCCCATATAAAATATCATTGATCCTTGAGCTACAATCACCATAACCTACAAATATTTTCCTGTGTTAAATAAGACTGAAACCAATTTGGGACATTACCGGATTGACCCACCCATTGCCCAAGACGATTAATAAGAATGCTGTGGTCTATGGTGTCTAATGCTGCACTCAACTCTAATAGAATGAGAATACATATATTGCCTGCGTCATCATTAACCTGCTGGTTCTTAACTTCTTTAGCCAATGCAGTTTTTATGCTGTGATTTGGTCTAAAACCTGACTGAAACTTTTCAAGAATGGCGTGTTTATTCAAGTAACTGATTAAAAATTCCTTTTCCTAGAATTTTACTTGAAAAAGGCAGGTTAGAAATAGGTTGAAAGTTGTTAAGGACAGAGGCCATTCATTTTACATATGTGGAATCTTCATAAATTAAGGCAGGGGTCCCCAACCACCACTCCGCGACCCACTACCGGGCCGCAGCCGTTTGACAGCTTGGCCGCGAGAGAACTGCCGGCAACGGCGACTCACTCAGACTTTTCAGAACGCTTGGCGGGCGGGGCTTTGCAGCGGTGCAGAGAGAGGAGAGAGACCGAGGTGAGAGACTATTACAACAAAGTATTGTTACGGTCCCGACAGTTTCCCCATATGACACGAGTCTATAGAAATCACGTTACTACGAAGTACATTCAGCAGATGCTTTCATTACAACGAAGTGACCTTGAAATGCCTGAATGAATCATCCACAGAGCAGTTAGATCTGTGGTCACAGCTCAGTCGTACACATTTGCACAACGATCCCCAAACAGAAACATTGTAAAAAAAATTCTTTCTTTGAACTTTCCTCGTACTGTTTTTTTTTTTTTTTTGCTGTTTTTGTTTTCTGTGGTTTTCAGTGATTCCTTTTGCTTATTGCTTGTCAACATTTGAAAAACATCCATTGGAATTTAACTCATTGTCACCCTCCTATAGAAACGGCAGACACGAAAAAAACGATAACAGTGTTAATGTTTGAGATGTGCAATCTGTTGGAATGGCAAATGCAAAGCATATGTCTTTGTTATATGCAAAAAAAGAAGAAAAATCTCAGGTTGCAAACATATGCGAACTGCTTAATAACTTAATAATAAAAGAAATGTTATGTAAATTGTGTATAAAATTACCCCCCCCCCCCCCCGACCAGTCCGTGGAAAAATTTGCATCTAATAAAGTGGTCCTTGCTGTCAAAAAGGTTGGGGACCACTGAATTAAGGTATATAATATACAGTATGTACTGTATATCTTTATTCTGTGCTCAATGTATGCTTAGATTATATTGTGAATAATGGGGAGCACTTTTGCATTGTGCCCTGAATAATAAGCAAATAAATGTGCTTGCTAAACCTAGAGGGTATCCTTCAATAAGGGCGCGTAAATAGAGGCGAGCTTCAAAAGGGCGACATCAATTGGGCGCAGCGAATAAAGGAAAACGCAACAAAATTATTACAGAAAATTTATTAGATAAAGGCAATGATTGAATGTATAAAAAGGCAAAAGCAAGAATATTAAAACATCCAATTAATTAATGCATGAACTTCTAACGAACTATTTCTGGAACAAATTTGTGAAGAAAATTTATTAGATAAAGGCAATGATTGAACGTATAAAAAGGCGAAAGCAAGAATGTTAAAACATCCAATTAATTTATGCATGAACTTCTAACGAACTATTTCTAAAGCTCTCTATATTTCGTTGTTTTCTGCTCTTACTCATTGTTGTGTTACATTTGAAGCTGTAGATTATGTGCAATGCCACGTAGATAGACGAAGACCTAGAGCGAACTCAGCATCAGTCATATATCGCTGAACGATGTCCGGTGTCTGCTGCATCCGACGCCACAGACACTGACTGAAGTGGAAGAAACATCCTTGATGAGTTGCACGTGGGAACATCGTGTTGAACGCCCGAATACTAGCCTGCTCGAAATCTGTAACAATTGTCTTAGGATCCAACTGTTGACAGATGTTTTTCAGTTCAGTAAGTACTCGAATGTAACTACTTGAACTCTTGTCACTCATGAGCACGTAAACAAGAGGAAACGTTGTTTCGTACTTTATCCCATGAATCGTGTAGATTTGCTGGAACAAATGAGGTGCAGATTTGAAAGTTCTGTCGCATAACCATGCTTCACATTCGGCAAGGACCTGCAGATTCCACTGCGTTGAAAAGACTAAGAATCGCTGGTTTCCTGGTCCACTGTCATATCGAAGAAATTGCTCGTAGTAGAAGTAGTCGTAGAATATTCAACAGGTATAGTCAAGTCATCCAGACTAGTTGGGTTTGACATTGGGGCCTTGTTGACACGCCGAACGCGACGGACAGTTTGTTTAAGGTGACGAAAAACAGGAAGTTGTCCAACGACCGCTGATGACAGACCTTGGGTTGCTGTAGCCACGAGTTCCTGCAGTCTGTCAGTAGAAGAAGTTTCTCATTGTTTGATGTCCACTATTGCTTTCCTTGTTTCGATCTTCGCCACATCTGGAACATGGTTGTGCGTAGAAGGTCTCTTGACGAATAATCCATTTTTGGTATGACAGTGAGACGAACATTTTCCAATCCTATATTCAGTGCATTTCCAGATGTGTTTCCCGTTGATAGTTTTCTCCTTTCTGAATGTGTAGCCTTCGACTACGAGTAGATCTGCACCTTTGTTGCTCTTCACATATTCCAGAGCCATTTGAACTAAATTATCTACAAACGCCTTTATTTACGTGGGCCTTTTTTCGCCGCACCCAATTTAGGGCGCCCTTTTGAAGCTCGCCTTTATTTACGTGGGCCTTTATTCGCCGCGCCCAATTGAGGTCGCCCTTTTGAAGCTCGCCTTTTTGTGTGCGCCCTTATTGAATAGAGCCAACCTAGACAGCAATCCATGGTTTTATGTAGCAATAAAAGCTACAAGCATATCAAAAAACACACACACATGCCATTGCATAACAGCTTAATTTGTATTTTAACAGATTAACATGTTTGAACTCCACTTTACACAAATGTCTGAAAATAACAATCTAAATTTCATTGATGACTTTGTGATTAACCTTTCTCTTGTTTTGCATACTGTCTTTTGGAGGGGTCCTTTCGTAAATCATCAGTGCAAAGCAATGATTGTAGCTGACAGGCTCTAAATGACCATATGCGCAAACAACTTTACAGGAGGCCCAAAATCCTTACCAACACAAAAGGCTCTAATCATTACACCTTCCAACCCATAAAATAAAATGATCATATAGTAATAGTAAGAACTGAGAATGTAAATGCATTATATAAAATAAACCAAGCGTACTTTACAGAAGTAGTTGGGACTTGGTTGGAGTAAACTGATTAAGATATGGGACGGATGATCTTCCTGTTAGATTCTTATTAAGGTCTTTCATTCATTTCTCAGAGACTTGCAAAAAAGATTAGTGAAATGCGAGAGCCTCAAACCAGTGAAACGAACCACACGTCCACAGAAATCTTCTCTAAGAGGCATGGTTGTCAAAGGTTTCCGTGAAAGCAGCAGTTTAAAGTAGAGACTTGACTTGAAGCAATACAAATGAAAGCATAAAGTAAATCATGAAGGGCATTCAAATTATCATCAAAGGAAAATTCACAGCAAATGAAGTATGCAAAAAATGCACAAGAAAATTAAAACTCTGTCTCCTGATGCAAATCTGAACAGCATCAAAAATGAAAAAATAAACAATAAAACTGCAGTGACTGAATTGTTGACACTGGTGACTGTATAGTTAATGTTCAATGTCTTTAATAGCAAGAGAAATGGAAAAGTCCTAGAATACGTTACTAATTAGTGGTAATTGGATTTAGGCAGTGTCAATGAGATGGCAGCAGTGGATGAAAATGACACATAAGAGTCATTTTAGCAGACCAATTTGTTGGCATTAGGCAAAAAAATAAAAATAAAAAATAAGGGTGTATTATAGCAGTGCATCACATATTTTTTGAGAATACTTTAGGGACCCTCCTGACGTGATGCAAAGCTCTGATGCATCTTGTGTAGCTCCTAAACTCTCCCCAACAACATTCCTAGCTTGTCGCAGATGATTTTCAAATTCAAGGAAGGAAATATTTTTCTACAAACAAAAGTTTGTGGCTTGTCAGTGGGGGATTTGGGGATTTAATCCCAGTACATGTGCCATTAATACGACTAATCACACTGTATTTGGAAACACAAAAAATCTGCTTTGACTGTCTGAATTTTTTGTCTTCCAACACAATGAGAACTTTATAGATTTGACAATTCCAAAATTTCTCTCTCAAAGTAAATTTGAAACAATACATTAATCTGTAATTGAAGTCACACAGGATGTTTCTCTGTCTTAAGATAGGCAATTTCAAACATTTTAGCAATGCTTTTATAATGGGAGTTTTTCAAATTTCGAAAATTTGTACAGAACTCTATTTGAGATGTCTCAATGAAAATTGGACTTTCCCAGTACATTTACTTGAAAGATAAGTTTCCACATTTAAAAAAAATCAATCTACTGGAAACCCAAGTTGTTTCATGTGAATAGACAAACTTGGAAGTGATGATAGTTGCTTTCACATTTTATGCAAGCATACATGAAAATGCACTCTTACATTATACATGGCATGCTGGCTAATAAGATGGCACAGCAATCCAGGACAAAAAGGCCATTTCAGAGGACTATGAAATCTGCACAAAAAATTAAGAAAGTTTAGTCATCTGTTGAAGGTATGTTTCCCAAAAGCTGAAGAAATAGTTCTTGTGCTATTATTAATGATTAAAAAACCCCAAGGGCACAAACTAATTTCAGTTTTATTGCCTTGGCAGATGGTACCATACATAGCTCACAGCTCAGTGAGTAATGGGAACAATCTAATCGTTTGTGTCAAGTATACCGCATGTTCAATTGTACCTATTTTTTTGTTCTTACACTCTCGCCTTTTTATGGAGTCCTCCACAGCCTGGTTGGGGCCCGGGGTGGCCGCTAGGAGGGACTGTCTGGTTTCAACAGCCTGGCTGGACGAATCTTCGGCCCCACCCGGAAGTGCAATTAGGACCAGGTGGTCAAGCACCTGGAACGCTTCCGGGACGGCTATAAAAAGGGCCAGCCACCACCACTCGAGGAGCCAGGGTTGGGAGGAGGAGGACTACGCATGGGTGAAGAAAAATAAAGTCTTGTTGGTTTTATACGTGCCTCTGTGTCCAATCTGTGTCGGGTCAGGCGCTATATAGCCTCAATCTTACACTATATATATATATATATATATATATATATATATATATATATATATATATATATATATATACAGTATATATATAGCGCCTGACCCGACACAGATTGGACACAGGAGGCACGTGTAAAATAAAACAAATACCTTTATTTTCTTTGTCTGTGGGCTATGCCTTTCTCGTACCCACAGACACAACACAGTCCCAAGCACAGCACTAATACACCACACTTTCTCTTCCTCCTTGGCACCACCACTCCTTCCCAGCAACCTTGTCCTCCTCCACCCGACTCTGGCTGATGAGTGGTGTTCGCTGGCTCCCTTGTATCAGGCACCCGGAGTGCAAGTGCTCCATGTTGTTGATTACCAACATCCGGCTACACTTCCGGGTAAGGTGAAACCAATGCCCACAAGGGTCTAGCTGCTTCTGTTGCAGCACCCCCTGGGAACCCCACAGAGCTGCACAGAACTCCAACCCCCATGAAGCCCTGGGGGAGTCTGAGGCGCGGCTGCAACCCATGGAGGCTGCCATCTAGCATCCAGGGGGAGATACTGGGCCTCCCACCCTTGTCCCCCTGGCAGATGTGGTGAAGGGGCGTCCTGGCCAGGCATGGGCCCCGGCCATCCGTCACAATATATATAAATATCATATATATATATATATATATATATATAGTGATTAAAGGTGCTGTATTGTGCCTGATCTGGCACAGACTCACACTGAGGCATGTGTAAAAACACAAAAAGACTTTATTTTTTTCTTCAGCTGTGGGGCACGTCTTCCCCATGAACCCCACAGGCACATCACAGTCCAAGTAAGCACACAAACCACAACCCTTTCCTCCTGGCACCACCACTCCTCCGGTCTAGCTTTGTCCTCCACCTCCCGACTCTGGCTCCTGAGTGGTGGTTGCTGGCCACTTTTATAGCCCACCTGGAAGTGCTCTAGGTGTTTGATCACCTGTTTCCGATTGCACTTCTGGGCGGGGGTGCAGAGTCATCAAGGCTGGCTCAGGGACCCATGCAGCATCCCCTGGCGGCTACCCCAGATCCCAACAGGGCTGTGGAGAACTCCATCTCCCATGGAGCCCTGCGGGAAACTGAGGCACAGCACAATAAAAGTGAAAAAAAAATGCTAACTTTTACAAGTACTATAAATGTACACCGGCTGTTACAAACGCAAATCTAATGTATGTGTTTATTATATAATATTAACAATAAGAGCAGCTCACTACTGAAAATTGTAAATATAGGAGGCAGTTAGGATCGAACCGGGGACTCTTGATTACAAGTCAGCAATTCTTACCGCTATGCCACGGAAGGTGTTGTATCGTGCTTGAACCTTTTGTGAAAGTGTTTATTTGATCTTTGGACTTCAGGCTTCTTACAGTATATAGTTTATGCCTACATTTTGTAATTTTTTACTAAAATATGAAAAACATTTCTGTTTTAACAATGTGTTTACACAGATTATTGTAGAAACGGAACACACACGAAATGCATGTGTTCCAAATAACGATCTATTATTTCCACTCTAAAACTCCAGCACTTCACTCCCAGATAATCAAACAAGGTATGAGCTGGGAGATCTTTGTGCACGTTCTACGGCAGTGGGGGGATGGAATAGCAGGCTGCTTGCTGCTTGTCTTTATCTGCAACTTTTACAGAACAAAAGACGCTGACGGAGAGGTACAAAGGGATTGAAGGTGGGCCTGATTTACGAGTTTTTTTGTAGGCTTTGGTAATTGTAGTGTTAAGCGAGATAATCGTAATTTTCAAACACTGAAATAATGTATTTCTTGATTTCTTCTCCATTCCTTTACTTGTTGTACATTCTGATTGTGCATCTTCATTAATTTACCGCTATTCTTTGTCCAATCAGAGCCCTGTTGACTCATCGACACAGTGGGCCCAAGCAAAATTCGTAACACATGTAAAAGTCTGGTGAGTGCGCGTGTCGCTGAAGACGCATCACTATATAATGCATCTTGGGACAGCTTTGCTCCCCTTCTGTGTATCTGTGGTTGTACTGACTTACTAAATTGTCAAGTAACTTTGCCATTGTTTAAATTTCACTGTTTCGTTTAGCATATTCAATTCCACGTAGCAGTGGTACATTTCGGTCTCTTGTACACTGTATCTGTAGTACTAGGATGTTGTACCATGTTAGCCATATGAATGTAGTGAGAAGTCAAGCAAAATGACACCTTTTATTGGCTAACTGAAAAGATTACAATATGCAAGCTTTTGAGGCAACTCAGGCCGCTTCTTCATGCAAGATGCAATTAGCTTGAGTTGCCTCGAAAGCTAGCAGTTTTGTAATCTTTTTAGTTAGCCAATAAAAGGTGTCATTTTGCTTAACTTCTCACTACATTTAGTATAGAGACTAACTGTGGCTCTAAGTGAGGACTGGAATCAGTATGGTACAAGGGGGCTTCGCCCCCTGCTCGCTTCGCTTGCCTACCCCCGGCGTTTTGAACCCGTGCCCGCTGGGCAGCCGTAGTTTCAGACGCGCGTTGTAGGAGCTTGCGTTGTTTTGAACCCGTGCTTGCCCTGCTTCTGCGGTTTGAGACGCGCGTTGTAGGCGTATATCCGTCAGTTGAGCTCGTTTGGTTTGAACCCGTGCCTGCTTTGCCTCCGCAGTTTCAGACGGTGGGTCGCGTTTGGCGTTTTGTACGATCCCAAGCAGCACATTATTCCTAACTTCAGTCCGCAGTAGTGCCACACACAATATGGCGGTGACGCCTGCGCCTTCACCACGCAGTAGTACCACTCACAATATGGCGGCGACGCCTGCGCCTTCCGTATTACTGTATGTTGGGTTATACCATGCTGTGTAGGCGCCTTTGCCTTTTGTACTTTCCCGCGCCTTTCGACGCGCGATGTAGGCGCCTACACCTTCCGGGTCTGCCTCCGCTGTGTGGTGTGGACGTTTAACTGTCGTTTTTTCTGCTTTTATATTCTGTATCTCGCTGTGCATGTGTTTTGTGCCTAGGTTTTTTTGAAGCTGTTGCATTCCAGTTTTCATCATCTGTAACCTGCTCTCCATGTGTTTGGCCCCGTTCTTTAACCTCTTTATGATGTTTTACTTTGTTTTCTACTCTGTCTTTTATTTCTGACCTCGCTTTATCCTGCTTTTGTTTCAATGACACTTGGTCCGTGGTGATTATGTTCTCCCTTTTTCGAGGCATGTCAGACGGTTCGTAGTCTCTCCTGTTTCACTCTGGGGAGGGGGGCTTTGTGTGGCGCCTGCGCACTATGTCTCCTGCGTCCACGGGCAGGTCCCTGCGTCCATATCCGGTTTACCATTTTCGGTTAGTACTATGGATTCTTGTGCAGGAAATGAATTGAGTTACACAACATTAATAATGAAGGTAGTGGGGGGAAAAAAGTCTCACAGCACTGTCAAGAAAAATATGTAGAAGTTGTTACACTGCTGTACTACTGCAGCTCACCATTTAGCCAAGCAAAGGACTTTCCGACAACTTCTTAACTCATAACTTTCACTTTTGTTCTCTAAAGATATGCGCATTAGGTTAATTGTCAATTGCAAACCGGCTATATGTGACTATGAATTTGGGGGTGTCATGTGAGTGGACCTCACGATGAATAGGCACCTTTGTCCAGGGATTCTTCCTGCTTTTCACCCAGTGATGTAGAGATACACTTTGCTCCAGCTTTACCAGTCATGATTTACATTTTACATGTATGAGAAGTTACAGTATGTGTTATTGCTTGTTACCTTTGTATATATTAAGGTTTGCTGTAGTAAGCAGCCTTGAATAAAGATGCAGGTTGGAAGGTCATACCTTTAATATTAACCTGTTATTAAAATCCTAAAATGCAGTAAGTGTCAATCCCACTTTCTCTTAACTGTAATTCTGAAGGGAGTTTTGCTTCATACATTTCTTACATAACTGACTAGTTTGAAAACTACAGTAAATGGTATAAGGAGGGAAAAAAGAAAGAAGTCTACTGTATTAGAAAGCTGCCTGAACGTATGCAGTAGGACAATAAGGAAGTCTTGTCACCATAAAATAATCAGTGAACAACTGTAGTAACCTGTAATATTGCATGATTCACAGATGTTTGTAGCTAAAGGAGGTTTAGCAGTTCTGCCAGGTGGCGTGTGAATGCAGCTACAGCACCTGCTTTCCTTAGATTCACTTCACCTCACAGTCGCTGGCATTAATAATAATGCATTTTATTTATAGAGCACCTTTCCCATGCTCATAGCTCTTATAAAAGGTAAACAGTTTCAAATACAAAGTTGGATATTTTCAGAAAGTGAACAATAAGCATTTTGAACAATCAAAGAAGAGAAACTATAATGTTAAAGAAACACTAGTGAAGGTTAATTAATGTGTGCATTATGCATTAGTACTAATTCGAATTCATACTTAAACATATGTGATTTTTGTGCTAGTAAGAGGTGTGTATATTATAGGAATTTAATCATGTCACTGTATTTTTTGCTTCACATTATTTAGTGTTGCGGTGGGCTGGCGCCCTGCCTGGGATTTGTTTCCTGCCTTGCACCCTATTTTGGCTGGGATTGGCTCCAGCAGACCCCCGTGACCCTGTAGTTAGGGTTATAGCGGGTTAGATAATGGATGGATTATTTAGTGTTAATATTATAATATGTGGAATAATTTGGCTATGATAAACCAAGACTTTTGAAATATTCTCATATTTGCTTCCCATAGAATCTAACCATTGCAGCTTTATTATTACTACTAGCTGTTTAAGGCTGTGCTGTAAAAAGCCGGGGTTCCTAAAAACTATTGAAATAGTCAGAAAATAAACTGAAATGTAGAGATGTCAGGTAATTGAAAGGAACAACTCTGGGCATCTCTCTCCTAGGAGGTTTTGTTTTGCCGACATGCTCACCTCGCTTGTGTATTCTAGGCGGAGTGGTGGCTCTGAGGCTAGGGATCTGCACTGGCAATCGGACGGTTGCCGGTTCGAATCCCGTAAATGCCAAAAGGGACTTTGCTCTGTTGGGCCTTTGAGCAAGGCCCTTAACCTGCAATTGCTGAGCGCTTTGAGTAGTGAGAATAGCGCTATATAAATGCAAAGGTTAAGCAACTTTGTCTTTCTTCTGAGGTTTTGTTTTGCTGACTTGTTCACCTCGCTTGTGTATTAGCGGCAATAGGGAAAGTAAAAGTGATACCGTTTTGCTGATGTCGGCGTGCTGGCCTCGCTTATGTTATTAGCAACTAAGCGAGCTTCTGTTTCCTCGGCCCGACTCCACCTCTCACTTCCGGGCCAGACAGACAGACACACACACTTTCACTTGTAGACGTTTACATATAAGATTATTGTTGTTGTTGGCATACCAGTGACCTATGTGTGCCCTTATTATTTATCGATTTATTGTTTTCCTTGTTTGTTAAATTTTTTTGACTCTTAAAGGAGCCTACCTTGTAGAAATTGCTCCCACAGAAAGTAGAATAACTCAATTCTATAGAATTATAGTTGTGACATATAATTATTTTCTGAGCAGTTATTTGTAAGGGACGTCTTGTGTTAGCTCTTACATTTTTTATGAGAATTAACTGAAAAATAAATCAATATGCTCAGTTTATGTTCTCACATTCTGTAGTTCTTATGTGTTACTTCAGCATTATGCAAGACATTGTCTGTGCCATACATACATATAAGCAGCCTAGAGCTCATTATGAGCTTTGTTCTGAGAGCGTAATTTACATGTTGGTGAGCCATTACTGTATTTGTGATGTTCTGTGTTCTGGGTTGAGATTGACACATGGCCAATTACTAATACAGCAGTTGTCTGACTGATAAATGTGAAGAAAATCAAAGGAACCTGAGAAGGAAGTCTGCAGGGTGTTGAATATTAGATACGACAGCTGTTTCTGTTTCCAGAGTTGTGTGCATTTGTAACCTAACGCTGGGTTTTTCAATTCCCACTACATAAAACACATTGAACGATGTTGAAATCGTGTGTTTATCACAGAAAAAAAGTGTTGTTTTCTATGTTTACTTCTGCTGCAGTTTCATTATAAAATCAAATTCCTTTCACAACATGGAAACCACTTTTTGGCATTTACATAGTTGATTGATTGTAGTAATTCTGAATAATTTTATTAAACTGCTTTTTTATTTTGAGAATGACATTGTCTAGTACAGTATGTTACAGTTAATAGATGGATAACAGTGTACAGGGTGCTTTCTGGAAACCTTGCAGTAAAAATTGAAAATGTATCACAGTTTTCTAAAAATACAATTGTCATTTTCTTGGCACAAAATACAGGACAATCCCTAGCAATGCACATGTCAGAAATATGGCAGACGAGGTGATATGTTCCCACATTACAATATTGTGGGTCTTCCTCATGGCCACTAGATGG
Source organism: Erpetoichthys calabaricus (assembly GCF_900747795.2). Classification (NCBI taxonomy): domain Eukaryota; kingdom Metazoa; phylum Chordata; class Cladistia; order Polypteriformes; family Polypteridae; genus Erpetoichthys; species Erpetoichthys calabaricus. The sequence continues at coordinate 26,909,726 of NC_041402.2, forward strand.
CACATGTGCTCTTAACATTTTTAATTTTTTCTATTGATTACATCTTTCCTGAAGAAGGTGCCTGAGTTGCCTCAAAGCTTGCATATTGTAATCTTTTTAGTTAGCCAATAAAAGGTGTCATTTTGCTTGGCTTTTCTCTATTGGTAACAGAAATGTTATGCATTTTAACATATAAATGATTCAAATAAAACAGAAACACTACTTAAATATACTGTAACAATAAAGGTATTAAAGCATTAAAAGTGATTAATGTGCAAGAAAGCCTTTCCCATGCTCAGAGCTGAGGGTGGCAATTGCATAACACTAACTTTTGCTACACTATGGCAATCCCTTAACATAATTTTCTTTATCACCAACTAAAATAAATAGTTGGTGATCAGATAGCAAAAATCAGCAATGTTCAGGATGCTATCGTGAAACTATTTTTGATCTTTACTATGCTTCACCTGTGAAACCATTAGTAGACTTTATATATAAACTTATATGTGACTTCCCCGGGTGAACATGTTGCAACCAAAAAAGTTTATGCAGGCAGTGTGGTGTGTAGTGATTAAGGCTTTGGACTTCAAACCCAGAGGCTATGAGTTCAGATCCCACTATTGACACTGTGTGAATTCTTCATCTGCAATTGATCCATTTGGAAATAACAAAAGAAATGTGACCAATTATGTCTCGTATGTTGTTAGTCACTTTGGGTAAAGGCATCAGTCAAATACTAAGTAGTAATAATAGACCAATGATTTGTCAGATCACTGCTGTGATCGTTTGCAGAGCTTCAGGAACAAATGAGATACATGAGAAGACTGAGTAATTTTTGTCTTTGTTAAAGTGCAGCTTGAATGTAAAAATGTGCAAATAGTAGATTACATTTAACAGCTTCAGTAAGTTTTATTCATTACTGTCTGTAGAGTATACAGTATGTGAATTATTTTCTTAACAGTTTTGGAGCTGGGTCTACTGTATATGGCAGCACAGCAGTTAACACTTAATGACTTGCAGATCCAGCATCCATTGCTAGAATTCTAATTTGTCCCAATGAGTGTGTATATGTGTGTCCTTAACTCCTGTCTAGGACTGGTTCCTACCCTTGTGCCCGGTGCTTACCAGACCCCACAACCAAATAGGTTTGAGAATGTTATGCTATAAATACATCCTGCTATACTATTAAAAGGTAGAAAATCTGTCATACTGATTCCACAGTTACTATATAGGAGCCAATAACAAGTGTGACTCATTCCTGCAAACAAAGCTGAATGTTTACTTTGAGATGTTTATACTTTGAAGCTATTGATCCAGTAAATTATTGTTGCACTTGTGCTTGAAGCACACATTGTTTTTTGAAGTTTGTACTAGTGGATTCATACCTGGTGGCATGGATCGTGGACTATCTTACAGACAGACCTCAGTATGTGCGTCTCAGGAACTGCAGGTCTGACATTGTGTTCAGCAGCACAGTACTTTCTCCAGTCCTGTTCAGCCTATATACAGTTAGGTCCATAAATATTTGGACAGAGACAATTTTTTTCTAATTTTGGTTCTGTACATTACCACAATGAATTTTAAATGAAACAACTCCGATGTAGTTGAAGTGCAGACTTTCAGCTTTAATTCAGTGGGGTGAACAAAACGATTACATAAAAATGTGAGGCAACTAAAGCATTTTTTAACACAATCCCTTTATTTCAGGGGCTCAAAAGTAATTGGACAAATTAAATAACTGGAAATAAAATGTTCATTTCTAATACTTGGTTGAAAACCCTTTGCTGGCAATGACAGGCTGAAGTCTTGAACTCATGGACATCACCAGATGTTGGGTTTCCTCCTTTTTAATGCTCTGCCAGGCCTTTACTGCAGCGGCTTTCAGTTGCTGTTTGTTTGTGGGCCTTTCTGTCTGATGTTTAGTCTTCAACAAGTGAAATGCCTGCTCAGTTGGGTTAAGATCAGGTGACTGACTTGGCCATTCAAGAATTTTCTACTTCTTTGCTTTAATAAACTCCTGGGTTGCTTTGGCTGTATGTTTTGGGTCATTGTCCATCTGTATCATGAAACGCCGCCCAATCCATTTGACTGCATTTAGCTGGATTTGAGCAGACAGCATGTCTCTAAACACCTCAGAATTCATTCGGCTGCTTCTGTCCTGTGTCACATCATCAATAAACACTAGTGTCCCAGTGCCACTGGCAGCCATGCACACCCAAGCCATCACAATGCCTCCACTGTGTTTTACAGATGATGTGGTATGCTTTGGATAATGAGCTGTTCCACACCTTCTCCATACTTTTTTCTTGCCATCATTCTGGTAGAGGTTGATCTTGGTTTCATCTGTCTAAAGAATGTTTTTCCAGAACTGTGCTGGCTTTTTTAGATGTTCTTTAGCAAAGTCCAATGTAACTTTTCTATTCTTGGGGCTTATGAGTGGCTTGCACCTTGCAGTGCACCCTCTGTATTTACTTTCATGCAGTCTTCTCTTTATGATAGACTTGGATATCGATACGCCCACCCCCTGGAGAGTGTTGTTCACTTGGTTGGCTGTTGTGAAGGGGTTTCTCATCACCATGGAAATGATTCTGCGATCATCCACCACTGTTGTCTTCCGTGGATGTTCAGGTCTTTTTGCTTTGCTAAGTTCACCAGTGCTTGCTTTCTTTCTCAGGATGTACCAAACTGTAGATTTTGCCACTCGTAATATTGTAGCAATTTCTCGGATGGGTTTTTTCTGTTTTCGCAGCTTAAGGATGGCTTCTTTCACCTGCATGGAGAGCTCCTTTGACTGCATGTTGTCTTTTCACAGCAAAATCTTCCACATGCAAGCACCAAACCTCAAATCAACTCCAGGCCTTTTATCTGCTTAATTGATAATGACATAACGACGGACTTGCCCACGAAATAACCTTTGAGTCAATTGTCCAATTACTTTTGAGCCCTGAAATGAAGGGATTGTGTTAAAAAAATGCTTTAGTTGCCTCACATTTTTATGCAATCGTTTTGTTCACCCCACTGAAGCTGAAAGTCTGCACTTCAACTGCATCTGAGTTGTTTCATTTAAAATTCATTGTGGTAATGTACAGAACCATAATTAGAAAAAAGTTGTCTGTCCAAATATTTATGGACCTAACTGTACATCGGACTTCCAATACAACTCGGAGTCCTGCCACGTGCAAAAGTTCGCTGACGACACTGCTATTGTGGGCTGCATCAGCAGGAGTGGGCAGGAGGAGGAGTATAGGAACCTAATCAAGGACTTTGTTAAATGGTGCGACTCAAACCACTTACACCTGAACACCAGCAAAACCAAGGAGCTGGTGGTGGATTTTAGGAGGCCTAGACTCCTCCTGGACCCCGTGATCATCAGAGGTGACTGTGTGCAGAGGGTGCAGACCTATAAATACCTGGGAGTGCAGCTGGATGATAAATTGGACTGGACTGCCAATACTGATGCTCTGTGCAAGAGAGGACAGAGCCGACTATACTTCCTTAGAAGGCTTGCATCCTTCAACATCTGCAATAAGATGCTGCAGATGTTCTATCAGGTGGTTGTGGCGAGTGCCCTGTTCTACACGGTGGTGTGCTGGGGAGGCAGCATAAAGAAGGACGACGCCTCACACCTGGACAAACTGGTGAGGAAGGCAGGCTCTATTTTAGGCATGGAGCTGGACAGTTTGACATCTGTGGCAGAGCGACGGGTGCTGAGCAGGCTCCTGTCAATCATGGAGAATCCACTGCATCCACTGAACAGTATCATCTCCAGACAGAAGAGCAGCTTCAGCAACAGACTGCTGCCACTGTCCTGCTCCACTGACAGACTGAGGAGATCGTACCTCCCCCACACTATGCGACTCTTCAGTTCCAACCAGGGGGGTTAACGTTGACATTATTCAAAGTTATTGTCTGTTTTACCTGCATTTGTTATCACTCTTTAATTTAATATTGTTCTTTATCAGTATGCTGCTGCTGGAGTTTGTGAATTTCCCCGTGGGATTAACAAAGTATCTATCTATCTATCTATCTATCTATCTATCTATCTATCTATCTATCTATCTGTCTGTCTGTCTGTCTGTCTGTCTGTCTGTCTGTCTGTCTGTCTGTCTGTCTGTCTAGTATATTAATCTTGAGGGGATAATCATTGATTTAATTTTGAAAGGAACTAAATGGGAAAGTTCTTTAAATTTGGTGGCTATGTGAAATGACATCTTTCTGTTAAAGACTGGTTATGCTGAAGTTACTGTCCAGGTAAATTACATTCTAATATTGATGGGCAACATGGTGGCACAGCTCATGGAAACTGCCTTGCTCTTTCTTTGTCTTAGGTGTGGGATAAATTCTTTTTACAATATGTGTTTTCCCTAAGATCCCAAAGGTGCGTCTAAAGTTGTTTGGTGATTCTAAAGTGACCTAGTCTGAGGGTGTTCATCATTGGGCTGGCAGGTCATTTATGGTTAGTTTTACCTTGCACCCAGGGTTCCTGTGAAGGCCTCCAGTCATTTTCATTCTAAAAATACATTAAGTAGGTTCAGAAAATAGACAAATGTATTCTTTGCAAATAGCAAAGAAATTATCACAGGCAATACAGCAGATCTTGTGTAAAATGTTTGTTAAGTAACATTTAATATTTATTAAGACAGTGGAGATCCTGCGTCACTATTATATTAGCATTGTATGAGAAACAAGCATAAATATTTTATTTGCAGTTCAACATATGTTGAATGATTTTAATAGGTTCCAATTTTTAACCATTTTTAAGCCATACAGTATCTTTGTAAGATTTTATAGATTGAGACTCAGAGACTGTAATGATGAATCTGTGTCTAATAAGTTAATGCACAAAGAACAAATATCCAGTCTGTCGTCACAGTTTACATGTTCAGAAACCACATGGCAGGAAATTTTTCACATTAACTTAAGCCTTAGTTCAAAATTCTTTACATAAAGTCTATAAACATTTACAGAGAAAGCATAGCTTCTTAGTTTATTTAAAAATGTGGCCAAAATGTTGTCTTCTTATGTAGTTTCAAAAATTCTGTTTTATGCCTCTTGCTGCTAAAATGAATAGTACTGAAATTCAACAAAATCTGAGTCTACTATCATAAAGTATACTGAAAGCAAGTATTACATTTTCTGCTGAGGCCTTGACAGTGTAAAACCTTACGTGTCATCTCATCACATAACATCCATATCACGAAAATAAATCTAAAATATTTGTCCAGCAAAAGAGAGAGAAATGTAGAGGGTAAGGCATTCAAACTATACATTTTACAATAACGTAAGAGAGAATATGGCATCCAGCCTCACGTTTAGTATGGGTGTTGGGTACAACAAGTGCAAAGTAAACTAATACTTCATGCAGTATCAGTAAAAAAATAGTATTTCAGAAGAGGAATGACGGTAACTGTAAATCCGAGAGAAAACTGCAAACAGAATTAAAGGTATACCAATAGTTTCTCATACAGTAGGCAGAAGATTCAGACTCTTTTGATGACTAGTGAAACAGTGCAGTAGATCTGCTGGTTCATATTAAGTAGTTATGGGAAGACAAAGGCTGCACTGTGTATGATTCATTATCATTTAATAATAATTATTATCATTATTATTAGAAGTATAAATGTTAGATTTGAATACACTATGGGAGGGTAAAACTAGAAAGGGCACCATATTTAAAGGACCTAGGGGTCATAGTGGACTAATCAGTTTCTGCATTGTTATCAATCTTTAATTTAATTAAATTTAATATTGTTTTTTGTATCAGTATGCTGCTGCTGGAGTATGTGAATATCCCCTTGGGATTAATAAAGTATCTATCTATCTATCTATCTATCTATCTATCTATCTATCTATCTATCTATCTATCTATCTATCTATCTATCTATCTATCTATCTATCTATCTATCTATCTATCTATCTATCTATCTATCTATCTATCTATCTATCTATCTACATCAAGATGGTATACAGAAGAAATCAAGAAGGCTAATAGGATGTTAGGTTATATATCGTGATGTGATTAGTATAAGTCAAGGAAGGTTATGGTTAAATGATATAATGCACTCTTAAGGCTTCATCTGTAGTACTTTGTATAGCACTGGTCTGCATAATACAAAAAATATTTAGCCGTGCTATGGATACTCCAGAGGAGAGCAACTAGGCTGATTTTGGGAGTAAGAGAAATAAGCTATGATGAGAGACTGAATTAGCTGAACCTTTCAGTGTAAGCAAATGGAGATTAAGAGGTGATGTGATTGAGGGTTTAAGATTATGAAACAAATTTATACATTGGATCTCAGCTGTTACATTAAAATACGTTCTTCAACAAGAACATGAGGTCATGGTGGGAAACTTGTTACAATTAAAGGAAAGTTTTTCTTTACACAAAGGACCATAGACACATTGAATAAATTACCAAGTAGTGGTAAGGGTGATGCAGAACCAATAGAAGCACCAAGCCAAGTATAAAACCTGTGAATTCTGACATTCTGAACACATCTTCTAATCTGAAAAGTCTTTACCCCAATTTACAGAGCAAGGTCAACATTAAAAAACAAAATCAAACAAATATTACGAAACTATCTGACAGATTAAAAGTAATTTTTCTTGGTTTGTGGAGTGGGACCTTCTTATATCTGATTACTCACATAGTATCCTATTAAAATATGCCTGACTATGTTTTTCCAAAGCTTTATGTTACATTAAAAGGATCCTGACTGAAAAAATAATGCAATTTATTCCTTTTATTTATTGTGAAAGTCAATTGTCCCTACTGTGCCTCTAGAACCAGCATGCAGGCTTTTGTTGGTGTGGGCCAATGTTAGGCAGATTTACATTTGGCAGACCTGATTTAATTGGGTTAGATTCAGTAGGTAGTAATCAGTTTTTCACATCTACAAAGTGCATTTTTCAAGGACAAAAATTTAAAAAGCAAAAAGGTCCGCACCAGACTATTCACTATATAGTATGCTAGATAGATAGATAGATAGATAGATAGATAGATAGATAGATAGATAGATAGATAGATAGATAGATAGATAGATAGATAGATAGATAGATAGATAGATAGATAGATAGATAGATAGATAGATAGATAGATAGATAGATACTTTATTAATCCCAATGGGAAATTCACAATCTCTCATTCTACCATCTCTCATCAAAAATATACTGTATATCTCACAAAGTATCTTTTGAAAATATGCAAGCAAGTTTAAATAGATGTCCACAGCACTCTGAAAATATTTTAACACCAGACTGATGAAAAATGTTCTTTTATGTAGTAGATATGGCAGCTCCTCAATGGCTGCATTTAAGTGTAATTGTTTGAGTGGTTAAAGCCATTTGGATCAACACACTAAAGAAGATGAAAACAGAGTGCACCTGAATAAAAGTCGGGGAGTTCAAATTTTAGTCCATTAGTCAACCTGGAAAGATAATTCACTAATTTAGATAAATTGGTGCACTCTAAAGTTATTAAACCAAAGAACCTTAAAAAAGGTTAAATCGTATACATGTTCTGTACACCAGAATGATGAGAGCTGGCTGTGATGCACTGGATCAGTGTGAGTCATCTACTGTGTTTCATCAAGATCTAAAGGTAGCTTCTGCAAATTTATTATGAATTGTTTTCAGGTAATCAGCACAGGTATAAAAAAACAACTAGACTTTAAGGTTTTTCATGTTAATGTATATTATAAAAATATATCATTACAAAACTCATAGTATACCATCCATCCATCCATTTTCCAACCCGCTGAATCCGAACACAGGGTCACGGGGGTCTGCTGGAGCCAAACCCAGCCAACACAGGGCACAAGGCAGGGAACCAATCCTGGGCAGGGTGCCAACCCACCGCAGGACACACACAAACACACCCACACACCAAGCACACACTAGGGCCAATTTAGAATCGCCAATCCACCTAACCTGCATGTCTTTGGACTGTGGGAGGAAACCGGAGCGCCCGGAGGAAACCCACGCAGACACGGGGAGAACATGCAAACTCCACGCAGGGCGGACCCGGGAAGCGAACCCAGGTCCCCAGATCTCCCAACTGCGAGGCAGCAGCGCTACCCACTGCGCCACCGTGCCGCCCATAGTATACCTAGTGAAATAAAATTCTCACTTGCATGTCTGTTCAACACAGTTGAAAATAATACAATATCAGCAAAAACACATAAACAAACAAAAAAGTATACCCAGAATGCAACATATTGCATATATAGTGTGACAGATAGGGGCCACTGTCGTCCCCTTGAACCCTCAGACCACACGCCAGATGTCAGATAAAAGTCCAAATATTATTTATTATTATAAATCAGTGCACAAAGCACCCTCTAATCCACAATACTCCAATAAATCAATAATACACAATCAATAAACAATCCTCCACTCCCAGCAGCTTAGTCACCCTTCCTCCCAACTCAGCTCAGCTTTCTGGGGTTTCCCATAGTCCTTTTATATCTCTTGACCCAGAAGTGCTTCTTTCCCTCAGTTCGTGTGATTTCCCAGCACTTCCAGGTCAGACTCAAACTCCTTCTTTTCTTCAACCCAGAAGTACATCATTTCTTCTGTCCCCGTGACTGGGAAGTACTTCCGGGTTATATGGAAAATATAAGTCCCTGAGCCACCCTTCAGCGTCCCCTGGCGGCCCCCACAGTATCCAGCAGGGCTGTGAATAAAAACTCCAAGGTCCATGATATCCTGCCGGTATTCGGAGCACCTCCATGTTGTAGGGAGGGCTCCATCTGGCGGCCTGGGGGTATTTGCCAGAAGAAAGAAACGAGAAAGCGACTGTTGTATGATGGCTGAGGTCTTTAATTATCCTTTTTGACTTTCTAAGGCAGAAAGTGTTGTATATATCCTGAAGAGATGATAACTGGATTCGGGGAATATTCTTTGACGACTTCACCCTCTGCAGGGCTTTTCTATTTTGAGATGAACAGGTACCATAGCAGGGCGTAGATGTGGACTCTACTATGCACGTGTAGAATTGAGTTAAAGCAGGTGGAGAAATGCAAGGTTTCCTCAGGTGCCTAGTAAATAGTAGCACTGGAACACAAACTGGGTTGTGCTCAATTATGTTCATTGGTGATAGTCACTCCAAGAAATTTAAAGATGCTCAACTGTATTCCCTCTGGTGCAGATGACAGTGTGGCCTGTCCTCTGCTACCAGAAGTTTTGCTGGCATTAAGGGTGAGATTGTTTTCTAGGCACCGTTGAGTCAGCAGGTACTGTATATGTCCATCCATCCATTTTCCAACCCGCTGAATCCGAACACAGGGTCACGGGGGTCTGCTGGAGCCAATCCCAGCCAACACAGGGCACAAGGCAGGAACCAATCCCGGGCAGGGTGCCAACCCACCGCAGGACGCACACAAACACACCCACACACCAAGCACACACTAGGGCCAATTTAGAATTGCCAATCCACCTAACCTGCATGTCTTTGGACTGTGGGAGGAAACCGGAGCGCCCAGAGGAAACCCACGCAGACACGGGGAGAACATGCAAACTCCACGCAGGGAGGACCCGGGAAGCAAACCCAGGTCCCTAGGTCTCCCAACTGCGAGGCAGCAGCGCTACCCACTGCGCCACCGTGCCGCACTACTGTATATGTTTTCTCTGTAAACTGTCTCATGTTTGTTAGTGGTCAGGCCTATGATAGTTGCGCCTACTGCAAATTTAATATTGTAGTTGAACCTTTTCTTGTCCACACAGTGATAGGTGAACATGAAGTACAGAAGGAGACTCAACACCCCATTCCATGGGTTGCCTATGTTAAGTGTCAGTGTTGAGGATGTGATGCTATCAATCTGCACAGGTTCAGGTTTGTTGGTTAGGATAGGGCAAATGAAATAGAAGCAGAATGCAGTGAGTACCTTGACCAGACTTAACAAGTGATTTCAGCTCAGGTATATTCTAAAGCTGTGATAAAATTAACAAGATGTCATCTATAGGGATATAATGCTTTTTGTTAGACATTTATGAGGGTGCAGAGACATAAACACTGCATCAGGTCAATTTAGGCACTTGTAGCACCATTTTCATTTTTGGGATTTACTCATAATAGAAAGTTGCAAGCAGTGTTGAACCATTTGTTTAGTTAGATTCATTAATGGAATTGGTGCTTTGCCTTTAAGTTATTTCAATAACTGGCTGCTAAATAAATTAAAGTGTGTTGTATGTCAGGCACTGCACTACTAAGATGCAATCTTGTTGTTGTTTGAGAGCAGAGTATACAGTAGAGTAGGTGTAAGATTTGTTAGGCTTGGTCACTCAAATATTTTTGTTGCAATTCATCATTAATAAATTGAAGGTAAATATTAGGTACATGCATGTTCCATCATTCCAGAAATAATATATACAGGGTGAAACAAAAAAAACGGGAACTTTTTTACAATCCAATAAAACTAGAAGTGATAAAAGAAATAAATTTTATTCATAGTAATTGAAACCTTAAAATTTGCCATTTACGAAAAATTGATAGAATTTATCATTTTTTAAAAATTACGTCTTTTAGATGGCGTCCTCCTGTACGAATACATTCTTGAAATCTGCTGTTGAGATTCTTCATTGACCGCTGTAACATCTCAGCTGGGATACTGTGAATTTCATCCCGAATTCTCTGTTTTAACTCATCCAGGGTTCTTGGTCGAGTCGTGTACACTTTACTCTTGAGGTAGCCCCACAAGAAAAAATCACAAACAGATAAATCTGGCGATCTAGGGGGCCAGGGAAGGTTACCGAATCTTGAGATCACACGGTTACCGAACAATTCTCGCACAGCTTCCATTGATTGCCGTGCAGTGTGTGATGTCGCTCCATCCTGGTGAAACCAGGTTTTTTCTTTAGGGCAGATCCAGTCTCTTCAAACTTATTAATCCAACCTTTTATCGCGTGTTTTGACGGAACGACACCATGACGTCCTAAATTATAAAAACGTTGAAACTCCCTCTGCGCAGCTTCCAAACTATCATTGTTTTTATAAAACATTTTTATGGCTAATGCACGCTGTTGCCCGTTCCACTGATCCATGATTACTAAAATGGCGGAGTGTTTACTTGCTAAATGTCACTAACCCGCAGTGCTACCACCTGCTAATGGCTACCAATACGCATTTCAAAAATTCCCGTTATTCTGTGTCACCCTGTACATATATGTAAACTGGATATTTAAACAGCATTTTAAATATGAGCTATTCTATTGACAGTTTTTGGTCAACAGCCCTACAAATGCCCTACAAGCATTAGAACTCACTTAGAATAAATGTGAATAATTACTTGACCATGTGTGTGTTATAAATGAATATTCTCCAATTTAATTTGGGGATTGCAGAGATATTCAAGTATACATCTCTGCAGTCTGGATCTTCTAAGTAGGTGGAGCTGACCTCAATGGACACCAATAGAATCTAAATGCAGACTTCCAGAGTTACACCTGGTTACACAATGGTTAAGATTAGTGGTGTGGGGGGATTATGTAACTCAAATAATGACGATTGTCCATAAAGTCAATTCCAGGTACTTGGAGCTCCAGGTTGGAGGCTACAGACTGTGGAGATACCTGATATGAGAATTTCAAATCTATATCCACAATTAAAAATAGCAGATATAATGGGTAAAATAAAGGTTTTCTCTGACTAGGTGTAACAGATGGATTTTAGCCTATAGGGATATCATTTAAACTTTAATTACAGTCAAATAAAAAAGGAAATTAACTGCAGTATGTCACAGAATCAAATCACAATACTGTACTTAATATATTTTAAAACATAAAATAAATCTTAATATTATTGTATCTTATTTCAAGTTTTAGAGTAATATTGTATTGTGGAGACCATAGCTGTTCCCACTCTTATTACCCTTAAAATGTATGGCTTTTCAGTTTAATGTACAACTCCTTTCACTTTTATTTTAATTTTCCTTTTTGGTTTTGTATTTGATTAAGTTATTCAATTATGAATTTTACATGCATTTTGAGTTTCCTTGCATTTTTATAAAAGTGCATATGCTCTTTTAAACATAACGGTCAAAATGTCTGCTTATGTAAGTTGTTATTGTGTTAAAGGTGCCGGTGATTTTCTTTTCATTTATATTCACTTAACAATCTCTGCATTTCATTTCCCCCAGAATCCTTCACTGCTGACCATAAGCCTTTAATGGGTGAGGCTCCAGAAGTGCGTGGGTTCTTTCTGGGCTGTGGATTCAATAGTGCAGGTACATTTTATCTAAAGAATGATTGGTGGCATCTAAGAATAATTAATTTGTCAGTGTCAACTGTGCTAACAGAGTATATTTTAAGAAATATGAAAAAGAAAAGTTCCTGTTTATGTCAGCTGCCATTAGAAATTGGCTTGTGAATTTATAATTTGAAATGTATGTATACAGTATGTGTGTTCAGGTGTGTGTGTGTGTTAACACAAAAATGTTTAACAAAGGATTCAGGAACCAGTGCACACCCCATTGAATGCGTGTGTATTAATTGTTTACAATGCTGTATTAAGAGTTCTCTCCTTCAATTGATACTCCTGCGGTGATTTGGAGTTGTTCTAGTTGGTTGAAATCTTCTGGCCTGTGGGAGGAAGTAGGAGACTCTTAAGTGACTGTTTAATAATAAAGTTTTAAATCCAATATGTTGGCTTCTGAATTGCTATTCCCACTTCACTCCTTAATTTACTCACTCAGGGAGGGATTTATCTCTATGAAATAAGTACCAAAAAGCAGTTTATGCTCGATGCTGGGTGTCTTTAGCAGTCTCTCTGGCAGGTTTGCCTGCTTGCCATTCCATCTAAGCACCATCTTCTTACCACTCCTCACCGTTCCTTCCGGGTAATTTAAGTTCCATTGTGTTGCCATTCTCTCTTCTGGCCTTGCTTGTGTTGACATAGTTCTGGACTTTCTCTTTGTTAACAGAAAATTTGAAAGATTGCAATGTAATATATGTACATGTACTGTATATTGTATGCGAAGTACAAAATACCTCATGTGTTTCAAGGGCAACATCATTTCAGTTTTACTGCAAATTTTACATTGATGTGTAGATGCAAATTTATCAGTTTGGAATAAATGCTATTTTTTCTTGAGTACAGAATGCCGTTATTTATATATTGAGAATTTATAATTTGGCTGTTGTTGACCATGATGCAAAATATCAATGCTTTATTTTTTAATATAGATTTTAATATTTTTATTTACGTGCAATCTTCCACTTTTCTTTTGTGTCACAATATTTTTTTCTCATAAGGTATGATGCTTGGGGGTGGATGTGGCAAGGAACTGGCCCACTGGATAATCCATGGCCGTCCAGAGAAGGACATGTATGGATATGACATTAGGTAAGGAAATCCTTCACTTTTACTTGGCCTGCTGTGGAAGTGATTTGCAATAAATTGTGCTTTTCACCTCTTGTCACCTGTGATATTTTGACATTTATGTGTCTCTTTAATTAAAAAAAGTGTTTTTGATATTTGAATGAATACTGGCATGAAGATTTCATTGGTTGTACCCATTAATTATCGTTAACGTTGTTATCTCATTTTTGTTGAAATGGATATATACTAAATACCATAATCTTATCTTTGTAATCCTGTGTGTCATTGTTACGAAAAGTCATGAATCATTAGTCACGTCAGTATTTAACTAGATTTCCAATTATCTCCCTCTGACTAGGTAGTTAAATGAAAGGGTGTAAGGGTGTAGAAATTGGATCTATTTAGCTTTAAGTAACACTTAATAGATTATTATTTTTAGAAGTGGAAGATAAAATGTTACATATGATAAAATTTAGATTTTGTCTGTGGAACAAAAAATATTTTAATGCCTTTTATGAAATGTGATCCAATATGACCCAGACCCCGTGTTCAATCACTGATTCAGGAACTGCCTTTATGGTGTTTATTATGTCACTCCTGAATTTGTTTAACTTTCCTCTGGGACTGTGGTTTCTCATAAGGGTCAAATATATATTTTCAGACTAAATGATGAAGCTAAATTTCGTCACGATACAGTTATTTTTATACTGTTCATTGTGGGAATAGAATTATTGAAGTTTACACTACTTCAGATTTGGATTAGCCAAGATAAATGATATGTAGATTTTTTAAAATCTTTTTTACTTCACTGCTATTGCACAGAGAATCGGTATTGGCAGTCCAGTCTAATTTATCGTCCAGCTGCACTCCTAGGTATTTATAGGTCTGCACCCTCTGCACACAGTCACCTCTGATGATCACGGGGTCCATGAGGGGTCTGGGCCTCCTAAAATCCACCACCAGCTCCTTGGTTTTGCTGATGTTCAGTTGTAGGCGGTTTGAGTCGCACCATTTAACAAAGTCCTTGATTAGGTTCCTATACTCCTCCTCCTGCCCACTCCTGATGCAGCCTACGATAGCAGTGTCGTCAGCAAACCTTTGCACATGGCAGGACTCCCAAGTTTTATTGGAAGTCCGATGTATATAGGCTGAACAGAACCGGAGAAAGTACAGTCCCCTGCGGCGCTCCTGTTTTGCTGACCACAATGTCAGACCTGCAGTTCCCGAGACACACATACTGAGGTCTGTCTGTAAGATAGTCCACGATCCATGCCACCGGGTATGAATCTCCTCCCATCTCTGTCAGCTTGTTCCTAAGGAGCAGAGGTTGGATGGTGTTGAAGGCGCTAGAGAAGTCCAGAAACATAATTCTTACAGCACCACTGCCTCTGTCCAAGTGGGAGAGGGATCGGTGTAGCATATAGATGATGGCATCCTCTGCTCCCACCTTCTCCTGGTATGCGAACTACAGAGGGTCGAGGGTGTGGTGGACCTGTGGCCTCTGGTGGTGAAGCAGCAGCCGCTCCATGGTGTTCATGACATGTGATGTCAGAGCGACAGGTTGGAAGTCATTCAGCTCACTAGGATGTGATACCTTTGGGACTGGGGTGATACAAGATGTTTTTCAAAGCCTTGGGACTCTCCCCTGTTCCAGGCTCAGGTTGAAGATACGCTGTAGAGGACTCCCCAGCTCCAACGCACAGGCCTTCAGCAGTCTTTATCTAATTGTTATCTATTGTTATCTAAATGTAATTAGTTTTTCGTTGCATGTAACTATTTCTTTGACAACTTGTAACTCACTTTGAGCTACATCCTTTGCATGAATATACACAATAGAAATAAACGCTGTTGTTGTTGCTCTCACTGTAATCGTTCTAATGTTTCATGTGTTTAGAATTTATGGTAAATGAAAAATTTGACGTGTATGCTTGCCTGAACCTAATTTTTTCCGAGTGGGCTTTTGTGTATCCTGTTCAATCCCAAATTAATACAGTAGGAAATACGCTGTGACCAAAAACTATTAATTTCAAGTTGCCCAGTTCTGTATCATTTTTTTAACACTCACACCTTCTATGGGTAAGTCACCACTGATCATAGGATAATAAGCTTCACCCTGCTTTAGTGTCCTGAAAACTTATTATTTCAGGACCCGGCACTATAGAATCTGACTGCTGTTATTTTTCTGGGGTTTTCCTCTGTGAGGCAGATAAGCTTTTTCTTCTTTTTTTGCCAAGATGTTCTGTACAGATTATGTAATGCTATTCAGTTTGTGTAACAAGCTCTCATTAAGATGTTGGTTTAAAGGATTTTGGTTCACTTATGCTTCCTTTATATTTCAGCAAGTTTTCTCAAACACTTAAAAATCTATTTGAATAGTATTTGCATAATGTATTTTTTAAAAAAATGTATTATGTATGTATATACTAACAATTATCACATCTGGTGTTGTAATTCTTTTGTGTATTTTGTTTTAGACTCTGTTAAACCAATCAAACATACTTACATCCATTTCTAACCCTGTCAATCTGTTCTGGGCCATGGGAATCCAGTGTCTATCTCAATAGCATTTATACAAGGTGGGAGTTTAAACATACAGTATTTATGGTATACTAACTGCAGTACTAGGGTGTTGTACCGTGTTAGCCATTTTGGATGTAGTGAGAAGTCAAGTAAAATGACACCTTTTATTGGCTAACTAGAAAGATTACAATATGCAAGCTTTCGAGTCAACTCAGGCCCCTTCTTCAGGCAAGGTGTAATCAATTAACTTCTTAAGTTGCTTACCTTCTCACTAGTATACTAACCGAAATGGGCAAATATGTTTATTTCTTTATTTTTTTGAAAGAAGAATTTTGAATTGTTCATTTGTATAATTTTTACTGACTGATCTTTATTTCAATATTCTTGCAAAGAATAATTTAGAAGTTTGGCCCAGGGATTGTTACGTTTTGCTACTGTCAGCACATCTATGCTCAATGACAATGTTTCAGCATAGCATTTTAAGATTTGTTAGACACTGAGAATCACAGTAATATCTACCAGAAGTTGAAGATAGTATAGGAGTGAATAACTGATTACTTGTTGAATTTTTGCAGCATTGTTTTAAAACGATTTTGATTAGTTTGAAAGTAATGCAATGTATAGCATTGTAGGTTCACAATTCCAGTGTCATGAATTTGAATCCTGTTTCTAGCTGTTGTTCATGTGGAGTCTGCACATTTCTTCTATGTGTTTGTGAAATTTACTTCCACATTCCTAAATACATACTTAATTAGGATAATTCCACTCTCTATTTTGGTTATTATGAGTGACCCCATTCTAAATCTGGATCCTGCCTTTCACCTTATGCTGCCAGGATAGACTCTTGTTCCACATGAAATGGTTCGAGAATCTGCTATATAATAAAACACTAAGGTCATTGTGTGCAGTCCCTCAGAGCAATCTGATTAGTCAGATTGATTTTGAGATGATTGTTCAGTATACTGTAGCTTGGGTGCATGCTGAGTTAGCCACCTTCAAAGATGGAAAGTTTAAAACTGGACAGGAGGCTGGAAAATGGCCTCAGAAAATAATGACAGGGTCTGAGAAGTAGACTTTGAGGGAGTGCGCTTGAAGAGCACTTCACACACGTGCATCCAGAGGAAAGGCAATGAAGGAACATGTAGGGAAAGAGATAGCAAACATTTTTTAATAATTCTGCTACCTGTTGTGACGAGTGGCCGGGTCCCATGCCTGGCTGGGACGCCCCTGCTGCTTATGTTCCGGGGGAGCAACCACGGACAGTTCAGTACCTCCCCCGGGACGCTTGGTGGCAGCCTCCCTGGCCGACGGGGATTCCCCAACCTCCTGCCAGGCTCCATGGGAGATGGAGTCCTCCACAGCCTTGTTGGGACCTGGGGTGGCCACTAGGGGGGGGTTGTCTGGATTCAACAGCCAGGCTGGACGAGTCTTCAGCCCCACCCGGAAGTGCACCTGGAACACTTCTGGATGGGCTATAAAAGGGGCCAGCCACCAACAGTCGAGAGCCAGAGTCGGGTGGAGGAGGACTAAGCTTGAGGAAGAGTGGTGGTAAAAGAGAGAAAACTGTGTTGTGGGCCTTTTGTGGTGTTTGGGACTGTGTATTGCCTTTGGGTCACGGGGAAGACGGTGAAGAAAAATAAAGTCTTTATTTGTTTTATACGTGCCTTCCTGTCCATCTGTGTCGGGTCAGGCGCCTATATAGCGCCTTTGTTACACTATCTTTGACCGATACTGTGGCCAATGTTATATAATGTTGTTAGGAAAGCTTCTGAATACAATTAAGATTATTTGAATAACCTATGAATTATTTTTAATGGAGTGGGACTAAGTTGTTCATTTTAGTTTAGTTTCTAATGTCAGGTAAGTTTTGTTTTATTTTGTTGACCAATTGACCCTATTTCTAGGTTCTCCAGACATTTGGTTACCCAATAATTTATGAGCGAGATCCAGTTCTCAACAGTTTGGCTAAAAACCCATTAGTCCTCTGTTTTCATACTCTCTAAGAGAGAAAAAGAAGGATTCCCAGGACCCAAAGAACAAACAGAGTCAGGGACTTTCTAACAAGAGGCCTATGCAAGTTTTGCAGCAGTGGTGCCAAGGTAGACAAGACGATCTTGTACTGCTAATATCCCACACTAGGTTAGAAACACCAGCGCCATGGTGTTTGTCATTGGGATGGACAGATGCAGATCAGATTGATATTTTAAAGGAAAACAGGCAGATTTGAGCTAATCCATTTTGCAGCTGGAGACCGCTTCATAACAACTAAATAAGTTCAGAAGGTTAAGAAAAGAAGGTACATTTACAAGAAAGATGAGAATCTTTTCTGCAAACATAGGCATTTTATTCTATATACTGTAGTATTGAACAGCACAGCTATTTTGTTTATGCTGATGCTTTGGATATTGTCAATTCAAAAAGAGCTCTGTGTTGTCTGCTAAATTCCAGGATGAGCAAAGAAATCTCTTGAAATCTAGAGTTAAATTCCTAATCTTAGAGAATCTGTCTGTGCGTTGGTGGAAAATGCTCTTGCAGATCTCTAAGGAATAGGTTTGTTGTATTTTTCTCTGAGAAGAGGCGTCTATTGCTTATAAATGTAGGTGTAAAGCTGTATATAGAGAATGAGTCATCCCTTTAGTGTTTATTGTACTGCACAGAACATGAAATTTGCTTTAAGCCTTTAGAATTTGGAAGTGATTTTTAGAACAGCTTACTGTGCCTTCCTAGCTTTGCCTCATGGTCATATTTTAATTCTATTCTGTCAGATTGTTTCAGATATTTTCTTTCAGGGTTTTACACCATATTAATTAAATGACTAATCTGCATTTGGTGTTGGGCACATCATTGTCCAAAATTTTTAACAAGTGCTGTGAAATAATATACATACACAATTGCTGTCTATTAAGTAGTGTTTATATCTGTGAAGCGTTTTGTATACGTAACATGCACAATGCTGTGTTAGCTTTCTTGCTGTGTGTGAATCTCCATGTTTCCTTGACATAACCAACACTTCTAACTATGCATTTATATATTTTTGAGGTATGGAGTAATATGTTGACCCAGTAATGAAATGGATCATTCAAACAGGCAAACTGTGACAATGCAGAATAGCCTGCCTCTTAATTAATGGCTTTGTGAAAAGAAAATTAAGTTTATTGCTGTTGGTATGCACTATATTTAGTATTTTTGTCCCTTTTCTAGTATACAAAAGATTTTGGGGAGAAATTAGGTGGATAGAATTTGCTAAGATTTTTTAGGCTGAATGGCCTGTTCTCTTCTAAAATTTTCTAATGCTCTAATGTGATTTGGAATGGCATTTAATTGGCAATTATTAGTGGACTGATATTTTTCTTTACTTGTAAGTGTGGTGCAGGGATTTGAGTGCAAGAATTGTCCAAACGAATGAGATGCCTGCTTTGCATTAACACCGTGTGGCATTCCCTGATATTCCTTTACAACAAATCCAAACTATTTTGTAAATCACAGACTATGATTCCTATAGTTTAGTCATTTTCTCTCAGTTCAAACAATACTTCTAATCTGTAATGCCATCTATGGAAGGGGTGGTATAACCAGGAATGCATCAAGTTTTTGATCTGAGCTACAAATATTTTGTAGTATTAATGTCAAAATGCTGCGTTAATTACACAACACTACAAGACATTCTGCTACATCACCAGTATCCTTTTGGTGATATCTTGCAAACACTTGACAGGAAAGGATATACTGTACTTTCTTTCAGCCAAGGCTTCCTCCTTTTCGTTTTCCTATAAAAGTTCTTATACAATACAGTCGACTCTTGATATACGACCGGCCTGACAATGCGAACAACTTGATTTACGACCAAAATTTTTGTTTTGATTTACGACCAACATCTTGCGTTACGACCTGAATGCGGTCACGTGTATCCGCTTGCGCGATTGTAAACAAACAGCTGAGAGCGTTCGTAAGCATCAGCCGGAGCCCAGATACATGTGTCTGTGGATGTAATTTTGGTCAGTGCAGTGATTTATATAATTTATTTCGATAATTGCTAAGGAAGGAAGAGAAGGTAACAAAGGTAAAGAAAGCGATCACAATTGAAACGAAGAAGGAAATTGTGCAGAAATATGAGAGTGGTGTTCATGTGACCGATCTCGCTAATATGTACAGCATGTCGAAATCCACCATCTCGACAATTTTACAAAGAAAAGATGTGTTTAAGGAGGCTCCTTCCAAACAATAACCACCTTCCATTTCATTCTCCTCCTCCTCCCTTCCTGCAGCCCAAAGATGTCAAATTAAATGGTGAGTACAGTACTAAATTGTTGTTTCTGGTAGGCTAGGCACTTTTTATAACTTTTTGGTTAGTACATTAGAAAAATTATTGGTGTTTTGGTAAATTATGCACATTATACACAACTTTTTTATTATGAAAAGTTTAAGTAAGTGTTGCTGTGGGAGGTTCGGAACGCATTATGGGTATTTCCGTTATTTCTTATGGGAAAAATAGTCTTGAGTTACAACCAGCCCTCGCGAACGAATTGAGTTCGTAAGTCAAGGGTCCACTGTACCTTGAAGGTCGTTGATCCTTTGTCATGTTTTCACATTACTGCCTAAGTAAGAATCACAATTGGTCTTTCAGTAATTTCCCCAAGAGTTGTCTTAGTTGTCCAACATGTTGGCTTAGAGCAGGGGTGTCCAACTCCGGTCAACTGCAGTGGCTGCAGGTTTTCATTCTAACCATCTTCTTAATTAGCTGTTTTTGCTGCTAATGAATTTGTTTTGCCTTAGTTTTAATTGACGTGACTCAGACCCCATAGTTTTTTCTTTTTCGTTAATGAGCAGCCAAACAATAATGAGACAAAATAAGCTGCCGCATGACCAGCTAACCTGAAAATTAATAAAGATGAAGTTCTCGGTCATGTTGGTTTGCTCAGGTCACCAAAATATCTTGACGGTAGTCTTGGAAAAAACAGAAAATCAGCAGTCTGCTGTGGAAGAATGAGAGCAGCAACAAGTCATGATATTCAATAACGGCTTTAATTAACAGCAAGAATTGGCTTCTCTTTAAGAAATTGGTTGGAGTGAAATTAACTGTTTCCAATTTAGCTAATCATCTTTTGGCTCGTTTCACATCTCATTTCTGTTTGTCTGCCATTTAATGAAGAAACAAATCGATTCAGAGAGCTGAATCCTTGAAAACAGGGCTATTAAAATGAAGGGAAAAGGAGTTAATTAGCAGAGCAACTGCTCATTGATTAGGAAAAGGGTTAGAATGAAAACCTTCAGCCACTGCGGCCGGCCAGGACTGGAGTTGGACACCCCTGGCTTAGAGAAACAGCCTTTAAAATGGTTTATTACTTTCTCCACAGGCCTGTGATTTTCTATAATGAGGCCTGTGACTTGCTTATAATGCTGTTTTCTCTTCATATTGAAGGTTACTTCCAAAGAACTCTGACATGATGGTGGGAGGAGATTTATCCTCACAGATTCATCAGCTAATTTCCCCTACAGTTCGGGTCCATCAACAAATAATGTGACATGTTCACGCCATGCAGTTGTGCTCATAAGTTTGCGTACATAAAAGTAATCATGCAGAAAGCTTTCCTTTTTCTTAGGGAGTGTGCTCAGGCAAAGCAATCTGTTAGCACATATCACATGTGCCTTTTTAAAATCAAAATGATACCTGAAATCACCCAAATGGGCCTTATCAAAAGTTTACATACCCTTGAATGCTGGGGCTGATAATATACACACAAGCTGACACACACAGGATCAAATTAGGGGTAATTAAGGTAGAGGGTCAACACCGGTAACTTCTTTGATTGTAATCAGTGTCTGTGTATAAATAGTCAATTTAAATTCATGAAGAACTGTACTCACTTTGCTGGATACCAAGCCATGAGGAAATCAAAAGAACTGTCAAAGGAACTGCGAGAAAAGGTTGTTGGATTGTATAAATCAGAAAAAAGGATATAAAAAGATATCCACTGATCTGAAAATGCCTGTCAGCAGTGTTCAAATTCTGATAAAAAAGTGGAAAGTTAGAGGTTCTGTTGTTACCAAGCCACGGTCAAGTAGACTAACCAAGATTTCAGCCACTACTGCCAGGATCATTTCTTGAGATGCCAAGAAAAACCCACAAGCCACTTCAGCTGAAATGCAGGCGAGATCCACCTTCATGTTTCACAATAGGGATGATGTACTTTTAATCATGGGCCTTGTCAAGTTGTCAATGTTAAGAATTATTATTATTTTTACCTCCTTATTGCGCATCTTGAAACAGCAACACCACTTGTTTGCAGAGAAACCTCTACCCCTGCACCAACAGGGTGAATCTGCGAGAGGGGTGTGTTTTCACTTTGAAATGTGCAAACATGCATTCAAACATCTTTCTGTACAATTCTCTACAACTCATAATGAGATAAAAACATCCACACAGATCTGAGCAGTGATTACTTCAGCTGGCTGAATGGAGGATGCATGCTGTTAATGGACACATTTGCAAAAGAAAAGCGCTTATTACTGGGCAATTGTTGTGGTGATACGGAACTGCAAGGAAAATAATGGTGCTCCAGGTCAACAAAAATAATTTGCAGGCTTCAGGGATTCTAGTGTCAATGGACTTTGACTTTTCTAAGCCTAGCCTTACTCAAGACTCTGCAGATTTTCCCCATTCTATCAGATGTCTGAGCCTTGTTAAAGCAAAGTTTTACTGCATGTGGAATACATGATGAATGATGAATACAAAATTTGGACAGCGTTTTCCCTCACCCTGACGCGGGTCACCGGAGCCCCCCTCTAGAGCCAGGCCTGGAGGTGGGGTTCGATGGCGAGCACCTCGTGGCCGGGCTTGCACCCATGGGGCTCGGCCGGACACAGCCCGAAGAGGCAACGTGGGTCCCCCTTCCCATGGGCTCAACACCTATGGGAGGGGCCAAGGAGGTCGGGTGCAGTGTGAGTTGGGTAGTGGTCGAAGGCGGGGACCTTGGTGGTCCGATTCTCGGCTACAGAAGCTGGCTCTTGGGACGTAGAATGTCACCTCTCTGAAGGTGTGCGCGAAGACGAGAGGTTCTGGCTAGATATAGTCGGGCTCACCTCGACGCACAGCTTGGACTCTGGAACCAATCTCCTTGAGAGGGGCTGGATTCTCTACCACTCTGGAGTTGCCCCCGGTGAGAGGCGCCGAGCGGGTGTGGGTATACTTATTGCCCCCCGACTTGGAGCCTGTACATTGGGGTTTACCCCGGTGGACGAGAGGGTAGCCTCCCTCCGCCTTCGGGTGGGGGGGACGGGTCCTAACTGTTGTTTGTGCGTATGCACCGAACAGCAGTTCGGAGTACCCACCATTTTTGGAGTCCCTGGAGGGGGTGCTGGAGGGCACACCTTCTGGGGACTCCCTCGTACTGCTGGGAGACTTCAATGCTCACGTGGGCAATGACAGTGAGACCTGGAAGGGCGTTATTGGGAGGAATGGCCCCCCCGATCTGAACCCGAGTGGTGTTTTGTTATTGGACTTCTGTGCTCATCACGGATTGTCCATAACGAACACCATGTTCAAGCATAGGGGTGTTCATATGTGCACTTGGCACCAGGACACCCTAGGCCTCAGTTCGATGATCGACTTTGTGGTCGTGTCGTCGGACTTGCGGCCACATGTCTTGGACACTTGAGTGAAGAGAGCTGTCAACTGATCACCACCTGGTGGTGAGTTGGCTCCGATGGTGGGGGAGGATGCCGGTCAGGCCTGGTAGGCCCAAACGTGTTGTGAGGGTCTGGTGGGAACGTCTGGCAGAGCCCCCTGTCAGAAGTAGCTTCAACTCCCACCTCCGGCAGAACTTCGACCATGTCCCGAGGGAGGTGGGGCACATTGAGTCTGAATGGGCCATGTTCCGTGCCTCTATTGTTGAGGCGGCTGACCGGAGATGTGGCCGTAAGGTAGTCGGTGCCTGTCGTGGCAGCAATCCCCGAACCCGTTGGTGGACACCGGCGGTGAGGGATGCCGTCAAGCTGAAGAAGGAGTCCTACTGGTCCCTTTTGTCCTGTGGGACCCTGGAGGCAGCTGATAGGTACCGGCAGGCCAAGCGGAATGTGGCTTCGGTGGTTGCTGAAGCAAAAACTCGGGCATGGGAGGAGTTTGGGGAGGCCATGGAGAACGACTTTCGGACGGCTTCGAGGAGATTCTGGTCCACCGTCCGGCGTCTCAGGAGGGGGAAGCAGTGCAGTGTCAACACTGTGTATGGTGGGGATGGTGCGCTGCTGACCTCGACTCAGGACGTTGTGGGTCGGTGGGGGGAGTACTTCGAAGACCTCCGCAATCCCACTAACATGCCTTCCAATGAGGAAGCAGAGCCTGGGGACTCGGAGGTGGGCTCCCCCATCTCTGGGACTGAGGTCACCGAGGTGGTCAAAAAACTCCTTGGTGACAGGGCCCCGGGGGTGGATGAGATACGCCTGGAGTTCCTCAAGGCTCTGGATGTTGTAGGGCTGTCATGGTTGACACGTCTCTGCAACATCGCATGGACATCAGGGACAGTGCCTCTGGATTGGCAGACTGGGGTGGTGATCCCCCTCTTTAAGAAGGGGGATCGGAGGGTGTGTTCCAACTACAGAGGGATCACACTCCTCAGCCTCCCTGGAAAAGTCCATTCGGGGGTTCTGGAGAGGAGGGTCCGTCGGATAGTCGAGCCTCGGATTCAGGAGGAACAGTGTGGTTTTCGTCCTGGTCGCGGAACAGTGGACCAGCTCTATACCCTTAGCAGGGTCCTGGAGGGTGCATGGGAGTTTGCCCAACCAGTCTACATGTGTTTTGTGGACTTAGAAAAGGCATTCGACCGTGTCCCTCGGGGAATCCTGTGGGGGGTACTCCGAGAGTATGGGGTACCGGCCCCCCTGATAAGGGCTGTTCAGTCCCTGTACGATCGGTGCCAGAGCTTGGTCCGCATTGCCGGCAGTAAGTCGAACCCGTTTCCAGTGAGAGTTGGACTCCGCCAGGGCTGCCCTTTGTCACCGATTCTGTTCATATCTTTTATGGACAGAATTTCTAGGCGCAGCCAGGGTGTAGAGGGGGTCCAGTTTGGTGGGCTCAGGATTGGGTCACTGCTTTTTGCAGATGATGTTGTCCTGTTTGCTTCATCAGGCCGTGATCTTCAGCTCTCTCTGGATTGGTTCGCAGCCGAGTGTGAAGCGGCTGGGATGAGAATCAGCACCTCCAAATCCGAGACCATGGTCCTCAGCCGGAAAAGGGTGGAGTGCCCTCTCAGGGTTGGTAGCGAGATCCTGCCCCAAGTGGAGGAGTTCAAGTATCTCGGGGTCTTGTTCACGAGTGAGGGAAGAATGGAGCGTGAGATCGACAGGCGGATCGGTGCGGCATCCGCAGTAATGCGGGCATTGCATCGGTCTGTCGTGGTGAAAAAGGAGCTGAGCCGCAAGGCGAAGCTCTCAATTTACCAGTTGATCTATGTTCCTACCCTCACCTATGGTCATGAGCTATGGGTAGTGACCGAAAGAACGAGATCGCGAATACAAGCGGCTGAAATGAGTTTCCTCCGCAGGGTGTCTGGGCTTTCCCTTAAAGATAGGGTGAGAAGCTCAGTCATCCGGGAGGGGCTCAGAGTAGAGCCGCTGCACCTCCGCATCGAGAGGAGTCAGATGAGGTGGCTCGGGCATCTGATCAGGATGCCTCCTGGACGCCTCCCTGGTGAGGTGTTCTGGGCACGTCCAACCGGGAGGAGGCCCCGGGGAAGACCCAGGACACGCTGGAGGGACTATGTCTCTCGACTGGCCTGGGAACGCCTTGGGATTCTCCCGGAAGAGCTAGAAGAAGTGGCCGGGGAGAGGGAAGTCTGGGCATCTCTGCTCAAGCTGCTGCCCCCGCGACCCGACCTCGGATAAGCGGGAGACAATGGATGGATGGATGGTCGCTATGCTACTGTAAGTCAAACGGTCAACCAAAGCTTTTATCTTGAAGTTTTGAAAATGTTGCGTCAGGATTTGCTGAAGAAACATCCCCAGTTGTGGAAAACAGGTAATTGGTTCTTCCTCGCTTCCATCATGACAATGCTGTGGCCCACACTGCGCTGAGTGTTCAGCAGTTTTTGACCAAAAATGACATGACCTCCATTTATTACTATCCCCATTCACCTGAGTTCACCACCCGTGTTACTTTTTTTTGTTTTCCCTGGATGAAAAAAAATCTTCAAAGTTTATGGAAGAGGTGAAACAAAAAAGCAGCAGAAGCCCTAAAAGGGGTCAAAATCGAGGAGTTCCAAAACTGTTTTGAGCAGTGGAAAAAATTATCTCAGTAACATCAAACGAAGAGTACTTTGAAGGTGACTGAAATGTGAAAGTGTAAAAATAAATACACTATTCTGTTTTTTTTTTTTGGGGTACCCTCTCTTATATATACACACACAATGTGGACTGAAAAATGTAGCAGAAAATTTAAAAAGAAAGAAAATTTCTGACTTGGTAGTCCCATTCCCAGAGAGGTGGTATGTAGGTGTATTGCTGTTGGTATAAAGGAGCTCCCATAGTGTTCTTGACACACTTCTGAATAATTCATTGGCAGAAAGTACTCAGTGTTAGTGTGTCAGAGAGAGGATGTGCAGCATTGTTTAGAAATTTAAAGTGCAGAGAGAACAGCAAAGTCTATCCTAATCAGTTATATGCACATTGTGCATATAGATAATGTATCTCTATTTATGTAAAATCCAAGATCTATTTGTCTGTATATCTGTTTGCTTTTCACGAGAGAACTACTTAACGGATTTACATCGGGCTTTTTTCTATAATTTGCTTAAACATTCTGGTTGATTTTGAGACTTCTCTCATCGCACTAAGTATCATAGTTCGCTTCCGGTGCTGATTTATTTGTGCGAATCTGAGAGTGATGCAGCAGGCTGAGGGGAGGGTGACGGGGCCCTCCTCACTCACGTGCCAGCCTCGGGGCGTACCTTACCTCCTCTTACCTAGCGAACAAGAGAATTACTTAACAGAATTAGATTAGATTAGAATTTTTTTTCTATAATTTGCTTGAACATTCCCGGTGATTTTCCAACTTCTCTCATCGCACTAAGAATCATAGTTTGCTTGCAGGAGCGATATATTCACTCAAATCTGAGACAGAGGCTGCGAGGGGAGGGGGAAGCGTGACTTCAGGACTGGGGAGCTGGGCAGGACCCTTTGTTGTGTTTTTGTGAAACGTGGCTAACTGCCACCATCCCAGATGCTAACGTGGAGCTACCCGGGTTTAGCACAGTTAGAATGGACAGAGACGCAAGTACCTGTGGGAAGCACAAAGGAGGAGGACTAGCTCTCTATGTCAATACACTGTGGTATAACTCTGGACATGTAAACATCAAAATCTCCACTTGCTGCAGAGACATCAAACTGTTGGCCGTAAGTATGCGTCTTTACTACTTGCCCAGAGAGTTTGGACACGTCATTGTTATTGTTTACATCCCTCCTCGGGCGGACGTGGAGATAGTGAGTGACATCATCCATTCTGCTGTTGCTAAGTTACAAACACAGCACCCTGAGGCACTTGTGCTAATCGCTGGAAATTTTAAACATGGGACACTAGGCAAAACATTACCTGCCTTCTCCCAGTATGCGGACTGTAACACCTGGGGAAATTAGACTATTGACTTACTGGCGCTTGTGCTAATCGCTGGAAATTTTAAACATGGGACACTAGGCAAAACATTACCTGCCTTCTCCCAGTATGCGGACTGTAACACCCGGGGAAATTAGACTATTGACTTACTGTATGCAAACGTTAAAGACGCATACAGCACCACCCCACTGCCTGCGCTTGGGAAAGCAGATCATAACCTGGTTCTGCTTCAGCCTCACTACAAACCAAGAGTGAGGGAGCTACCTACAACCACACGCTCATTCAGGAAGTGGTCCCCTGAGGCAGAGCAGGCTCTGAAGGACTGTTTTGGAACTACAGACTGGGATATCCTGCAGGGATCACATAGTGAGAACATTGAGGAGGTTGTTGACTGCACTACTGACTACATCAACTTTTGCATGGACATTGTAGTTCCAGTAAGAACAGTACGCTGCTATGCTAACAATAAGCCATGGATTACAAGTGACATCAAGGGCCTTTTGAACCAGAAGAAAAGGGCTTTTAAAGGCGATGATCAGCATGACCTCAAGCGCGTGCAGAAGGAACTCCGAGTCTAGCTCAGGGCAGCGAAGGAGCAGTACAGGAGAAAGCTGGAGCAGAAGTTGCAGAATAACAGCATGAAGGAAGTGTGGGATGGGATGAAGATCATCACTGGCTGCAGCTCGAAGCGGGGTGCCACCATCGAGAGAGATGTGAAGAGAGCAAACCAAATGAACAACTTCTTTAACAGGTTTGACCACCCTGTCAGAGACGGGAGTAGATTCATACCTAGTGGCATGGATCGTGGACTATCTTACAAACAGACCTCAGTATGTGCATCTCGGGAACTGCAGGTCTGACATTGTGGTCAGCAACACAGGAGCGCCGCAGGGGACTGTACTTTCTCCGGTCCTGTTCAGCCTATATACATCGGACTTCCAATACAACTCTGAGTCCTGCCACGTGCAAAAGTTCGCTGACGACACTGCTATCGTGGGCTGCATCAGGAGTGGGCAGGAGGAGGAGTATAGAAACCTCATCAAGGACTTTGTTAAATGGTGCGACTCAAACCACCTACACCTGAACACCAACAAGACCAAGGAGCTGGTGGTGGTTTTTAGGAGGCTCAGGCCCCTCATGGACCCCGTGATCGTCAGAGGTGACTGTGTGCAAAGGGTGCAGACCTATAAATACCTGGGAGTGCAGCTGGATGATAAATTGGATTGGACTGCCAATACTGATTCTCTGTGCAAGAGAGGACAGAGCCGGTTATACTTCCTTAGAAGACTGGCGTCCTTCAACATCTGCAATGAGATGCTGCAGATGTTCTATCAGACGGTTGTGGCGAGTGCCCTCTTCTACACGGAGGCAGCATTAAGAAGAAGGACGCCTCATGCCTGGACAATCTGGTGAGGAAAGCAGGCTCTATTGTAGGCATGGAACTGGACAGTTAGACATCTGTGGCAGAGCGACGGGCGCTGAGCAGACTCCTGTCAATCATGGAGAATCCACTGCATCCACTAAACAGTGTTATCTCCAGACAGAGGAGCAGCTCCAGCGACAGACTGCTGTCACTGTCCTGCTCCACTGACAGACTGAGGAGATCGTTCCTCCCCCAAACTATGCGACTCTTCAGTTCCACCTGGGGGGGTAAACGTTAACATTATTCAAAGTTATTGTCTGTTTTTACCTGCATTTTTATTACTCTTTAATATTGTTTTTTGTATCAGTATGCTGCTGCTGGAGTATGTGAATTTCCCCTTGGGATTAATAAAGTATCTATCTA
Organism: Erpetoichthys calabaricus; assembly: GCF_900747795.2. Classification (NCBI taxonomy): domain Eukaryota; kingdom Metazoa; phylum Chordata; class Cladistia; order Polypteriformes; family Polypteridae; genus Erpetoichthys; species Erpetoichthys calabaricus. Next base: position 26,938,925 of record NC_041402.2, read on the forward strand.
TCCTATCTATCTATCTATCTATCTATCTATCTATCTATCTATCTATCTATCTATCTATCTATCTATCTATCTATCTATCTATCTATCTATCTATCTATCTATCTATCTATCTATCTATCTATCTATCTATCTATCTATCTATCTGAGTCCGTCTACCTCTGTGTTTTGGAGTGTACCTTGCATGCACTTAGTTAGCAATATCTGTTTGTTTATTGATTTTTAAAGTTTGTCCTGTATCACTACTATATATACACATATATATGAACCTAATTTTCTTTCCAATAAAAGACTGCTCAAACAAATGCACAATATTAGCCTAACAAATGTATGTGTTGGCTAAAGCTTTTAGCAGCATCACATAGTTGAAACACTGTGCAAGTAAAAAGCAGATGTGGTAGCACTTGGTCCATTTTTCAGAATTGTATTCCATGCTGGTACTTACTCTGTCATTAGCTTCATTGTGAATACTTAAGATTGATGCTGTTGATGTTGCCGTTTTTTGTGTTATATTTTTCTGTCTTTTATGACCAGGAAATATTTGTCCCTTGTGCCCAATTCTAACAGGATAGGTGCAAACCTCTGTAACACTGCAGTAAATTAAGTGGGTTCAGTAATGGATATATGAATGAATAAAATCATTTGTACAGCAATTTGTAATATGTTTCTGACCAGCATATGCCTTTGAAAGTCTTGTGTGTGATGAGGCTACTCTCTGAAGTCAGTAGAGGGTCTTGATTCAAGCACATCTCTTTCAGAAAATGTCAAAAGTGAACTCTTTGCCCCTCGCCAGTAATTTTATGTCACCTTTGAATAATTTTAAAGTTACTTTTTAACAGTATTAATCATAAGCATGGGCTACCGTGGCCTCCATTTGAGAGATTTGCAGCACCTTCAACAAGCCCTTTCTGAGTCTATGAACTAAGGGACTTCTTAACTGAATAAGTTCCTGAATTGTATATGTTTATTCAATGGGCCTACAGTTAAGTATTATATTTGTATCATATTATTTTTAATTCAGATAAAAGTTTGCTTAATGAAAACTGTGTGCTGTGTGCAGTAGATTCATTCTTTCATTCACATATTTATGTCAAACTAATTCTAATGACATTGCCAGTTGTTACAAACAGTACATGTTATGAGATCATTGCCAATCTAGATGAAAGATATTATATTGTTAATTCTTACTCTTTTCTATATCTTGATTTCTGTTATTATTAGAAGTAATGCATTCTGCTGCTTTACATTATGTGACATTTTGCTTGGCAGAGATGTTGGCCTAATGTATAATTACAAACCCTCTAACTATTTAGAACATTAACATGCCAGTTGTTTTTTTTTTACCTAATAATTAGTAAGGTGACTAGCAACTCTCTTAAAAAACATTTTTATTGAATTCGTGCAACCTTTCCCGAGGGGGAGAAAAGTCTCATTTAGAATATAATAATTGCATTACTAAACCTGGAAAGTTGGGACCTAGATATAATCATATTTAATTATTCACTGGGGATATTTTGTAAAAGGTTTTTTTTTCATTGTAGTAATTTTTGAGCTGCTTACACCAGTATTAATTATACTCTATTTTGAACATCACCACATAAGAAATACAACCCAGGCACAGTGAATGCACAAACCAGTGTGTTTCTTCGCGCTGGTCCCAAGCCCGGATAAATGGGGAGAGTTACGTCAGGAAGGACATCCGGTGTAAAATTTTGCCAAATCAATATGTGGACAACAATACAAATTTCCTTACTAGATCGGTAAAGCCCAGGGTTAACAACGACCGCCACCAGTACTGTTAGCCAACAGGGTGCTGGTGGAAATTGGGCTACTGTTAGCCAAAGAAGAAGAAGAAAAGGGGGGAGACGTGTCCGGAGGCAGGAGGAGAGGAGGAAGGTAAAGAGAGTGGAACTGAGGGTAGGAACTTTGAATGTCGGCAGTATGACTGGTAAGGGAAGAGAGTTAGCAGATATGATGGAGAGAAGGAAGGTTGGTATATTGTGTGTGCAAGAGACTAAATGGAAGGGGAGTAAGGCCAGGTGGATCGGAGGTGGATTCAAATTGTTCTGTCATGGTGTGGATAGGAGGAGAAATGGAGTAGGTGTTATTCTGAAGGAACAGTATGTCAAGAGTGTTTTGGAGGTGAAAAGAGTGTCAGGCAGAGTAATGATTGTGAAGCTGGAAAGTGGAGGTGTGATGATGAATGTTAGTGCATATGCCCCGCAAGTTGGGTGTGCAATGGATGAGTGAGAAGATTTTTGGAGTGAGTTGGATGAAGTGTTGAACAGTATACCCAAGGGACAGAAAGTGGTGATTGGAGCGGATTTCAATGAACATGTTGGTGAAGAGAACATAGAAGACGAGGAGGTGATGGGTAGGTATGGTGTCAAGGAGAGGAATGAAGAAGGTCAGAGGATAGTGGATTTTGCCAAAAGGATGGACATGGCTGTGGTGAATACGTATTTTAAGAAGAGGGAGGAACATAGGGTTACGTATAAGAGTGGAGGAAGATGCACACAGGTAGATTACGTCCTATGCAGAAGAGTCGATCTGAAGGAGATTGAAGACTGCAAAGTGGTGGCAGGGGAAAATGTAGTTAAGCAGCATAGGATGGTGATCTGTAGGATAACGTTGGAGATCAAGAAGAGGACGAGAGTGAGGGCAGAGCCAAGGATCAAATGGTGGAAGTTGAAAAAGGAAGACTGCAACGTTGAGTTTAGGGAGAAGGTGTGACAGGCACTAAGTGATAGTGAAGAATTACCAAACAGATGGGAAACTACAGCAGATATAGTAAGGGTGACAGCAAGAAGGGTGCTTGGCGTGACATCTGAACAGAGGAAGGAGGAAAAGGAAACCTGGTGGTGGAATGGGGAAGTACAGGAGAGTATACAGCGGAAGAGGATGGCAAAGAAGAAGAGGGATAGTCAGAGAGATGCAGAAAGTAGACAAGAGTACAAGAAGATAAGGCACAAGGTGAAGAGAGAGGTGGCGAAGGCTAAAGAAAAGGTGTATGATGAGTTGTATGAGAGGATGGACACTAAGGAGGGAGAAAAGGACCTGTACCGATTGGCTAGACACAGGGACCAAGCTGGGAAAGATGTGCAGCAGGTTAGGGTGATAAAGGATAAAGATGGAAACTTACTCACAAGCGAGGAGAGTGTGTTGAGTAGATGGAAAGAGTACTTTGAGATGCTGATGAATGAAGAGAACAAGAGAGAGAAGAGGTTGGATGATGTTGAGATAGTGAATCAGGAAGTGCAATGGATTAGCAAGCAGGAAGTAAGGACAGCTATGAATAGGATGAAGAATGGAAAACCTGTTGGTCCAGATGACATACCTGTTGAAGCATGGAGGTGTTTAGGAGAGATGGCAGTGGAGTTTTTAACCAGATTGTTTAATGGAATCTTGGAAAGTGAAAGGATGCCTGAGGAGTGGAGAAGAAGTGTACTGGTGCCGATATTTAAGAATAAGGGGGATGTGCAGGACTGTAGTAACTACATTGGGATAAAATCGATGAGCCATAGCATGAAGTTATGGGAAAGATTGGTGGAAAGTAGGTTAAGAAGTGAGGTGATGATTAGTGAGCAACAGTATGGTTTCATGCCAAGAAAGAGCACCACAGATGCAATGGATGATGGAGAAGTATAGAGAAGGCCAGAAGGAGTTGCATTGCGTCTTTGAGGACCTGGAGAAAGCATATGACAGGGTGCCTTGAGAGTTGTGGTATTGTATGAAGAAGTTGGGAGTGGCAGAAAAGTATGTAAGAGTTCAAATACTTGGGATCAACAGTACTGAGTAATGGGGATTGTGGAAGAGAGGTGAAAAAGAGAGTGCAGGCAGGGTGGAATGGGTGGAGAAGAGTGTCTGTAGTGATTTATGACAGACAGATATCAGCAAGAGTGAAAGGGAAGGTCTACAGGATGATAGTGAGACCAGCTATGTTATATGGGTTGGGGACATTAGCACTGACCAGAAAGCTGAAGACAGAGCTGGAGGTGGCAGAGTTAAAGATGCTAAGATTTGCATTGGGTGTGACAAGGATGGATAGGATTAGAAATAAGTACATTAGAGGGTCAGCTCAAGTTGGAAGGTTGGGAGATAAAGTCAGAGAGGCGAGATTGCGTTGGTTTGGACATGTGCAGAGGAGAGATGCTGAGTATATTGGGAGAAGGATGCTAAGGATAGAGCTGCCAGGCAAGAGGAAGGCCTAAGAGAAGGTTTATGGATGTGGTGAGAGAGGACATGCAGGTGATGGGTGTAAGAGAACAAGATGCAGAGGACAGAAAGGTATGGAAAAAGATGATCCACTGTGGCGACCCCTAATGGGAGCAGCCGAAAGAAGAAGAAGAAGACCACATAAGAAATATAAGATTAATTTAATAATAAATGTCTAACAGTTCATTTGTTTCAGAGCTTGACGCAAAGTAAAGAAAGAAGATCGTTGTATGTGTGACTGAATGCTTTCAGTCTTTTTTAAAACAATTGATTTTATCTCAGTCTTAAAAAAAAGTTTAAGTTGCAAGAGCATGAACACTTGTGAAATATTAATAGCAAAGGCAAAGCAAGCTCTTTGACTTTGTTTGGCTGCATAATCTGGTACTTCAGAAGGCATCTATAAGAATACAGAAGGTGCAACAAAATTCTTCTCGAAGGTGGAACAAGTTTGACATGACAATAAGCTTGAACTTCATAGGATAAAGGTATGGACCCAAGATTAACAGATTACCATTCCAGTTCTGACTCCTCACACCTGTGTACCTAGTTCTTATCGTCACCATCATTTTCACACTGAGATGGACTGATCTAGGTCTCCTACCCCCAATAACTCCTTACAGACTTTCTTAGGGAAAACCAAGATGCTTCCTGGACAGTCAAACGGTATCATTTCTTCTTCATGATATGGTTCTGCCACTTGGTCTTTTCCCATTGCTAGTGGGCCATTCCTTGTATGCCTACCCAGAGAAGCATCCAGGGAGTTAATTACAAACCCCAACCACATCATTTTGCTCCTATCAATCCAAAGAAGTAGCAGTTCTATTCCAAACTCCTATTGTATTGCAGAGCTCCTCACCCTGATGTATAATGAACCCAGATTCTGTGCTGGAATGTCGGTTTGGCTGCTTGCACTTGCAAACTCATTTTATATAGTCACTATAGCCCAGAGCCCATGACCATAGATGAGGATTAGGATGACAACAGCTTCATCCATGAAACTGGCTTCTGCTGATCATGTCAATCTCATATGATCCCCAGTGTACTTGAACTCCATGGGACAGCTGCTCACTTTCTGGGAACAAGTCAGTTATTTTTATGGGAGACGACCATAACCTCATATTTGAAGGTGCTAATTCTTACCCAGTTATGCCATGCTAAACTCCAAACTGTTCCACTGTACATTGGAGATCAGTTTGATGAGGCCAAAAAAGACCGCATCATCAGCAAACAGCAGCCATTATGTTGTCAGACTGCGTAATTTCTAAATCTAAACCTTAGCTTTACCTCTGCTCATGTAAATCTAGAATGGGGTGGTGGTGGGGAGGCAGTTATTTGAGCATATAATGTAAACTGAAAATCACTAATGGGTATTGACTGATGAATAAGGTTAATATAATACTTTAGTATTAGAGGGGGTTGTGTCATATTCCAGAATGCTGCTCAATTATATTATAAATCTTTTGTTTTTGCTGTGTTGCAGGAGGTTTCATCGTTCTCTTACGGATCATAATCGCTGGATTAAAGAACGCAGCCATGAATCGTATGCCAAAAACTATTCTGTTGTGTTCCCTTATGATGAGCCCCTTGCAGGTCGAAATATGAGAAAAGACCCCTTGCATCAGGTACAATGCTTAACTCGTAAGTTATAAATACATGTCTGATGGTTTTACATTTGCATATTAAAATGAACCAGTTTTGCTTTGAAACATTTGGACCTTTGCAGTAAAGAAAATTCAACTTGTTTTCAAAAAGAATATCACTTCTACTCTTGATAGGGAATTGAGTTAGATGTGAGTTTGTCATAATCCTGTTAGTCAGAATGAATTATTTGGGAGGTGGATGTTCTCACTGTCTCAGCTTTGACCCCTGAGAACTTTTTGAACTAAACATCTTCCCCCATTCCCTGCCAAACCCCAGCCATCCATACTTACTTATGGACATCTGGTGAACAGTGGGTTTTTTTTGCATTTTTTTGTGCCCTGCATCTATGCACATGAATATAATTGAGATAGTGTTGAATCACAAATCATGTGTCATTTGTTGAATTATACACCCTCAACCTTTTCAGCTGTATGAGAAATGAATCTCATGGAGGCCACAGTCAGTCCACTTGGACTGTATGTATTGTGTTTCATCGGCAACAGCAATTTATTTTTATGTAGCCCAAATCACACAAAGAATGCCTCAATGGGCGTTTAACAGGCCCAGTTTTATTGATAGCCAACATTGACTCTCTAAGAAGACAAAAAGAAAAAACTCCGAAAAAAACTTGCAGGAATAAAGGTAGAAATCTTGGGAAGGGCAATTCAAAGAGAGACCCCCTTCCAGGTAGGCAGTGGCTATGAAAAGTAGGGTTAATAACAGATAGTAAACAGAATACATGTAGTTCTCTTCTTAGAGCTAGATGGCTGTTATAAACGTATACGTGCTACGTAATAAACTTGAACAAATCAGAATGCAGCTGCATTTAGAGACTGCATTTTTAAACGTGTATGATTTCATCCATCCACATTACGGTATATGACTCTGGAGAGTGTTTTCAAAAGTCTTGATTTTCAGGGGTTAAAAATACCAAGGTAATTTGGACAAAAGACGAAAATGGACACTAATCTCTGTATTTCCATATGAAAAATTACCAAAGAATAAATCGTAAGTAAATGACTAGTATTTACGATGAGAATAGAAAACACAAAGTTGTGTTCATATATACAGAATTTGTTGGCAGGGGAGAAGTATGTGCAGATTCCGAACACTAAAAACCAGTAAAGAGTAAGAGGAAACATTAATATAATACACATTTTTACAAACGTGACGCTTATGTGTCTTAGCCACACCCTCTAACACTAATTTATAGAACACAATCTTTCACTGTTTTCTCTATTAATTGTCATATTTTTATGGTGAACATTATTGAAGAATTCAAAAAAGGAAAGAAAGAAAGAACTAACGGTTTGCTATGAGTCTTCAGGCTGTTATGCATTAACCCAGCAGTAAAAAATAAATAAATAAATAAATCTTGACTATGAAATACTGCCAAGAAATAGTTTTTGTAAGAGAGGTGATTGCAGTGCTAGTGAAGAGAGGAAAAAAAACAGATGGTGTCCCACCTCCAGTTAATGTTGAAGTGTAGGAAATCGTTTCCTAAACTGAGTGCACATGTCTACATTTTATTTTTGAAAATAAAATGAGTGGGAAAGTGATGCCTTCTGGTGAGGCACAAGATATGGCACATAAAGCAACATAAAATCATACATGGTGAGAAAATATATTATTAATATGTGCTGGCTAATTAATAATCCTGTATTTACAAACCCTGCAAAGAAATAATGATCACACGCCATTTTCTCACACAGCGGCTGATTACTACTTATTAGGTAGATGGTAGAGGTGTTATCTTCTACTACTAATTAACATTCTTAGGTTTCTTTGAAATGTTCAAATCAAGCTGACAATTAACCTGTTTACATGTAGTATAGCATTTGTTTTCCTGAATTCACTTCTTTGATTTAGAAATCATACGTGAACTAGACAAGAAACTTCATTCACTGTTAATAATTAAATTCAATTCACTTTTATTCTCCCAAGAGAGAAATTTGGCTTATCATCAGATTTTTACAGAGAGACCACAACAAAACAATTAAATCCCATTACAAAGAACACAGTCATCATACATAAACTTAGTACAAAGAACTATAATATAGCAGTGAGCGTTATACTGATAGTGAAACATTAGATCAATCATATTACACTTAAAAAATTAAACCAACATCTAGACTTGACTAATGATTGATGCACATGATATTTGTTAATCCTGTGGATATTCATTAAAGTGGAACTTATTTAGTTATTTATTAGTAGTTAGGATGAATGAGAATTTGAACTGGTTCCTTTCTATCCTTGGAACTTTTAACCCAGTGACCTGATGGCAACAACTGACAATGAAAATGTGGTGGGTGACTCCTGTCTGAGGCAATTGTGCTTTCCATAATACATATTTTTGGTAAAAATATTGTAGTATTATATAGTACTAGCTGTGTAAACCCAGGCTGTAAAAAGCCCGGGCTCCTAGGAACTATTGAAATAGTCAGAAAAAAAACTGAAATGCAGAGTCGGTGGTTTCGTTTTGCGGATGTGCTCGCCCCCCTTGTCTATCAGTGGCTAAGCGAGTTTCTCTCTCCTCGCAGGTTTAATTTTGCCAATGTGCTCACCTCGCTTGTTTGTCCGCTTCTGGGCCAGACAAACAGACACACACACTTCCATGCGTAGACGTTTATATATAAAATGTCAGCAGCCTTACCACATGCACTTCAGACCAGGTCATCTACCATTAAGCTAAGCATGCTTTGGCCCGGCCAGTACTTAAGTGGGAAACCATCTAGGAATAGCTTGGGTTGCTGCTGAAAGAGGTGTTGGTGGGGCCAGCGGTGGAAGGTGGGGGGCACTTACCCTGTGGTCTGTGTTTAGATCCCAATGCCCCAGTGATGGGGACATTGTGCTCTAAAAATGGCACTGTCCTACAGATGAATAGTAAAACTGAGGTCCTGACTCTCTGTGGTTATAAAAGATCTCTAAGCATCCTTTGTAAAGAGTAGGGTGTATCCCAATGTCCAGGCTAAATTGCCCACCACAACCTAGTCAGTCTGGCCCCCTTATCATCCCCTCTCTACCTGGCTAACTCTCTCACCCCTTCACCAACTCATAGCTAACGCATGTTGAGCATACTATTGCAAAAATGGCTGCCATCGCATCATCCAGGTGCTACACATTAGCGGTGGTTGAGGTGGCTCCCCACTGACTGAAGCACTTAGAGGAGCGAGAAAAGCACTATTTTATTATTATTGTAGTCATTTAAATACTAATTTAAATGTTGTAATTTTTAAAAGAAACCGTCACACTCGGTATTATATCAGTCATAATTAGTACAATATTTTTTTTGTTTATAATCGTTGTCTCTTGCAGATAGCTCAAGTCATAGAATTTGTCTGTGTAAGCAAAGTTTTTCACTTTCCTCAAAATGAAGAGATCGTGCTTACTTTGGTACACACATTTGGATTTTTGCCTCTGAACAGTATACAAATTTACTGTGTTACCTCGGTATACATCCGCTTTATAATTAGTCCAACTTGGTATACGTCCTGTTTGGATGCAAAAAATTTTGCTTGGAATACGACTTGCATGCTAGAACACTGTGTGCTACCCTTGTTTACCCCTCTCGAGACAAAGCCACGACTGCCCACAAGCGTCAGTACGCCAGTTGCTAGCATTCAGTGAACAACCCGCGCTATAACTCTCGGTGAATTTTCACGTGATTTTGTGTTTTTTCGCGTAAATTTTTAGTAAATTCATTAACCACGAGTTCTAAGAAAGTTAATGAGAAGAGCCAAGCAATGAAGAAAATGGTTAGGATCACCATGGAGGTGAAAAAAGAGATTGTTGAAAAGTATGAAGGTGGCATGCGTATTCGGGACTTGGCTGCTGCATACCGTATGCAGAGAACATCGGTATCTACGATTGTGAAAACAAAGACGTTATTAAATTGGACAACATTGCGAAGGGGGTGAAATCGATTACCAAACAAAGATCAGGGACATTAGAGCATGTTGAAAAATTGCTTTTGATCTGGATAACAGAAAAACAGTGTGCTGGCAATAGTGTATCGGAGGCAATGATTTGCGAAAAGGCAAAACTGATGCATGCTGATCTTTTGAAAAACAAGGCAGGAACGAGCCAAGAAAGTGAAGTGTTTAAAGCCAGCCATGGCTGGTTTGATAATTTTAAGAAGAGGACTGGCATTCACATTGTTGTGAGGCATAGAGAGGGAGCCAGTGCTGATAAAGATGCAACCTATGATTTTGCTCCAGAGATTGGGGCATTTGTGGAGGCTGAGGGTTTTGTTCCCCAACAAGTTTTTAATTGTAACGAAACAGGCCTGTTTTGGAAGAAAATGCCCAACAGGGCCTATATTACACAAGAGGAGAAGGCGCTGCCAGAGCACAAGCCAATGAAGGACAGGCTAACTCTCTTGTTCTGTGGCAATGCAAGTGGGGATTGCAAACTGAAGCCTCTATTGATCTACCACTCTGAAAACCCGAGGGCTTTTAAGAAACATAACATGCAGAAAACTCAGTTACCTGTGATGTGGAGGTCAAACAGCAAGGCTTGGGTAACCAGTGGGCAAGTGGTTTAATGTTGTGTTTGGGCCAAGTGTAAAAAGTTATTTAGAGGAGAAAAACCTGCCTCTGAAGGCCCCCCTCATAATGGACAATGCTCCAGCTCACCCTCCAAGCTTGCAGGACTATGTGCTGCCGGAGTTAGACTTCATCACTGTAAAGTTCCTCCCCCCTAACACGACTCCTTTCATTCAGCCCATGGACTAGCAGGTCATCAGTAATTTCAAGAAACTCTACACTAAAGCACTATTCCAGAGGTGCTTTGAAGTGATCTCTGACACAGAATTAACCCTGAGAGAGTTTTGGAAAGATCACTTTACTACCGTCCATTGCATAACTCTCATTGACAAAGCCTGGAAGGAAGTTTCCTACAGAACAATGAACTCTGTTTGGAGGAATTTGTGGCCAGAAGCAGTGACTGAAAGGGACTGAAGGCTTTGAGGCTGTGCCTATAGTGGAGGATATTATCTCTCTGGGCATGTCCATGGGTCTGGATGTGAGTGGTGGTGATGTGGAGGAGTTAGTGGAGGGGCACAGGGAAGAACTGACCACTGAGGAGCTGCAGGAACTTGAGAAGGAGTAGCGCAAGACTAAGATGGATGCACTGTATTCAGGCTCGGAGGAGGAGGAGATAGAGGAAGCCCCTACTGTTAACCTATATATGACAAATAAACCTAAACCTAACCTAAACCTAAACCTACTTCATTAATCATGGAAATCTTTGTCAAATGGATGGATGTCAAAAACTTTGCAGAGAATTACCAGCCCAACAAAGCCCAAACAAGCCGTAATACCATTGTCTGGAATGACCAGACAATGTCACATTTCCAAAACATCCTGAGGAGAAGGCAGAAGCAAAGTTCTTTGGACAGATTTTTAGTAAAAGTCAAACCTGGTGAGCCTCAAGTAGGGAAAAGGGACAGAAAAGACAAAGAGAAAAAACACCAGAATTTCAGATTCCTGAAGTTTTATTGGAAGGGGACTCTCCTTCCAAACAATTACATCTCCTCCTCCTCCCTTCTCAGCACCATCCTAGTAGGCACTCGACTCTTCTCAGCAAGGTAAAGTGAGGTTAAATTTTCATTTATTTCATCTAATTGCTTTTGTATTTATGTATTTTAGTATTAAGCAGTTTATACAACCTCATCCTCTTTAATAAAATCCCTGCGTGCGTCCAGGTATCCGTGTGTGTGTCTTCTGGTGAAGTGCGCATGCGCGGGGCACGGTGTGATGCGCAATATTAATGTCAGAGAAAGTTACAGGCGTTTTATGGAAATACAAACCAGTATTACTGCGAGAGGAAATTAAAGGTACACAATACAGTGACGCATATTACAGCCACATACAAGCCAGTATTACTGTCAGAGGAGATTAAAGGCATATTACCGACGCGCACGCCTGTATTACCGCCACAGAAAATTAAAGGTATATTACGGACGTACAAGCCAGCGGACGTATAAGACAGTATTACTGTCACAGAAAATTAAAGACACACAATACATGGCGGCAGCCCATGAAGAACGGTCAGCTTAGCAAGTAAACATCAACAAAAGAAAGACTGAAAGAAAGAAAAATACGATCAACAAACAGAACGAGGTCAAAGTCCCTTGCCATTTAATATAGACTGTCCCTACTAATGTTTATGCATTACTGTTCTAGAACCCGTTATTGTAACGGGCTAAATGACTAGTCAATGTATAATATGCCAATAACAATAGGATTGTTTTTCATGGGAACGGATTAATCATTTTCCCTTTATTTCTTATGGGAAAAATTTGTTTGGTTTAAGTCCTGTTTGGTCCAAGGATCTGGAGCGGATTAAGGACGTATACCGAGGTACCACTATACCATGCATGCATCAAATCATTTCCTAACACATGTACCAAGAATATCTACTGAAGTTTTGCAAAAAAAAAAAATCACATTTTCATACAAAAATGACATTCGTTCTGAAATTCACATCCCTGTATATTTTAGGTTGTTATACTGTAGAATATCTTTCTCCTGAATGAATGTCCAAGAAAGAAATGTTATTCTCTTTGGTTCTGCAAAAAATAGTTTTTATAACATTTTTTTTTTTTGTAATGGTTGCCACTCCATATCGTTTCTCACTACCTATGCAATTCATCTTTTTATTCAGTCTTTTATCTCTCAGTGCTGACATCTGTAATTCACAGATGGCAGGGCTTCCATGAAAACTATCCGACATTTCCAACTCGCTTAGAATGTGGCAGCGCAAGTAGTGCATTCTGTCCTTTGCTACACCCACACTATACTTTTTTTGTTTTCTTCCCATTGTTGCTAGGATCCAGATGGATCTTTCTCTCTAAAATATCCAGGGTTTCTCTTGCCTTGCTACTTAACCTTCCTGAGTTTGTACAACCTTTAAAAATGTTTTCATTTTACTTATTGTTAGATGCTTTTTCATGGTGCGCCTCTTTATTCTATACCCTGAGATGCATTAAGATTTCTTCTATTCAAATGTTCTCTAGATAGGAGACAGCATTTTCTATCCCTACACATGTCGCCAGTGATTGCTATAATGTACAGTAATTGTAATGTCGTGGAGTCACTTAATATTTAGGAGAATGTCTCACCAGTGTTTTTTGTTTTTGACCCTGTCATTCCAATTTGTGGTTGCAGGTCAGTTTGGCACAAGACAGAAAGCAACCCCTTAAGGGACATATACATATACTGGGACAACTGTAAATCTTCTAATTAAAGCAATTGCAGCTCTTTGGGGTGCTAAATGAAAGACAAAATGAACATGCAGAATCCAAATTTAGTGCAGGAGCTGAACATAGACATTAGAATTTTGAGTCACATCCCTAAAAAATAAGATATAATTCCGTGCTGGCCAAGGTTGGTACTCTGCATGTCACACCACTGGACAGTGATAGTAAGGTACATGACTGAGGAGGATTATAAAATGAACAACATCTTGTTATTTAAGTCAAAGTGTAAAAATTGTTGTTGTGTCCAGTACAATAAATTAATTGAACGATTGTTAATGTTTATCCTCCATAACATTCCACTTGTCCCAGAAGAAGCATCTGACGGTAGACCTCGCCTCCCTGGGATGTTCTTACAGTCAATCAATACCTTTCTCAGCTTTAGGATATGTGCGGTTAGTTTGTCATCTAATCCTAACATTAACTAAGAACTTGGTCTGTCATTTTCAGTTTACTTGTGTGCAAGAGCTGAGAACCAACTAGAGTGTTCAGCTGGAAGTACAATGTATAGATTATAGCAATGATAAATAAGGAACACACATGTTTTGAATCACACAAATAGAAGAGAAGTTCGTCTGTCTGATGTCTAGGGTTTTATGTACTAAAACAGAATGGAAAAAAGAAAAAAGGACCGAGACTGTGTATGAACACACCACAGTTAATAACCCTTCACAATGCGCCGGCTCTATCAGGCAGCACGGGGTCTGTGAAACTCACAAATAGAAGAGAAGCTCATCTGTTTGCTGTCTTGTATTTTACATACTATAACTGAATGGAAATAAGGAAATAATGGGCAGAGATTGCTGCTTAACTCGCTACAGCTGTTAACACTTCTTACAGCATCTGTTACATCAGGCAGCACGCTATTGGCTATCAGAAAAAGTGGCAAGCATGACTGCGTTGGGAGATTGGCACTCAGTCATTAAATGTGATTTGCTGCAATTTTCAGTTGTGTACTGTAATTTGATATGGTGTAACAATGAGTTCAGCAACTATGATCAGCAAATTTGACAAAAAGTCGCATACGTAATGTGACATTGGCTTTAGAGTCCCCGGTTAACCTAAAATAGATGTCTTTGGGATGTGGAGATAGATAGATAGATAGATAGATAGATAGATAGATAGATAGATAGATAGATAGATAGATAGATAGATAGATAGATAGATAGATAGATAGATAGATAGATAGATAGATAGATAGATAGATAGATAGATATTACAGAGGGGACTGGGCGGTCTCATCGTCTGGAACGAACTCACCTGTCTGAGCTGTGACAAAGGTGGCAAATTTTCAGGTACAGCGGACGACAGTAGGCGGAAGCAGCTACCTGAAAATTTTGCCACATTTGTCACAGTTCAGACAGGTGAGTTTGTTTCCTTCTGAATCTAAAACTTGTGAAAACAGGGCCCAAATGTCGGAATCTCTTGTCTGACTGTGGTAACAAGAAAATGTTGGGTTATAAAGCACAGAGCCATGCTCAACTATACTCAACACACTGTCTTTCTACTACTACAAACTACATTTACGTGTTATATCCAAATCAAAGTGTTCAAATGCATTTTGGGGCAAGAAGAGACATTTGTCATAATATGAATTATTTCTTAATATTCTTCAGAAAAAAAACCTCTGTACTTAAGTAGTCGAATAACGGATATACAGTAATTAGGACTGAAACACACACACTATTAGCAAATTTAATTGAGCTCCTTAATATAAAATTAGACAGTAAATTTCATGGTTACTTTTTATGAAGGACTAAATGGTTAAACTAGCTTCCCAAGTCTGCACATCTCTGTTTCGAAGTTTTACAAGATATAAAAAAAAAACAATGCTCTTAAAAAAGCAACATTGCTATAAAGCTTGTTTTTAATGATGAGCTCTGTTCTGTGATGTTTCATTCTTAACATGAAAGCAGTATTTGAATCTGAGAACACAATTTCAATAATAAATATCAAAGCAATCAAGGGATAAATTTAACTGAGGCATTTTGCCATGAGAGTGGGCCTAGGTGTGTGAATCTCGATTAGCTGTTGCTAAGATACCGCTGAAAACAGGCATTTCAGCTGATAAAAAACTGCTCTGCATGTCATCTGCTTTCAGATTCTTTTTTTTTTTATATTAATATTGTTTTCTACAAATGATGGTCAATGACCCAGAAGGCAACATGCTTTGTTTTATTAAAGAAGTAGGCATTGCTGATGCCCATCAGAAGTCCCTTATTTTGGAGTTTTTATTGCATAATAATGTAGTGAGACGCGAATAAAGATTTACATAATAACTGCATAAAATCATGCAATGTAAGTTGGAGGAGGGCACGTTTAAGTCTTTTTGAGAATTCATTCATCATATTGAAAGAATTTTTTTTCAATTTTTAAATAAATAGATTTTTTTCTCATTATGTTGCAGAGGTTGAGATAAAGCCAAAAATAGGTCTTTGATAAATGCTAGCAAGTAACAAATTAGCAAAAGACTTTTATCACACTGTATTAATGTACATATAATAAAGGTGCCACAGGGGTATTATTATTAAATGGCTACAGATTTATTAATGTCACAGTTGCTGTAAATTCTGGAAAATACTGAACAATTCCATCAGTCCTTCCGTTTTTGTTAGCACCTACTCTGACAGCTTCCTTTGTAAGGTGGGTCTCAACCCTAAAAGGACTTGGCAATGACAGTGAGGAGGATTTAATGAGGTTCTGTCTAAAGAAGAGCTGAAACCACAAAGTTCAAATTTCTTGTCAGGAATGAAATTCTTTCTTACATTTTCCCACAGACAGAAAGTACTGCAATACAAACAATAGGAACTGAATACAAAATTAAATATTAAATATTAGATCTGATGATATTTTCATGAGACTCTCACGCAGTTGTCAGTTTAAATGGTAGCTGAGTTATCTTATGATCTGTGTGTGTAAAAACAAATATATATATATCTCCCAGAATCTACAGTAGTTACATAAGACATGTGGTATAAAGAGAAACCAGCGACTGTGCAGGATGGCACGTAACCCAAGCTTGTTTTATTAAACGAGAACTCCAAGAATAGCATAGCACAATACAGTATGAAATCTGAAGCTGCTAAAAAAAAGAAAAGCTCAGATGTTGAGCTTACATAAGAAAGAACAAAAAGCTTACAGTACCTATAAAAACATTTTCACCCCTTTGAGAGTTTTATATTTTATTATTGTACATTTAATCAAAGTGGATTTAATTTGTGTTTTTGGCACTGATCAACAGAAAAAGATTCTTCACTGTCAAAGTGAAAACAAATTTGTGCAAAGTGGTCTAAATAAATTACAAATGCAAAACACAAAATATTTGATTGCGTAAGTAAAGGGGTCCCCAGCTTCGGTCCTGCAGTGGCTACAGGTTTTCATTCTAACCCCTTTTCTTAATTAGTGACCTGCTTTTGCTGCTAATTAACATCTTTTGAATTAATTTTATTTGACTTGCTCTTGAAGACTCAGACCCCTTAATTGTTTCTTTGGCCTTAATTAGCAGCCAAACAATAATGAAACACAAAATGAGCCAAAACATGAACAGCAAACTGTGTCCATCATACGGTATATGAAAATAAAGAAAGATGAAGGTCTGCTCAGGTCCCCAAATATTTTAACAGTGCTTTTTGAAAAGAGAAGATCAACAATTTCGGAACTGTCTGCTATTACACAATGAGAGCAGCAACGAGCCATGGAATTAAAGAACGGGTTTAATTAACAACAAGAATTGGTGCCTAATTAAGCAACTGGATGGAGTGAAATTGGTTGGAGTTTGAGGACCTGACTTAGTTGGTATTATGTTGGCTCACACACTTCACCTTTCACTTCTGTAAGGAAACAAATGAAGCAATTCAGAGGAACGATGAAGAAATTCAGGGGAACAAATCTAAAAAAAAACAAGTCAAATAAAATGAAAGGAGAAGGAGTTAATTAGCAGCAAAAACGTCACCAATTAAGAAAACGGTTAGAATGAAAACCTGTAGTCACTGTGGCCCCGGCTAATAGCTGGCTTTTTCCATTGTGTTGCTGTGGAGAAGTATTCACACTATTGAATATAAGCCACTGTTGCAGGTGGACGGGTCCCATACTGGCCGGGATGCCCCTTTGACACTGGAACCGGGGGAACACCCTTGGGCTTCACCCTACATTCCCCGGAACACTTGGTGGCAGCCCCCCTAGGTTGCATCGGGGCCACAATGGTGAAACACTGGAGCTTATCCCTGTTGGGCTCCATGGCCACCACCCGGGGGATCTGCATGGCTTAATGAGCCCATGTGGGCTGGACTGCAGCCACACCCATTAGTGCAGCCTGAAGAAGGTCAATGAGCACCTGGAGCATTTCTGGGGCTGCTAGAAGAAGAAGAAGAAGAGTGTTGTGTTTGTGGGGACGGGTAAGGCTTTGCCCACAGGCAAATAAATTGAAATAAAACACTTATTTGTTTTATCAGTGAGCCTCCCACATCTGTCTGTGTCGGGTCAGGTGCCAATATAGCGCCTTGCTGTTACAGCAACCTAAATGCAGAATGTTCTTGCACCTCTGTTAGACATTTATGCTGTAATGGTAATGCCATGGCCATCGCTGGTGAAAGTGCATTTAGTGTACAACCCTACCACCAAAACTGAACTACTGCATGAGCTAACCTGGGCTGAAGGGCCTGCAAAATTAATTCAGATGTATAAAAAGTATTTGTTTGATTTAAAATATATATATATATATATATATATATATATATATATATATATATATATACTGCATATATATATATATATATATATATATATAATATATATACTGTATTCCTGCCTCTAGACTGTTAGATCCAGTTCTCATTAACTTCTTTACCGTTATCCCAGAGATAACTAATCCACCTCTAGCTGCCTGTACCCAATCATCCTCGAGATTACATGGCTGTAGTCAACTGCAGGTAGTGATGGATACTGGCCTTTGGACAGCATTTGCGGTAGCAGACGGACTGATTATTAGCAGTCGGAACAGAAAGAATTAGTACACTGTTATGTGATGACTCATGACCCAACATACTTCTGGGATCGCTGGTATATGCAATTTGGTCATTTATTGCATGTAATATATAATCACTGAAGAAAATAAGTAGGATCAGAGCAAATCGATAATGCAGCCATGGACCTCCTGATAATAGGCTGTGGACCACAAGTGGTCCATAGACCACAGGTTGGGAATCCCTAAGTTAAGTAAGTAAACCATCATGATGGCCACATTTATTATATAGATTCTAGTGACCCTGTTATAAGAAATGTGAGTGATGACATCTGCATGTGTTCAAGTAGCTCTTCAGTTATTTTATATCCTGTTTTTTTTGAAGGTTAGGTTTTTAGAAGGTTCAGAAAAATACAGGAGATACGCTCCACCCATGTCAGTAAAAGTTATTGCCATATATAATCATTCTCAGTGTGTTACACAGATGTTGTTTTCCACCAATGAGGGTAGTAGTGTATTCAGGGAGCAAGAAGGTTTGGTGGAAAATGTTGTAGTATATACCTTACTGCTTGGGACTTGGCCATCCATACCATTATTATTTATGATTTGAGTAAATTATGAAATAAATACATAGAAAAGTACAACCCTAAACTGGTATTGCACACCAGGTGATTTTTTTTGTCACAAAAACAGAAATAAAATGTCCTTGCTGATGACAGACTTTTTATGTAACTTTTAGGATTCTTGCACCCTGACATTATATGGGAAGAGATGAACCTCTCAAAATTTTGGATTATTCTGTTATGTGTATTATGAGCAAATTCCAGTGAGTTCCTAAGATTGCTTATCTGGAGGTTTCTTGATACCATTTACTTCTTAACCAGGCAGTGCGGTCTTATGGCTATGACGTTAGGCTTTACCACAAGGCTTCTGGTTCAATTTGTGCTACTGCTTGGACTCTGTCCATTAGCCTGTCTATTCTTCAGCTGTAAAAAAAAGTTATCTAAAAATGTTTATTGTGTTCTGAACATGTAAGCCAACTTAAGTAAGTAAATGTTGCCAGATGTATATTAATAATAATAATAGATGGCTTTTTCTATTGCGTTGCTGTGGAGAAGTAACTCTAAACCCAGTAAAACAGGGCACAAAGTAGGCACCACCTATCCATTAGATGACACACTTGTACCCCTTTTTAAACTTGCCATTATATCCCCAGTTAAAAAGAAGCAACGTTGCAGACATTTTTAGAAATAAACACGCAGTGCAGAATGTTCAAAAACTGAACCCAGATTATTGTACGTGTGGAAAGCAGGGAGCACGTTTCATGATGCTATCCTATTTTCCATTCAAATACTGTAAATGTAATAATTTTAAAAGCTACAAAGGGTACAAAAACATAAGAACATTTTTGTTGAAAAATTTTCTGCTGTTACCATGACAATGTTTCATTTCTAGGCAACATACTGCACTTGATAAGAGGATTAAAGCACTAATATATATATGATTATACTGAAATGTTTTAAGACATACACTTAACACATACTCATTTTGTGCCTTCTGTTTTTTCATATTAAGTAAAAAATTTTTAAATTTATATGAACAACAATCATGAACAATTTTAAAGTAACAACTTTTTTTTTACTGTAAGACACTATAAGATGTTTGAATGTTGATTGAAATTATATGGTAGAAATCACCCAGAGCTATCCCATAAATACTAGCACTAGTGGGGTAACTGCAGGCAGTGAGAGTGGGGCAGTTGCATCAAGGCCCATCCACCGTGAATGCATGGTTGTTATTTCACAAGGCTTTATTATTAAAATGCTTACCTATTTGATATCAAAATGAAAGGTTTAACAGTGTTATTATTCTCACAACTCATAAAGCTTAATTATGACTATTGACCTTTAGTGTTTAGCTAATATATGTCATTTTGAGGATGGCCATTTTTATTGGATTTCATTTAATTTCACATGAGGGGTGTCTATTTCTGCACTAGGCCCACTCAAATTCTACTTATGCCACTGAAGAGCACTAACACCTTTCACTTTTGCATGCCCTTGTTTGTCTACTGAGTCCAGTGTATTCTCACATATTGTTTGGTTTAGTGCTATCTCTCAAATATTCCATTATTTTTCAGTGTCAGCCAGTGTATATAGCGGCAACTGATAGTTATATATTAGGCCTGGGAAAGTTTACACACTTTTAACTTTTGTGATTAATGTGGCCTGTTTAACACGTTAAAAAATATTGTCGGATCTAGGGCCGGCAATGAGGCGATCGTGTCAGGCAGTGCTTTGGTCGGGGTGGCAATTTCATGTAATATATATATTAAGGTGCCAGTGAAAATCAAAGTTTTTTTTTTCTCATGTCTTAGCCCCCAGTTTTGTTCCTCTAGTTACCATGATGAATTACACAAAGTTTTATGACAAGCAAACAATATTTACTGGTGGCACAAGAGATCAGAATTTTTCTATATTCACTACAGAAACGTGTGTGCTGGTATGACTGTTCTGTCCAGCTCTTCAGAGCTTTTCAATTAACAGAGTTTTTGTTGTTGCTGGAAACCATTTGCGATGGTCTTCTACAACTTGTAGGAGGTACTGTTTCTGTTCTTCTTGGTTTATGATGGCCGAATTGAATGACCCTTCTCTCCGCTGCATCATTGACCACTTTCAGGTGTTTGACATTGCACTGAGCTGAAATATATGCTTCATTACTGTCCCATGATTCAGGAAGTCCTGTGAAATCTCCATACAAGTGCAAAACTTCCTTGTGTTATGTGATACAAAGTGTGCCAACTGGGTTTCAGCGATGCAGCTTTCCTCAACTGTTGCTCGTACAGATGGATCTTTATCACCGTTCCTGTTTAGTGTAGCAACCAGTTCTCTTTTTTCTGTCACAGAGAGTTGAATATCAAAAAATTCAAGCCCAACAAGAGTTTCACTCAGGTACCAAAGATGTCATGTAAAAGTCTGTATTGTTGCATTTGCAACTGTTCTGTTTACATCATGGTACATTACCAGGGCTTTCAGCAGCTGGAGGTCATTTCGTGGAGCTGATGCTGGGGAGGTACAGGTGTACCACGCTTTGATGTACACCTTCACCACAAACCTGTTGAACTGCTGATCTTCTGAGTTTCGCTTTCTGCAGACCTTTCCATTTCATGTGCTGCTGTTTGATTTTGTTTATTATATTGTACTCTTTTTTTCGTAGGGATTCGTGCCTTCTGCCAGAACTGGATGACCTCTTTTATTGTTGCAGCAGCACTATCCTGGACAGTTTTTTTCTCAGCAGTATGCAAATGAAAAAAGCGACTTAGCACTTGTCTGTTAGAAGGTAGCTTACAGCCAGTAATGGTCTCAGAGAGTCCTCCTATAAGCCATTCACCGTGTCGTGATTGCCTTGATGTGATCTTGCTTAAATCCTTGCACCTATACCTGTTATGCAAATATAACAGTGTTGAGTAATTAGGACTCAGTAAGTTTATAATTTTGGTACAGCTTTGTAGCAATCTAAAGATGCAGACAGAAATAAGAAACAATCCCATCCGGCTTATAGGACCACACTATGCAAACAGCCTAACAGCACTGTAACATTTTCTTCTTGTTGTCTGACCGTTCTTCTATTATCACTCGCAAGGAGTATGTATGCCTGTTACTCATAAAATACTGGACTCACACAAGTCATTAACCTTTAACTTTGGGAACTGTGAATGAAATCTGTCTGTATGAGCATATAAAAAATACCCAGTTTTTCATTTATTGCATTATTTTACGTTTCTTACACAAGTGTCACAGCAACAAAAGTAAACACTAGGCATATAAAAATAAACTAGGCATAGATAAAAACAATATAAATGTATTCTAAAAGCTCAGTTATTCTGAATTTTCCAAGTAGAACACCTGTCAATAACAAGCATAATAGTTTAATGAAAAGGGGATTTTACAATAACTATTGATGACTTCAGAAGCATTGTGCCACCAGTAAATGTTGATATATTCATCTCAATTTTTTTTCATGTATCATTTTTAGTGAAAGGGAACATTTTTACAAGGTAAGACTTCACAAAATAGATATGTCACTTTTTCGCATATTGTTCGTTGGCAACCTAATATATATTTTAATATTTATGTCATGGGTGGCATGGTGGCGCAGTGGGTAGCGCTGCTGCCTCGCAGTTAGCAGACCCGGGTTTGCTTTCCGGGTCCTCCCTGCATGGAGTTTGCATGTTCTCCCCATGTCTGCGTGGGTTTCCGTCGGGTACTCCGGTTTCCTCCCACAGTCCAAAGACATGCAGGTTTGGTGCATTGGCGATTCTAAATTGGCCCTGGTGTGTGCTTGGTGTGTGTGTGTGTGTGTGCGCCCTGTGGTGGGCTGGCGCCCTGCCCAGGGTTTGTTTCCTGCCTTGCGCCCTGTGTTGGCTGGGATTGGCTCCAGCAGACCCCCGTGACCCTGTAGTTAGGATATAGCGGGTTGGATGATGGATGGAATTTTTGTCATTTTTTTTTCTTTTTACATTATGAACCAATAATACAAAAAGTTTAGTGTGAACTTAAACAAATGAAATACACATCCAGTACCATATTAATATACTACCTTTTAAAATTTTGAGAAATAAAATTTTAATTTCAAATTACATGCTTCACAATGCCTTGACACATGTCAATATGTGGTACTGGTATTTGTTTCCTTCATTTATACATACCAACAGAGGTGCAGAGTAGGAGGAAGGGAGAGTTTATGGTAGTCCTGGAGCAATACTAAAAAAAGTAATGATGGTAAAAATTATACTCTCCTTTTTTTTCTCATGTCATGTTTCTGTAAGAGGATCGAATCAATGTCATATCACATACGTGCAAAATATGTTTACTTTGAGTGGCACCAAAAGCAAAATAAGTCTCTAGTACCCCTGTATGTAACTTGCCCTTTCTGCCAGGTAGTACTGTGCTTACTGCCCAAATATAATGACAAAATTCGATGAAACAGAAGTGTAAAGATTATGCCTACCCATTATTCCAGTTTGCGGTATCTTTGCTAATTTATGCAGAGAAGGCAAGATACCCACCAAAGTAATGCAATGTGTCAGTTTTCAAGCTCCAGAGAACATTTTTAACATGCCAGGAGCAAAGGTTTGAGTAGAGCAGTGTTTTCCAACTGTTGTTCTGTGGTGGTGCACTTTTTGTACCCCAAAAAATCCCAAGGCACACCACAGGTTCACCAACCACAAAAGCATTGAATCTTTACACTTGTTAAACTGTCCAAAGGGGCAGAGGCGCCAAGAAAAAAAAAAGCAGCTTGGAGATTGGCATTTACAGACACAGCACTTAGCGAGCAATTTGGACACATTTTCAGAACTGCTTCGTCCCTTTGCCCGCTCATACAGATGGTCCTATACGGCATACCTGGGTAGTTGTCATTGTGCTCCAGTTAAAAACACTTGTTCAGAGTACAATTATAAAGTCATTGATGGTGATGAACAATTGAGGATGGCATTTGCGGAATTTTAATTTTAAGTTTTAATGTATGCCCACTTAAGAGATGCTTACTTCAATTAAATCAGTCTTTAGCAGTGTATTCAAAGTCTACAGTCGTTTAATTTTACTTTAACACGTCTGTCTATCTGTGTCTCATATGCCATACCAATTTGAGAATTAACACATTGGCTGCGTTTTCTTATTGCCTTCTTTTAACGTCACGTTGTACTTACTCAAGTAGTATTTTGTTTAAAGGTCGGGTATCAGGTCATCATTTAAGTTTAAACTATGCTATTAAATTTTTTAAAATTCTTTTTTATTGATTCTACATTCATTTAGTGATTCAGTTTATATTTATCTCAAGATTTATGCATCTCGGACCAGGAAACCATAACAGAAGGACAACATGATAGGAGGAATAACCTGGAGCCCACGATAGGGCTAGATCATTATCTCAGTCATGGTGAAAGATGAATAATAATAATAATAATAATAATTCATTACATTTATATAGCGCTTTTCTCAGAATGGATGGACTAGGGGAGATTGTTTATCAAGAGAAGTTCCTCATCCAGTACAGTAGATAGCAGTGCCTCATTGGTGTGGACCCAGTATGGATCCATGGGATTCGTAGTCCTGAGGGATGTCGTAATTTAGAGAGAAGCCATTTGTATACTGTTGTCAGGGTCATGTCCCACGTCTTTAGGGGTGTGGTTTCCAGGGTCGTGACCTTGACTTGATCAACAACTGTTATAAAAGATCAGCCTTTCACTAGGCACCTTATCCGATCTGCAGATAAAATTACATTACATTCATTTAGATATTGTGTGGTTTCTTTTCTTGTATTGCCTGGTTACAACTTATTGCCTTTTTTATTTTACTTTGATTTTGCCTCTCATCTGGGTAACGGTCTCCGCGATTTATTTTTATTTTCTTTTGTTTTGGCCTTTTGCCGCTTCTCCTGGTTTACTCTCAAATTTAGCTCTCTTGTTTTCCTGCTAAATCAGGACAATGGATAATCCTGTCGGGGTCTTTGGGTGCCATCGGAGGGCACTGCAGGAAGGAGGACTCCCTGCTTCTGCTTGACCTGGAAGTGTATCCATCAGGCTATGCCCTGGCTCTGGAAATACTCCTGCGTCCTACATAAAAGGAAGCCGTCCAGCCTCCTCCACTTGAGTCAGAGCCAAGAGACAGAAGACGAAGCTCACCTGGAGGAGGAGTATCGTGAAAGAGATATTTTGTGAATTAAAAGACATTAATTTGTACCCAGAATTGTCTTGGTGTGGTTGTGTCTGGGGTTTGGGGGCTCAGTGGTACACCCAGGAGGTCACTATATATATATATGTGTATGTGTGTGTGTGTGTGGGCACGTGCCAGGACACACCCAGAAATTTTTATGTTTTTGTTAGAAATCAATACCTTTTTTTCCTTCAAGATAATGCTAAATTGGTTAAGAATATCGCTAAGACGTTACTAGTGTTGCTAACGGCTTATACTACTCGACATGACAGCTATTTAATGTATTATTCACGCATGACTGCAAAGCCCCATTTTTAGTGGCCATTCCTTCAGTGTCATAATAGTAAACTTCTTTAGATTATCCTTAATTATCCATTTTTAAGTGCTAACTGGTTATCCGAGAAACCTTTGTAATTGCTTTAGCAATACTGAAACCTGTTATTCTGTTAACTTGGGTTGCAAAGTGCTGGCATCCCTAAGAAACATATTAGTGTATTGCGTTTGTATATAATGAAGGTTATTCCATGGAGCAGGCTGCCATGAAACTGAAGAATTTATACAAAGGTGTCTATTAATATCTTGAGAGAAGAGAGCAAACTGGATCTAACCAGGATAGAAAAAGAAGGCCCAGAGAGGATAAGTACGTAAGAGTCTGTAGTGCAAGAACAAGTGTCTTACAGGTCCTCAGTTGGCTTCTTCTTTAAATACACACCAAATACTACTGTTATCTGAAACCGGGAAAAGATGTCTCCAGGATGCGGATCATAATATGCTTTTCCAGTCATCTTCCGTCCAACGTCTGTGTTCTTTTGCCAAGTTTCAGATATGGCTTATTCCTTGAAACTCTAAGGTCAGCCTCCTAGAATTACTTTTTCTTATTGCAGATAACCCTGGTAAATTGGCAAGAGATTATAAGTGAGAAACCAACTGAGAATGTGTAACTCATTTGTTTTTCAGTCTACAGACTCTGATGTACTTGTCCTCCTGTGCAGGTATGCATGTACATGAGAAGAGTGGTGGTCTTCTTCTGCTGCTGCTGTAGCCCCTTTGCTTCACGGTCTGACTAAATTTTTTGTCTTCAGTGATGCTATTCTAAACACCTCTGTTGTAAAGATCTTTTGTTTGAATATTTGTGGCCTTGGCGGCACGGTGGTGCAGTGGGTAGCCCTGCTGCCTCGCAGTTGGGAGATCTGGGGACCTGGGTTCGCTTCCCGGGTCCTCCCTGCGTGGAGTTTGCATGTTCTCCCCGTGTCTGCGTGGGTTTCCTCCGGGCTCTCCGGTTTCCTCCCACAGTCCAAAGACATGCAGGTTAGGTGGTCTGGCGACTCTAAATTGGCCCTAGTGTGTGCTTGGTGTGTGGGTGTGTTTGTGTGTGTCCTGTGGTGGGTTGGCACCCTGCCTGGGATTGGTTCCTGCCTTGTGCCCTGTGTTGGCTGGGATTGGCTCCAGCAGACCCCCGTGACCCTGTGTTCGGATTCAGCGGGTTGGAAAATGGATGGATGGATGGATTTGTGGCCTTTCTGTTAGTGTGAACAAGTATTTTGATTGTCCTGTGATCTCTCTCATTAACAAAGTGTTTCTGCCCACAGAGCTGCAACTCACTGGGTGTTTTTTAATCAAACAATTTACTGCAAATTGTGGGCACTGTAGTGGATAAAAATCCAAAAAGGACCTCTGTTTGTGAAATGTTAGAACCGCCACGTCTGGCAATAACAATCATAGCATGTACAGTATCACATCTTTCAAATCCTAATCGTTACTTGCATAATAAGTAAACCTCTGTGCAGTGCCTGCATGCTGTGTATGCTCTATTGAATCCTTGTGATTTAGCTGTTTGGAGGAGTAGGCTTTTTGCATTAAATATCAAATGGATGAAATAAAATGGCCACTAAATTTACATCTAGACTGCTTTTAGCTGTGCGACCCCAAACATTACCCTGCTTACATCTAAGCTAAGGTTACTGGGTCATTGTTGAATACAAATTCTGGTTTATTGTGAATAAACATCTAATGCCCATGTGCCTGTACCAAAAAGACTGATTTCACCATCCAGTGCTACACTTTTTTGTTATTTTACTATAGTCAGAACTGCAATAGCAGTCATCTATTATCTCTCAAACCTGCCTATTCCAGCTCAGGTTAGCGGGAGGTGGAGTTTATCCCATCATCACTAATGAGAGGCAAGAACCACCACACAGGACCCTACACTGTCACTCAGCCAGTTTGGAGGACCCAGTACATCTACTGCCTTTGATATCTGTAGGTAGACTACAACAAAACTGGGATAATGTGCAGTGTCCGTCCAGATTTTTGCCTGATTGGAATTCAAATTTATTCTTCTTCTGCAACATTAAACACTGTTGCAGCAATCTGGGAAATAGACCTGGCACCAGGAACAACAACAACATTTATTTATATAGCACATTTTCATACAAAAAGTAGCTCAAAGTGCTTTACATACATGAAGAAAAGAAGAATAAAAGACAAATAAGAAATTAAAATAAGACAACCTTAGTTAACATAAAAAGGAGTAAGGTCCGATGGCCAGGTTGGACAGGAAAAAAAAAAAAAAAAAAAAAAAAAAAAACTCCAGAAGGCTGGAGAAAAAAAATAAAATCTGTAGGGGTTCCAGGCCACGAGACCGCCCAGTCCCCTTTGGGCATTCTACCTAACATAAATGAAATAGTCCTCTTTGTAGTTAGGGTTCTCACGGAGTCACTTGATGCTGATGGTTATACAGACTTCTGGCTTTTAATCCATCCATCATTGTTGGAACATCATGGTGCTTTGGGTAGATGGTGGTGGCACAAGCCACCACCAATAGGACACCGGAAAAGGAAACAGAAGAGAGAGTAGGGGTTAGTACAAATTTTGAATGAATAGTTATTATAATGAATTGGATATACAGAGTGTCAGGATTAAATTACAGTGAAGTTATGAGAAGGCCATGTTAAAGTAATGTGTTTTCAGTAGTTTTTTAAAGTGCTCCACTGTATTAGCCTGGCGAATTCCTACTGGCAGGCTATTCCAGATTTTAGGTGCATAACAGCAGAAGGCCGCCTCACCACTTCTTTTAAGTTTTGCTCTTGGAATTCTAAGGAGACACTCAGTTGAGGATCTGAGGTTGCGATTTGGAATATAAGGTGTCAGACATTCCGATATATAAGACGGGGCGAGATTATTTAAAGCTTTATAAACCATAAGCAGAATTTTAAAGTCAATTCTGAATGACACAGGTAACCAGTGTAGTGACATCAAAACTGGAGAAATGTGTTCGGATTTTCTTTTCCTGGTAAGGATTCTAGCAGCTGCATTCTGCACTAACTGCAAACGATTGATGCCTTTTTTGGGTAGTCCTGAGAGGAGTGCATTACAGTAATCTAGCCGACTAAAGACAAACGCATGAACTAATTTCTCTGCATCTTTCGATGATATAAGAGGTCTAACTTTTGCTATGTTCCTTAGGTGAAAAAATGCTGTCCTAGTGATTTTATTAATATGCGATTTAAAATTCAGATTACAATCAACGGTTACCCCTAAGCTTTTTACCTCCGATTTGACTTTTAATCCTAATGCATCCAGTTTATTTCTAATAGCCTCATTGTATCCATTATTGCCAATCACGAAGATTTCGGTTTTTTCTTTATTTAATTTGAGAAAGTTACTATTCATCCATTCTGAGATACAGGTTAGACATTGTGTTAGCGAATCAAGAGATTTGGGGTCATCAGGTGCTATTGATAAATACAGCTGTGTGTCATCAGCATAGCTGTGGTAGCTCACGTTATGTCCCGAGATAATCTGACCTAATGGAAGCATGTAGATTGAGAAGAGCAGCGGACCCAGGATAGAGCCTTGTGGAACACCATATAGAATATCATGTGTCTTTGAGTTATAATTACCACAACTAACAAAGAATTTTCTCCCTGCCAGGTAGGATTCAAACCAGTTTAAGACACTGCCAGAGAGGCCCACCCATTGACTAAGGCGATTCTTAAGAATATTATGATCAATAGTGTCAAATGCGGCACTCAAATCTAAGAGGATGAGAACAGATAAATGGCCTCTGTCTGCATTTACCCGCAAGTCATTTACTACTTTAACGAGTGCAGTTTCTGTGCTGTGATTTGTTCTAAAACCTGACTGAAATTTATCAAGAATAGCATGTTTATTGAGGTGCTCATTTAACTGCATAATGACTGCCTTCTCTAGAATTTTACTTAAGAAAGGCAGGTTAGAGATGGGTCTATAATTTTCAAGAGAAGAGGGGTCGAGATTATTTTTCTTAAGTAGGGGTTTAACTACCGCAGTCTTAAGACAGTCTGGGAAGACCCCCGTATCTAATGACGAATTTACTATGTCAAGAACATTATCAATAAGCACACCCGATACTTCTTTGAAAAAATTTGTTGGTATTGGGTCAAGGGCACAGGTGGATGGTTTCATTTGAGAAATTATTTTATGCAAATCAGGTAAATCTATCCTAGTGAAAGACTCTAATTTATTTATTATGGAGTACTGGGGTTTCGGGGGATCCTTAGTGTTGGGGAGATATACTATGTTATTTCTAATATCATTAATTTTTTGATTGAAAAATACAGCGATAGCCTCACAGGTTTTACTGGAAGTACTTAGGAGGCATTCCTTTGAGTTACCTGGGTTTAACAGATGATCAATTGTCGAAAATAAGACTCTGGGATTACTAGCATTGTTATTTATAAGCTTAGAGAAATAGCAGCGCCTCTCAAGACGGACTGTGTTATTGTATTCTGTTATTTTAACTTTTAATATCTCATAGTCAATAGTTAGTTTAGTCTTCCTCCATTTACGCTCAGCTCTACGGCATGTTCTCTTTAAATCAGACACTCTTTGGGTCTTCCAAGGTATAACAATGCTAGAAGATTTTTTAACTGTCTTTTCAGGTGCAACTATGTCAACAGCAGCCCTCACTTTAGTATTAAATCTTTCCACCTTACTATTTACATTCTCCTCGCTATTATAGTTGGCACTATAAACGGACTGATTGGTTAGAATGTTTGTAAGTTTTAAAGTTGCTGATGAGTCAAAGAAGCGTTTTTTAACAATATGCTTCTCATGAGTGTTTTCTATCATTATTTCTATATTAAAAAGTAGAAGAAAATGGTCTGAAAGACCCGTATCAATGACCTGCTTTATATCAACTTTTAGTCCTTTAGTAATTACTAAGTCTAACGTATGACCTGCTTTATGTGTAGGCTGATTAACGAGCTGTCTCAAATCAAAAGAGTCCAGGAGGTTCATAAATTCTTTTACTTTTTGGTCACATTGATTATCTACATGAAAATTAAAGTCGCCGACTATTAAGAGTGCGTCATAGTTCGTAATTAAGATTGACATCAAGTCAGAGAATTCCTCAAAGAAAGACGCATTGAATTTAGGAGGTCTATACACGGATAATACTAGAACGTGAGAATCTCCCTGAATAACAATGGCGAGATACTCAAAAGACTTGAACTTACCAAAACTGATATTTTTACATTTTAACCTGCTAGAGTAAATGTTTGCTAGCCCTCCACCTCTCTTTCCTTGGCGATCAGCATGAGTAAAACTGTAATCCGGAGGCGCAGATTCGATTAAAACAGCTGCGCCATCTGAGCTAAGCCACGTCTCACTTAGTGCAATAAAATCTATTTTTTTTTCACTAATAATGTCGTTGATAAAAAACGTCTTGTTAGTTAAAGCTCTAATATTTAATAGTGCCATATTCAATGTTTCGGAGGAGCAGAGATGAATACTATGTGCGTTATTGATATAGGGAACAGGAATTAAGTTATTTTTATTAGCGCCGCTCTGTGTGTATTTTTTGTTTAATCTATGATCTGTTTTTACAGTTTTAATACATTGTTCATCTAAAGTAGTAACTTTAATTAAATTATTGGTGTTTATGCCGTATTGCCTAGATTTTCTATGTGCATTAAGATTGGTTATTACAGTATTTATGTTGCGCACTTTTATGGAAGATTTTTTTAAACAATTATCATGACCAAGCACAGGAGTGGCATTTCGGAAGGGGTTAAATGCAGAGATAGATAGTCAAGATAAACGAATTACCTTCGATATGTTTTCGGAGAGGACCCGGGCGCCGAAGCTGTTCGGATGCAGGCCATCTCGCTTGAAGAAACGCGGTCTTTCCCAAAAGAGGTCCCAGTTGTTAATGAACCCGATGTCTTGATTCTTGCAGAAGCCCTGCAGCCAGTTGTTTAAACCAAGCAGACGACTGTAATACTCGTTTGATCGTCTGACGAGAGGGAGTGGACCCGAGATGAATATCTTTGCCGATGGGGTCCTCTCCTTTGTGTCTTTAATTAATGCAGTGAAGTCTGCCTTGAGGATCTCCGACTGTCGGTGCCTTATGTCGTTTACGCCAGCATGTATAACAATGGCTCCAACTGCCCTGTTCTTGTAGATCGCCGGTGCACGTCTCGTCACATCTCGGACACGAGCACCGGGGAAAACAAGAAACAAAAGATTTTCTATTAGGGCAAGTGATATTGAGGTTCCTAACAATAGAATCACCTACCACAATTACATCACCAGGAGCTGAAGGCGAACTGGGGACGCTTAGAGGGTCAAACCGGTTCTGGGTTACGATGCTTGCCTGTGCCGATGGAGGTGTTCTGGCCTTGAACCCCCGCCTGCATAGCTGAAATACACCGAGGTCATCATCGGTGTCGCTCCTACGAGGCGCGGGGGTGAAGGTGACTTGCGCGGCACAACGCGGGGTTGATGTTACGCCGATAACAGATGGCGAGGACGGTTTATCCAACAGCCGAGCCTTCAGATCTCTGAGGTATCTTCGTCTGGACAGAAGATTCTGAATCTGTTCATCGAGTGCCTGGAGTTCCTCGACTACAGTTGCAATGCGATTCACCTCACTGTCGGCCATTGTCCGCTTCTGCTTTGCTTCCGCTTCCGCTTCGTGCCCTAGGAAAAATGAGAGAGAGAGAGAAGGTGAGAGTGAAGAGTGAAGAAGTTATCAGTCCCCTAAATACAAGGGAAAATTGCAATGGCATTGTCTCCATATCCCATGCAATAAAAACATTTTCAGTGTCTGCATGGTCAGATTGCTTAGGCTGTGTCTTCCTGTAATCGTTGCATGAATTTTTCTTTTCAATCTTTTTTTCCAATATGCACATACAGTTCATCATAGTGTCCACACAGAGGGCAACTAATCACACATTCATATCCTGGTACATTGAACATCTAAGGCGTCAGTGCTACCAAGTGATCCTTTTGCAGTATCATTTTTTACTTTCTTAATGTAAATAGTTGGTATTTCTTTTGATGAATGTGACTTGTAGTTTGTTCAGAGTATCCTGTATGGTTTTTTTTTCATTGTTGTCGGCTTATAATAACAATGACTTTTTCCTTGTAGTGGTTTCTGTGCTTAAATTTTGGATTTTTGGAGGTATTTCGATTTAATGATATGTTTGTGTTGCCCATTTTGGAGTTCTTTTGCACTGAACAGTGATTGTGGTAACACATCAGATGCCCTCATCTTTAGGGCAATGTAGGAACACACAGCAGTGCAGTATCAGGATTGGATATATTTATTGGAAGACCATTCTGAGCTTTAGTGTGATACATAATCAAACATTTATAAAGATACAGTGGATCCAGTAAGTGGCAGTAACATATAAGGTAGTTGACTCATCAGGCCACCTTTTAAATGGTATGCTTCTTAAGAAGAAGTCCACTTTATAAACTGTCAAGGGGGATATTGGGTATAAAAATGGAAATTTAATCTAGGTCTTCATAGTTACCAAAAGATACCATTGAAGAATTCTGTTGGATATAACATCAAATGAAATCTTTTGTCTCATACTATTTATATTTCAAACACACACCACAGAAAGGGAAAACATGAACAAACTACTAAAATATGTAAATATGTAGTAGGAACTGAATCCTTAGCATGATGGCTCCTGTCTTATCTACATAGCGATATGACCACTAGATGGTGCACCTGTTTTATTTGTGGAAGTTTACCAAGTGGCTCAAAAATGAGATTTTAATCAGGGTTATTGGGGGCTCCATAAAGTTTATCCCTCACTTTTTAAAATCAATCAAACAATGATCACATTTTACAGTGAAACAGAAGTTTCTTCTATTCACGTATTGCTCACATGCATGTAAGAAAATAAGGTTTCTGAAAATGGTGAAGCTAAGCTTACCACAACAGGCACAATGAGTCATGTAACAAAACACTTGTTTAGTAATGCTTTTGTTTTGTTAGATTTGAATAAAACTCTTAAGATCTCTAAAAATATATTGTCAAATTTTATAAAAAAAGTAATCCTACCTTCTTTTTTTATATACAGACTCAACAACAATGTGAGTGCCCGAAATTATGTGTGTGTAGCCAGATGCTGGCCATTGCGTGTGTTGCCAGGACTGTGGACAGCAGGAAACTGTGTGTGACATTTGCTTAGACTAACCATCTGTGAACACGGGAGTAGACGGTTGTCTGGCTAACGTCTGAATTCAGCTGCTTCTTTCCAGGGTTTTTCTTGGGTCTTTTCTAAACAAGAACATCAGTATCATCATCCGTCAGCTCAAACCAGGAATAGGGTGGAGAAGGAGTTTGGTTGATCGTAACTTTCAAATGTGTAGAAAGAGATTTTTGTCCTGCAGAACAAAGCTTTTATTCTGATACTGTTTTTAATCTGTAACACAAAAAACAGTTATCGACTCAATGTGTATTCCTGCTATCTGTTCAACTACTGCTGTGCTGTCCATCTGCAAATTTTTCAGGACAGGTTTATTACGCCACTCTTTCCTATCAACAGAAATTGCAAAAAAATTATTAACTGGCTTGCAGAAATTTCCTACACAATGAATATAACATGCAGTTCAGCATCAGCCCATCACAGTACCCACTCACACTCATGTAGGGGCCATTTAGAAATAACCCATTATCCTAATTTGGACATCTTTGCTGAAGTGGGAAGAAACCCCAGAGAGACATGGAGAGACACTATACCATCCAATGTGATGAATACACATACATTTTAAGGTTTAGCTGTTAAACCAAATCTCAGCTCCCTTCGTAGGCTCTGGTAATTCTAGTGTTAAAAGGTTAAAGTTGTGGCAATATTGTTAAGGAAAAAGTGAAAGACACTTCTTTATCTTAGGTTTTCATTGTCACCTTTCATTTACCGTATATACTCGCAGATAAGTTCTCCCACGGATAAGTCGAGACTTGATTTTACCGTATAATTTCTGGTATTTTATAATGTCGGTTGTATACTGTAAGTCGAATGCGGAAAACTCACGCTATTGGTCCAAAAGATTATGATATGCTAATGCTCACCTGAAAGAGTAACCACGGGGCACACGGCCTTTTTTTGTATGTGGGTGCAGTAATGCGTGGTATCAGCTTGTGCTCCTAACCTCTCTCTCTCTCTCTCTCTCTCTCTCTGTTGTGCCTACGTGACCACATGGTGATACCCGAACTATTCCGAAGCAACATTTGCACTGATTTGTGGTTTTTGTATCTCACACCCTCATACACCTTTATCGTAAGAGCATCCCTTATATACGATGGAGCGTTCGATTAGAAGAAAATGTGAGGCTGGTTTTAAATTAAACGTCATTGAAGTAGCGAAGGAAATTGGTAACTGTGCTGCTGCAACAAAATTCAATGCGTCTGAAAAACTGATGTGAGATTGGAGGAGGCAAGAAGATAAAAATAAATTAAGTGTCGCATTTTTGAATGGGCGTATAATTCGGGGTCTGATTTTCTGATCAATTTTTTGGTGGTTTTTCGGGTTTCAAGACCTGACATATAAGCGAGTATAAACGGTAGATGTCATTCTTAACTTTGTAGCCCTCTTAAAACTTGCAACACAGCCAGGAAAACAGGGTTATCCGTTATCAGTTAACAGTTATCTTCTGCAGGTGTCACAGTCACAATGAGGCAGTGGTTTAGTGCTTCTTCCTCGTTGCTTCAAACAATTATCTGTGTGGAGTTTGCACATTTTCTCTCTCT
Source organism: Erpetoichthys calabaricus (assembly GCF_900747795.2). NCBI lineage: Eukaryota > Metazoa > Chordata > Cladistia > Polypteriformes > Polypteridae > Erpetoichthys > Erpetoichthys calabaricus. Next base: position 26,973,745 of record NC_041402.2, read on the forward strand.
CTTATGAATATACAGAAAATTATGGTAACATTTGAATTGTGGAAACAATTTATTCACAAAACATACTTCATATGTGCAAGATGATTTACAGGAATGTCTCAAGCTGTTCACCATCATGTTCAACACACAAAAACCAACGAGTAATACTACCATTTAAAGCCCAGACACACATTTCATGGGGATTAGATGATACCACATTCCGTATTCTGTCCTTTAGGTCATTGATATCATGAACTTTCCTGCTATACATGCGTTCCTTCACCATACCCCTTTCCAGAAATCACATGGTGTCAAATCAGGGGAAAGGTGTGGTTGAGATAAAAATAATCCATTAGTGTTAACATAATTTTGAATGACCCTGTATATATATATACACACATATACAGTATATACTGTATATATATATTGTGGACGCTAGAGGCGCTGTTGCCCCTTTAATCCCACCAGACAGACGTCTAAGACACACGTTTAAAACACCAAGAATAGCTTCTTTAATAATTTCTTCATGGAAATGTCCCATGCTGTCCTGTAGGAATCCGAGGAACCATTTCCCTCCAGGGGAGCTGCCATCTAGCGCCCCGGGGGATGTATTGCCCTGAAAAGGCTATTTTCTTCTGATGAGGGACGTCCCCGCCGGACTGAAACGCCGGCCATCCATCACAATATATATTGTGGACCACCAGGGTGCGTACAGCCACCCTAACCTGACACAGACAGGCAAAGACACAAGTGTTGCACAGCATACATTTTTCTCTCGCCTCCACTCCTCCTCCAGCAAGCTTCATCCTTTTCCACCCGACTCTGGCTCACTGTCCTTCTGCGTCCACTCCTCTTCCAGCAAGCTTCATCCTTCTTCCTCCCGTCTCTGGCTATCCAAATGGAGTGTGGCGGCTCCTTTTATTCAGCTCCTGGGGGTGCTTCAGGTGGCTAATCAGTGTTACCTGGAATAACTCCCAGGTTAGGTGGAAGTCCACTGCAGGGCTCTGCAGCTCCCACTGGTGTCCCCCATGGAACCCAATAGGGCTGTACCAAACTCTAACTCCCAGCGTGCCCTGCAGGAATCCGTGGGGCCACAGCCATAGACACTTTTTCTTGCCCCTTGAATCAGGAAGTTTACTCCACTGATTGGTAAGGAGCGAGAATGGTGGAAGACCATGTAATTGAGGAGAAAAGGCATTATATGTGAATCAGTCATGATGAAAAAATCTAAACAGAAGCCTGTATTAAGAGTGTGAATGGTGACAGAGAAGGCATAGTCGCACCCAGAAAATATGTCAAAAAATGCAATTCAGTTTACTGTATTGTACTTTTGAAGGTTCAGAGGGCTGTAATAAGTCTATAGGTAAAATTACATATTGTACAAATTGCATAGCGTATACGCATAACACTCCAGATTACGTTAAACAGTAGTAATGTCCATACAGTACACACAAGTATGTTAGATGTGATATTTTATTAAATGTTTTGTACTGAATATTCATGCCTACTGATTTCTTTCATGAATGTTTTCTGCTGGGACAGACACCTACTCACCAAAGACAGATTTACGAATAAATACCTTGACAGTACTTGAAAGTCGCTGTTCTTGACCATATAGTTGTCTTACTTTGTGAGTACAAATAAATGGAGACAACCAGGTTACTGGTTATATTGCCAGTATTCTCACTTTGAGTCACTCTGCTCAAGTTAATTACATACCATAGTTCCAAGAATGGGAATCTGTAAGCATCTATGCTTTGCACTTTTAATTTGTCTGCCGTGTTGGATTAGTGTCTAGTAAATGCTAGGGTAATGGCTGCTGTGTGTTTTAGGTCACAGCTCTGCATAATAACAGATGTACCGTATGCTTCATAAATTGTATAACATAACATTCTGTTTAATCCGATTCAGAGCTGCATGTGTTACAATGTATTAAACAACAGTGGATGTGGTGCCAATCCATCGCAGAGCCCACTTACTCAAACTTACACCCCCATGTTCACACTGTGCCCAATTAAAATAGCCTATCAATCTAATATTCAGGGAATACCTGAAGGAAAACTCCACACGGATAAAGACCAAGAGCAGGTTTTATACCTAAGGTGCTGGATCCTCTTAATTGAACAGGCTAAAATTTGTCAATACAGTAATCCCTCGCTATATCGTGCTTCGCCTTTCGCGGCTTCACTCTATCGCGGATTTTATATGTAAGCATATTTAAATATATATCGCGGATTTTTTGCTGGTTCGCGGATTTCTGAGGACAATGGGTCTTTTAATTTCTGGTACATGCTTCCTCAGTTGGTTTGCCCAGTTGATTTCATACAAGGGACGCTATTGGCAGATGGCTGAGAAGCTACCCAACTTACTTTTCTCTCTCTCTCTCTTGCACTGACTTTCTCTGATCCTGACTTAGGGGGATTGAGCAGGGGGGCTGTTTGCACACCTAGACGATACGGATGCTCGTCAAAAAATGCTGAAAGATTATATTCACTTTGCTCCCTTCTGTGCAGCTGCTTCGTGAAGCGACATGCTGCACGGTGCTTCGCATACTTAAAAGCACGAAGGGCACGTATTGATTTTTGGTTGTTTGTTTTTATCTGTCTCTCTCTCTCTCTCTCTTTCTCTGCTCCTGACGGAGGGGGTGTGAGCTGCCGCCTTCAACAGCTTTGTGCCGCGGTGCTTCGCATACTTAAAAGCCAAACAGCCCTATTGATTTGTTTGCTTTTCTCTATCTCTCTGACATTATCTGCTCCTGACGTGCACTCCTTTGAAGAGGATGATATGTTTGCATTCTTTTAATTGTGAGACAGAACTGTCATCTCTGTCTTGTCATGGAGCACAGTTTAAACTTTTGAAAAAAAGACAAATGTTTGTTTGCAGTGTTTGAATAAAGCTCCTGCCTCTCTACAACCTCCTGTGTTTCTGTGCAAATCTGTGACCCAAGCATGACAATATAAAAATAACCATATAAACATATGGTTTCTACTTCGCGTATTTTCACCTTTCGCGGGGGGTCTGGAACGCAACCCCCGCGATGAAGGAGGGATTACTGTATAGTAAAAAGCGGAAATCTGACAGAAAGTTCAATTTCCTGTTTTTTTTATACACAGCAGACTTATTTCTGAAATCTTTATTGATCAGCAACAAAGCTAGTTTAATTATTGATGTTACAAACTTGCTGCCTTCTGCTTAAATGCACCAAGACTGAGAGGTAATGTTTACAGGGGAATAACTTTAGTGATCTGAATAACTGAACACCATGTTTGTTTTCGGCAGACAAGCCATCAAGAACACACGACTGATGTCATAAATGGTTTGCTACACACAAGTAAGGTTTTTCATCCTTACCATGAACTTCCCTCATTCATGAGACGGTAGTTGTGTGTCTTCTGGCTCATGACAAATCAGTGATAAAGGTGTTCTATAAAGTAAGGTGTATTTCTTTTCTTCACTGAAATATACATTGAAGTAATCAAAAGAGTGATGTGGATTAACATCCCACATTATTTTTATAATGAAAATATTTTTTGGTCCTTTGGAACATTTCAGAGGTGAGGGCGTTTAAAGAAAAGAAAAAATGAAAGATTTTGAATCAGAGCTGTGCCTAATTGCTGATGGCATGCAATAGCTTTAGTATGATGTTTACCAAGCGTCAGGATTAAAAGCTTTCCAAGCAGGAGACTAAATAAAAAGTGAAATGAATGACAGTGTTTAAGTTTACTGGAGGGAAGGTGAATACAATCCTTCAAATCACTACTATTCAGTCCTCAACCCACCTCATGAAGCAGTGATTAGTCACATTTCAGTGTTGTTTATATTAATAAAGAGAGCAGGGACTGAAATATTAAACACATCTAAAAGGTTCTAATGGCTGTTTATCCGTGCATACATGAATGAAGTTACACACTCTAAGAGTTTTATATTCTGCTAGAACTCAAGAGGGGCCCCACTAAATTTCCTGAGACAGAACTGGGCCAGACTGAAGAAAGAAAATATCACCGGCACTTTTCCTAAATCATAAAAATGATAAAGTGCAGATGATGCTTAAGTGCAGAAATGGGAAGTGTAAGAAAGAGCGCTGCTGCATTTTTTATGATTCAGCTCATAAATCTGTCCATGAGAGTAGGATACCATCAGGCCAGCTGAACAGTGCGGCTGTTTTTCACTTTTATGTTTCAAGGGTGATATGGTAGTTTAATATTGAATGTTAGGCTACATTTTTGAGTTTTCTTGAAACTAGAAAAGGGAATTAAACACATTGTGGCAATCCTCCCTCAGGGCACTACCTTGATGCGGGTTAACCCATGCGCTCAGGAGTTTGCCATCTCAACACTTGGCTGCCTAGTCAGTATTTTTATGTGGGACTTGCACCATAAACATCACTTGTCAGATTTCATACCTAATAAAAAAAACATTTTGACCTCAGTTTCCTTGCGTTTCTTTTTTGGCAGGATAGCCTATTAAGTGAGATGTATGTGTTGATAGATAGAAATGGCAAATGTTACTTGATAAATTTGGCTATTCAGTTTCTTCTTATCTTGGCTACTCGGTTAACCTTCTCATTCCCCATAACGAGGACACAATGTGATCTCTGTCAGTTATCAACCAACAATTCACATGTGTCATATTCGTCAGATTGATTTCTAGTCCACCGCTTAAAGCTCCTTGCTGTGGAGTGTCCACAGCGTTTTCTTAGTGTAGCCTTTCCTAATGTTAGTGTATGAAAGTCAATTGTCACAATTCATACTCCCAAGTTAAAATAAATCTGTTGTGAGTTGAAAGTCACAGGCTTAGAGTTATTCCTAAGCTGACATATGTGGCAGCCCCAGCAGTACACAGTGGATTCAGAAAGTGTTCAGATCCCTTCAAATTCTTCACACTTTATTATGTTGTAGATTTAATTTTAAATGGAGACATTTGCTGTTTTTTTCCCATCAGTTGACCCATAATAACTCATAGTGACAAAGTAGAAACATGTATTCAGAAAGGTTTGTAAATGTATTAAAATTCTAAAGCTCAAATCTGTCATTTATGTATTCAGACCCTTAATTCAGCACTTTGTAGAAGCCCCTTTAGCAGCAGTTACAGCTTTGAGTCTTCTTGGGTAAGTCAAAGTACATACTTTGCAGACCCAGATTTGGGCAGCTTCTCTCATTCTTCCTGGCAGATCCTCTGAAGCTACATTTGGTTGGATGGGAAGCATCTGTAAACTGCCATCTTTATGTCTCTCAACAGATGTTCTGTGGGGATTAAGTCTGTGCTATGGCTGGGCCATTCAAGGACACTTTGAAACTTGTCCTAAAGCCACTCCAGTATTGTATTGGCTGTGTGCTTCAAGTCATTGTGATGCTAAAAAAAAGTGAACCTTCACCCCAGTCTGTTGTTGTGTGCACTCTGGAAAAGGACTGGCTCAGAAAGCTTGAAGGACCATCCCCTATGAAATCATTAACCAGTACTGAAATTTAATCTAAACATCCCATGTCGAGCCTAATTAGTCCAGGGATTAACCTGGCATCTTTTAGAAAAAGGAAGGGACCATGAGGGCAACCATTAAGAAGGATATCAGGAAGGCTAAAAGACAATTGGAGAGAAATATAGCTGATAAGGCAAAAGACGACCCTGAGAGATTCTTTCAGTATTTTAGTAGTAAAAGAACAGTCAAGGAGGAGTTCAAATGCACGAGAAATAGTAAAAGGGAATTAAAAGATACAGACAATGAAATAGCAGATGCCCTAAACTTGCATTTTTCTGAGGTCTTCACAAGTGAGCAAGTGGATAACCTCCCAGAGATAACAGCGACTACTAAGGAGGTTCTGAGTGATTTAAATATTGAGGGTGAAGTGCTGCTCAAATTAAATAAGCTGAAATCACCAGGACCAGATAATATTTACCCATGAGTTCTTAAGGAGGCTAGTGAATACAGATATAAACCCTTGACACATATTTTTAGGAAGTCCACTGCGCACTGGAGAGATTCTGAAGGATTGCAAAATGGCAAATATCATCCCATTATATAAAAAGGGTGACAGGGCAGATCCAAGCAACTATAGGCCAGTAAGCTTAACGTGCATCAGAAGAAAATTAATGGAAGGATTTTTTAAGGATAAGATTGAGCTACACCTGGCAAGGACAGGAGTTATTAGGAACAGTCAGCTTGGATTCAGAAGAGGGAGGTCGTGTTTTACTAACATGCTGGAATTCTATGAGGAGGCAACAAAAGGATACGATCAAAGTGGAGCTTATGATATTATTTATCTGGACTTTCAGAAAGAATTTGATAAGGTGCCACATGAGAGGTTGTACATCAACCTAAAAGAAGTGGGAGTTCAGGGTGATGTTTTTAGATGGGTGCAAAATTGGCTCAGACACAGGAAGTAGAGGGTGAAGGTGCGAGGAACCTCATCAGAACTGAGCGATGTTAAGAGTGGTGACCAGCAGGGGTCAGTGCTAGGGCCTCTGCTATTTTTAATATATATAAATGATTTAGATAGGAATATAAGTAACAAGCTGGTTAGGTTTACAGATAATTTGGAATCCGTTATATCATTACAGAAGGACTTGGATAGCATACAGACTTGGGCAGATTTGTGGCAGATGAAATTTAATGTCAGTAAATGTAAAGTATTAGACATAGGAAGTAAAAAAATGTTAGGTTTGAATACACAATGGGCGGTAGGAAAATCAAGAGTACACCTTATGAGAAGGATTTAGGATTCATAGTGGACTCTACGCTGTCAACTTCCCGACAGTGTTCAGAAGCCATTAAGAAGGCTAACAGAATGTCAGGTTATATACCGCCCTGATGTGTGGAGTACAAGTCACAGGATGTTCAGCTCAAGATTTATAATTCACTGGTGAGGCCTCATCTTGAGTACTGTGTGCAGTTTTGGTCTCCAGGCTACAAAAAGGACATAGCAGCACTAGAAAAGGTCCAGAGAAGAGCGACTAGGCTGATTCCAGGGCTACATGGGATGAATTATGAGGAAAGATTAAAAGAGCCGAGCCTTTTCAGTTTAAGCAAAAGAAGATTAAGAGGTGACACGATAGAAGTGTTTAAAATTATGAAGGGAATTAGTGCAGTGCAAACTAGACTTGATGTTTTTTTGGAAGAAATAAGTGCATAAGACTGGCAAGCTTTGTTGGGCTGAATGGCCTGTTCTCATCTAAATTGTTCTAATGTTCTAAAGAAAAACCCGGATTATGTGCCCATTCATCACAGGACATCTCATATTGGGCCACTTGTGTGCATGAATGTGCATTTGAATGCTTGTATTCCCACCCTGAAATGCTATATTTTTCAATTGGCAAAAAGTCCCTGAAAAATAAGCTCATTAATTCGCCCAATGCTGCTAAAAACTCACCTCAGAGTAGGCAGGGAAAGATCAAACTTTCGATCATTAGGGAAAAACAAGGGGAAGGAAATGATGGTTTTGCTTTGCACTGTCATCTGTACAAGCAATGAAAGTATCATTTTCATCATTCACATGATTCAACACTTGGGGAGTTTCTTGTATATTACTAAGTCTTTGACAATTCAGTGGTTTTCAGATTGTATGTTTCAGAGAAAAGAGGGTGAAAAGCAAGGTGGAACTTCTAAATGACAGTTTGGTGTTACAGTAAATACAAAAACAGATAGCCAAAAGCTCTTTTTGATTAGCTTATTTAAATAGTATTTACAAACATTAGTTCTCAAACAGTACTGTAGTCCTGAACACCTCTTATTGCTCCTGCCTCCCTCTGAAGCCAGAAGAAGAATGTAGCGTAGTTATGTTGACTTGACCCTTAGGCCTGTCTATAGTTTCTAGATAATTACACTTGAAAAGAACATTGGACTTGCAATTTAAAAGTTATTCTGAAATTGTACAAACCAAAGTAATTTTTATGTATTGTAAAATAATGAGAAATAACAAGATAAAGATTCGGGGTACCAGTGGGTAACCCCGTTTAATATCCAAAATGCATTGTATTTTTAGAGAGAACAAAAACGTACATCGGTATCAACGTCAAGCTGGAAAAAAAAAGCTCTTCATGAAGGCTGGGTCCAATGTGGTGAGAACTTTGTGTAGTCAATGTACTTATGTAGTAGAGTGGAAGTGGAAGGGCTGGATGATCAGTGTTTCTGGTGGAAGTGATGTCATTGATCCTTGGATTGTCCTCCTCCATTCCAGGGCAAACAGAAATCGGGTTAGTTGCAGTGTCACACTCCAGTCTTTCCTCATAATATTTGATAATCCCTTCCCTGTTAGATATGTCCTAATCTCGTGTGTTTGACTAGTCTGTAGAAGTACAGATTAATTCTACTGTTTGTGTAAATGTGCTATCTTAGATAATGATTTTTAGTTTAATAATTTCCTTATAGTTAAAATGTATTTGTCCCTAATTTCACTGCTGCAGGGCAGTTACCCAATACTAAAGAGAGTAAAAATTGTGTAATGAAGTCTTTGTCACTGACCAAAGAGATGATGACAAATGCTGTGGAAGTGTACATTTTTGTCTGTATTTTGGCGCTTGATAGTTTGAAAAAATGAAACCTTTAATCAATAGATATTAAATTGATGATGAAAATAAATGTATTATTTTTATTTTTCCCCCTTTAGGAACTACTTTCCCAAGGCTGTGTATTTCAAGAGCGCCATGGATGGGAGAGGCCAGGCTGGTTCAGCCAGAAGGGATCAGCTCCGGTAGACACTTTTACTATGTATTACATCACAGGTGTCACAAACAGCAGTGACCTGTAATACAGTTCCTCAAAAGGCTAATGTCAAAGTCATCTTAAGGATCTTTCAAGTCATTATGAAGATGGCTTCATTAAAGCTATGGTTTAATACAAAATGTGATAACTTTTTGGGTTACGAAAAACTGTTATTGAGCTCCCCTCACTTTCAGGTTACAATTACTGAGCTTTGTTTCACTGTCTAAAGGGCATCACATTATGACTTTAAAGCAGGTTTTTACTTTTCTTTTTATTATTAATTTTTTTTTTCTTGTCACAACCCAATTTTGCTCTTTGAATGTTGAATGCTCAAGCAATTGTCTACATAATTTGGTGAATTATGTAGATCACCTTTCTCATTGGAGAATTGCAGACAGTCGTCAGAGCGTAATCAATTACTTAATCAATCTGCAGTGATCCACTTTCACAAACCATTTGCAACCAGTTACTATTATATACAACAGTAACTCTCACCCCAACTTTTGCTTTAAAGCATTCGCACTTAATAAGAGTACACTGAGCTGTTACTTTTTGACATAAAGTCCTCCTCTCCTTTTTGAGTTAACTAGCTCTTCAGGGACGCTTTTCATACTTATTGATTTACTGTCATGTGTGTCAAAGAATGAAAATTTCAAAGATTTTTTTTCACTTTGCCCTTAGTTAAGTAAGTAAACATAAAATTCCAATGTATATGTAGAAGTCGTAAACTACTTATAAAATTATAATACCTATTAATATCTCTGAAATGTCACACGTTAGTTTAGGCATACAGTATAAACCATCTCTTAGTCTATACACATTTTCTTAACTATGCTGTTAACAATAATAAATTATTCTCATCAACCTGACATTAGTTACTATATGTTTTTAGTTGTTTTCTGTCATGTTTTCTAACAAATGGGCTGTTATAAAATTTATCACTACCAGTCATACATACTGTTTAGTCTACAATATAATATAAACAAGACTGTAATAAATATAATACTTAGGAAATGTAATACATATAATATCAGCCTCCTACAGTGTGTATGTATATGTATATATGTATATACAGGTGCTGGTCATAAAATTAGAATATCATGACAAAGTTGATTTATTTCAGTAATTCCATTCAAAAAGTGAAACTTGTATATTAGATTCATTCATTACACACAGACTGATGTATTTCAAATGTTTATTTCTTTTAATGTTGTTGATTATAACTGACAACTAATAAAAGTCCCAAATTCAGTATCTATGAAAATTAGAATATCAATTAAGACCAATGCAAAAAAAGAATTTTTAGAAATGTTGGCCAACTGAAAGGTATGAACATGAAAAGTATGAGCATGTACAGCACTCAATATTTAGTTGGGGCTCCTTTGGCCTGGATTACTGCAGCAATGCGGCGTGGCATGGAGTCGATCAGTCTGTGGCACTGCTCAGGTGTTATGAGAGCCCATGTTGCTCTGATAGTGGCCTTCAGCTCTTCTGAATTGTTGGGTCTGGCATATTGCATCTTCCTCTTCACAATACCCCATAGATTTTCTATGGGGTTAAGGTCAGGCGAGTTTGCTGGCCAATCAAGAACAGGGATACCATGGTCCTTAAACCAGGTACTGGTAGCTTTGGCACTGTGTGCAGGTGCCAGGTCCTGTTGGAAAATGAAATCTGCATCTCCATAAAGTTTGTCAGCAGCAGGAAGCATGAAGTGCTCTAAAACTTCCTGGTAGACGGCTGCGTTGACCTTGGACCTCCGAAAACACAATGGACCAACACCAGCAGATGACATGGCACCCCAAACTCATCACTGACTGTGGAAACTTTACACTGGACCTCACGCAACGTGGATTCTGTGTATCTCCTCTCTTCCTCCACACTCTGGGACCTTGATTTCCAAAGGAAATGCAAAATTTACATTCATCAGAGAACATAACTTTGGACCACTCAGCAGCAGTCCAAAGGCGAGACGCTTCTGACACTGTCTCTTGTTCAAGAGTGGCTTGACACAAGGAATGCGACAGCTGAAACCCATGTCTTGCATACGTCTGTGCGTGGTGGTTCTTGAAGCACTGACTCCAGCTGCAGTCCAGTCTTTGTGAATCTCCAACACATTTTTGAATGGGTTTTGTTTCACAATCCTCTCCAGGGTGCGGTTATCCCTATTGCTTGTACACTTTTTTCTACCACATCTTGTCCTTCCCTTCGCCTCTCTATTAATGTGCTTGGACACAGAGCTCTGTGAACAGCCAGCCTCTTTAGCAATGACCTTTAGTGTCTTGCCCTCCTTGTGCAAGGTGTCAATGGTCGTCTTTTGGACAACTGTCAAGTCAGCAGTCTTCCCCATGATTGTGTAGCCTACAGAACTAGACTGAGAGACCATTTAAAGGCTTTTGCAGGTGTTTTGAGTTAATTAGCTGATTAGAGTGTGGCACCAGGTGTCTTCAATATTGAACCTTTTCACAATATTCCAATTTTCCGAGATACTGAATTTGGGACTTTCATTAGTTGTCAGTTATAATCATCAACATTAAAAGAAATAAACATTTGAAATACATCAGTCTGTGTGTAATGAATGAATCTAATATACAAGTTTCACTTTTTGAATGGAATTACTGAAATAAATCAACTTTGTCATGATATTCTAATTTTATGACCAGCACCTGTATATGTATATATACTGTATATATATATATATATATATATACAGTGGAACCTCGGTTTGCGAGTAACTTGGTTTGCGAGTGTTTTGCAAGATGAGCTGAAATTTTTAATACATTTTAACTTGATAAACGAGCGAGGTCTTGCAATACGAGTAGTATATATACGCTTTGTCTGCTGAGCGTCATGTGATTACAACTCTGCTGATGGTTCTTCTCTCTCTCTCTCGCTGCGAGATTGTGGGAAATCGTCTCCTATTCTCCGCCTCACTCATATAGTCAACATCCGTACACGCATATACTGTTTACTACAGCATTGTGACTGTGTGTGCGCTGTGACGTGCGAGTCCCCATCTTGCACCCCAAAACATGAAGCTGAGTCTCAGTACTTTAGCAACACCAGCTTTATTCAGCTTGAAACAGGAACAGTGTGGTTATTTATTGTAGCGGGATCTGCCGCTCTCCTATACACAGACACATCAGTCAGGCAGGGTCGTGGCCAAGCAGTACTGTGCCCTGCGCATTTATAATGTTCCTTGTATCACCCATCTACGGCAGGTGCTTATAGCATGTCCGCGATCTTTTCGGATTCGCTTTTACGGCGAACTGCTACATCGCTGGGAGACTGTGATTGCTTTGGGACGCTATTCTGCGTGTCGTCCCGTTGGGTGGAATCCCACAAGAGTTTAGAAACTCACTCACACCAGCCGTGATTCTTTTTAAAGGTAAAGTGCAGGTTAATGTGTTTTATGTATTTATACTTTATGTTTTGTATTAATCATTTTATATGAATAGTTTTGGGTTGTGGAATGAATCATTTGAGTTTCCATTATTTCTTATGGGGAAATTCGCATTGATACATGAGTGCTTTGGACTGCGAGCACGTTTCCGGAACGAATTATGCTTGCAAACCGAGGTTCCACTGTATATATGTATATATAGTATTTTTATATATATACTGTATATATATATATATATATATATATATATATATACAGTATATATATAGTATGTGTATATATAGTATATTTATATATATATACTGTGTATGTATATATATATATATATATATACAGTATATATATACTGTATATATGTATATATGTATATATATATATATATATATATATATATATATATATATATATATATATATATATATATAACAACTTCCACAACATAAATTGGTTACAAATTGTATGTAAAGCTAACATTCAGGTATGCTCAGAGGCCTGGTTTTCTGGTTTGAAAGATGGGGCATTTTTATGTTTACTAGTCATGTCATCAAAGAACATTTATCACAATTTTCAATGTAATAAAAGAGGATATTTGGCTATGCAAATAAAGAACAAATATAAGAAAAGAGTATTATTACTTGTCAAACTTGATTTTGACACATTACTTTCATTAATGCAGTGTATGCTGTTCTCAAAATAAAGCTTTGATCTGTAATGTGTTAGCCTGCATTTGACATAACTCTGCTATTCATAAAATATTTAAAAAATTAAGAATCAATTATGTTTTCATACTGTTTTCTGCAGAGTGTATATGTGAAAAACAAAGCCTTTAATTCTAAAGAGGGAGGTATTGAATCGATGCAGCTAGGCTTAAAAGAATTATACTGAAAAACTTAAATGTACAGGTGATTCTGGAACAATGAACTACTCTTAAAAGATCACTTCATCCATTGTGGAAGAAGTTAACACCAAAAATATGAAGAAGGATATGTCATATATGTTCACAGTGAATTAGTAAAAAGATAAAAACAATAAAGAAATATCAATTGTGTAATGCATATAAGAATATGAACAAGATCATTAACCAAAAGACCTATGAACATATAAGACCAGCAGTTAAGTAGTAAATTAGGAATGACAGATTTGAAAGGGAAGCTAGAAAACAATATTCATAATAATACAAAATACATCCATTTTTACTCCCATATTCTCTTCCTTGAAGCTTTTTTTTTTATGACGCACATAAGAATGTTCACGTTAGTCTTGCCCCAGAGTATAAAGGTAGTTAAGTATATTCAGAAAATCATAAAAAAGTAAAGTATACAAATAGGGAAATAGCAATTATATTTAATAAATATTTTTCTGAGGTTTTCACCCAAGAATGGTATTGTATTTACAATCTCTTAACTGGAAATGTGATAGGAATTTATAATGATTGGACGCTGGCAAACATACTACAATGTTTATACAGTTAAGCTAATTGATGTTTAAAGAAATTAAATGGAAGCAAGAGATACTATTTAATTGACTTACATGCATTCATATGTTTTCAAACCTGCTTATCTGGAGTTTTAGGCAGAAGCAACACAAGCATATGTTAAAAGTATCACAATTAATTATCTACCTTGAATCTCAGGAAGCTTTTGGTACATAAACCTCTGTTACCAGTCTGTCGGTGTAGGGATTCAGAGCACAGAAAACAAAAGTAGTGACGTCAAAAGTGCTGTCATTCATAGCCACTGCTTTTTTTTATTATAACAGGCTGAATTCAGATTGAATTGCTTAAATTTGGTCATTACTGTAAATTAGGTAGGTTAGCTGATATAGTAAAGTCAGAAAAATCAATTTAAAGTGGACCTAGAAAGATTTCATATATGGGTATATACAGTATGTAGCTAATAACATTTAAATGGTAAATGTAAATCTGTGGTGGGTTGGCACCCTGCCCGGGATTGGTTCCTGCCTTGTGCCCTGTGTTGGCTGGGATTGGCTCCAGCAGACCCCCGTGACCCTGTGTTCGGATTCAGCGGGTTGGAAAATGGATGGATGGTAAATGTAAATTTGCATCCCATACTGCTGAAATGATTATAGAGAGAGCTCGTAATGGTAATCTCTGATGAGATAACTGCCTGTAGCTCAAATGTGGTCTCCTGCCCTCTGCTCTCACCCAGGCTGCACTTCACTTACACTTCACTCCTGTACTGCTGATGTTTCTGCCTCTTGCCCTTCCTGTGGCACACATCACACATTCAGGATGTAGCCTTACCCCCTCAACAGTGATCTTTTTAGTGCTCAAGTATAGTGATGTACTAACAGTCTAAATGTGCATTGGAGGTCTGAATGTTAAAAAGTATACTTTTTGAAGAACACCTGGTAGTCCTTTGGCCTCTTCTTTTTTTTTTTCCACCATACAGCGTAAAAAAGTCAGTAAAATACTAACAGCTTTCTGAACTGTAGAGTATGGTCTTTGGAGTACAAATCATGATAGGATATACTTATAATGCAATTTTGAACACATACCTGAAATACAGTGAGTGGTTTTGATTTCTTTGCTGACCTTTAATTCATTGCATGGAACTGTCAAGGAAAAGCTATGCTGGGCAGAAAAAACAAATCTTATGTTCCCATGAGGACAAATATATTTTTGCGTTAGATACTATGTGATGTGTAAGATTAAGCACTGATATAGTCTGGTTTTTCTGAAATAATGCAATAATTCCTTGAAGATGATTTGGCTTCTAAATAAGTACCTCTTGATTTTCAAGGAAAAGTACCAGTGCCATTTTAGAAACCAAGGACACATCCTTTTGAAATGATTGATAATTTGTGGAGCCTTTGAGCTTAGTCACTGTTTCTATTTTAAGAGTGCTTAAATTATATGTAAAGCTCCTCCACCTTTATAGATTCTTTGCATATTTAAAAATATTAATGTTAACTTTCCTTCACTGCTCTGTTTAAATTTGTAAAGTTTGCCATTGGAAAATTATTGATTGGTTAAAACTGGAGCTGTACAATGATGCAGGGGTTAGCATTGCCTCCTCATAGACTTAGCATCTTGGATTTGAATCCTGCATCTGGTAGAGTTTACACTTTCTGCTCAATTCTAGCTTGTGTGTAGCGATTGTGCCCAGGGATGAGCTAGTACCCAGTTATGGGTCGGCCAAGTCCTGCTGAGATAGAATCAAGAAATGGATTAAGTGGGTTATACTATGTCATGTTTAATTATGATTTTTGTTTGATATGTTTTGTTCTAACAGGTTTTAGACTATGATTACTATGGGGCATATGGTTCACAAAAGCATACAAATTATAAATACAACAAACTCCTAGGTGCAGAGTACACCTTTGATTTCCCACCACATCATGATGTTGTAAGTATCTATTTTTTACTTCACTGAATAAGTTTAGCAGTGTGGAAATGCTATTCTAATTGAACATTTTTGATTATTTTTAGATTATTAATAACCAAAAACTTTTAGTCTGTAACTTTTTTTTTTTAACACTAGATAAGGAATGAGTGTCTGACCTGCAGAAATGCTGTGGCTGTGTTTAATATGTCTTACTTTGGCAAGTTCTACCTGGTAGGACCTGACGCTAAAAAGGCTGCAGACTGGCTGTTTACTGCTGATATCAATAAGCCTCCAGGTAAGGAAAAATAAAATGTGTAACCCAAAACTGGAGGGAAGGTTTAGGGAGAAAGCACTTTCTTCTCAATGAACACTGAGCTAACTAACTTTTTCCATTCAAACACACAAAAATGATTCAAAAAAGCAAGCTAGACAGAGATATATTTAACACAGGTGATTAATATTTACTTCCTTAAAGACAATTGTAAGCAATGATAGCTGAGGGTCTGCTGTGGTCCTGCAGATGTAATACATTTCAGTAAATGTTATTATTTTTCTCTCAGTTTTTTGAAAATAGTCATGAGCAATGTTTCTAACACGATAGTTAGCACTCATCTATACGTCCATTTTAAAGCTCATCTATTTGTTTCCTTTAAAACCCTTTAAATCCAGTTCAAAATTTTGGGAGGCTGGGATGAGTTGGTTCAAGGCAAGAACTAACCACCCAACCACAATCACTCATTCATCCATGCTTTTCCTGGCTGGCTTTTCCAGTTCAGGATTGTAGGGAGGCCATGTCTATGCCAGCACCAGTGGGCTAAAATGGAAATCAGAACCTGAAGGAGGCACCAGTGTATTGTAAGGATGTAGTGGCTCGTTGGCATAAAATGGTGCCTGAGTGAAAGAGAGCTCAGCTGACTTCACCAGGAAATGCTTCACTTGCACTGTTTAAAAGCTGTCCGCACTGTTTAAAAGCTGTCCCTGTATATCCTGTTGCTCGTGCTGTAAAGGAGCTGCTTCTAAGAAGTTTGTGAGACAACGTTCTGTGTATGCTGAGGCTGAGTGTGTATCTCTAATATTAGCATTTGCAAACCAGGTCCTGGAAAAGTCAAGAATAGGTTAAGGTTAGGAACACTATCAAGTAGTCAAGTAACAGGAGAAATTAGGGAAATAATAAGAGCTGAAGTTGTACACCTCACTTTTAAAATCTTTACAAATTAAACCTCCTGCTTGAAATAATATACAGTAATCCCTCGCTACTTCGCGGTTCACTTTTCGCGGATTCACGACTTTGCGGGTTTTTAAATACAAGTGATTGCCCGCCAATCGCGGAAGTTATGTTCCAGACCCATCAGCAACAGGAGAAAATCCGCGATATAGAAAGACCATATAAATAAACATTTTATAATTTAAGCCTTAAAATACCCATCCCACATTCTTTAAACACATGTAAACTTATAAAACACACTTTGTTAACACATATGATATGTGGATGTCGGGCTAAGGATATGAGTAACATCTCACTATTATAAAACATTTTAACTTCATGCAAGACAAGACAGTGAGACAGGAAAATAGGTGATGTACAGGCTTTTAAATTATTGACACACAGAGCGACAAGCAGCACAAAGCCAGCACAAAGTCCACTTCTCCTTAGCGTTCATTCAGCTCCCCACCCCCTTGACAATGCGAAGTGGCAGGAGCGTACTGCGCCTCCGGGTGGGGGGCGTGGGGGATTTGAGCAAACGTGCGTTCAGCCCTCACACACCCCCACTCCTCCTCATCCTTCAGCTGCCCCCCTTCACAAAGCGAGTGCAGACACATCGACGTCTGATCACTGCGTGCAGTGTGTGTGTTGGTCTGCGGTGTTTAAGAATGTAGAAAGTGTTTAAGAGCATAGGAAGTGTTTATAAGAGTGTGGGAAAGGTTAACAAGAGAGTGAGAAAGGTTTATAAGAGTGTGGGAAGGGTTTATAAAGCCTTAAAATATGTATAAATAATAAAATAAATATAGGTCGCTACTTCGCGGATTTTCACCTATCACGGGGGGCCCTGGAACGTAACCCCCGCGATAGGTGAGGGATGACTGTAATACATCCCAGTATAAAAGTTTTAGATGGCAGTACTTCACTTGTAAAGCAATAATTATTATTAGCAAATTAAATGTATTTCACTGAAGGATCAATGTCTTTAATTGTTAGCCTATTCAAGGTGACAAAAGCTATTTTGAAATAGTCTTCCAAGAGACAGTAAAGTCCTAACTGTTAAAAAATCCGTTTACCGTATATACTCACGTATAAGTTGGGTCTTGAAATCCGAAAAATCGATCATAAAATCAGACCCCAACTTATATGCACGTTCAAACGTACATTTTTTTTTTTTTTTACAATTCGCAGTGTCTCAAACGCATCGAATTTTGTTGCAGCAGCGCAGTTACCAATTTCTTTCGCTACTTCAACGATGTTTAATTCATAACCAGCTTCATATTTTCTTTTGATCGAACGCTCCATCGTAGATAAGGGATGCTCGTACGATAAAGGTGTATGAGGGTGTGAGATACAAAAAAACACAAAACAGTGCAAACGTTGCTTCGGAATAGTTTGGGTATTACTGTGTGGTCACGTAGGCACAACAGAGATAGAGAAAGAGGTTAGGAGCACACGCTGATACAGCCCATTGCCGCACCCACATAGGAAAAAAAAGGCAGTGTGCTCAGGTGGGCGTTAGCATATCATAATCTCTTGGACCAATAGCATGAGTTTTCTGCATTCGACTTATATGACCGACATTATAAAATACCATTAATTATACAATAAAACCAAGACCCGACTTATCCGTGGGAGAACTTATCCACGAGTATATACAGTAATTTGGTTCCTTCAAGAAAGCAGGGAACAAACAAAAGCACAATGCCAGGAATTAATTCTACTGCCCAAATCATCACACTGGGTTCTCATAACACAGGTTGAAGTTTTACTCAGGGATGGTAGAGCAGGTCTTTGGTTGTCTTTACTTTTCTGGTTGGGTGATGTCAGAACTGTGTAGAAAGAAAACACGAAATGTTATTCTTTCTGTTTCAGACACCATCCTTACTAGTGTTCCTTTTATGTTATTCCCAGTAAAGACATCAGTTTAGTTAATTCACAACATTCAAGTCTCAAAAGTGAATAGATCATTAATGGGTTATTTGAAAGAGGTGACAGATGATAAGACCGTATTATGGAACCTCCTTATGTTTTCACCCTTTAGGCTCCACAGTTTACACATGTATGCTGAACAAGAGAGGTGGCACTGAGAGCGACCTCACAGTGAGTCGGATTGAGCCAAGACCACAAAGCTCTGTTTTGGCCCCAGCATTTGAAGGTTAGTGGCTGTTAAACTATTTTATATTGAGTAAAATAACTAAAAGATAGTAAAGGATATGATAGTGTCATAACACATATGAAGTATTAATTTGCATAGCAGTTTATTTCTATGATGTGTTAGAGCACAATTAAATTCAGTACCTAATTTTAAGTTGTTATGTCCTTATGTTTTTGTTCCAGTATGATGAATACATTTACATATGTAATCTAATCAGTCCTTTTTTTACCATAATTAGCAGTTAATGACATGAAGAGGCTTATCAGTTAAATATTATGAAATGATGTCTTAATTAATTGTGTTAACAACTGGAATGTAGTAAAACACAGGAGTCAACCTAAAACTTAAAATGTTCTGAAGTCAAGTTACTGATATCCATTTGTGGAAATTAAAAAATCCTTATGGTATTGCAATTCCTTCTATACTTTGTATTGATTGTGGTCATTTATTCAACTCTGTATTATGGCTTATAAGTAAAAAGTTCTTTCTGTGATAAATATGGAAAACGTGCTTCTTGAAAAGTGGTGATGCTGTTAAAGAAAGGAGGTGTCATTTGGTAAAGGGCTGGTTTAACAAGCAATGAATTTTATATGGAGACCCGTTCTTCTGTTTTGTACCCCTGAGAAAGGCTGGAGTGTGTCGTTCTCAAATCTGGGTAAAAAAAAAAAGGAGTTGTGTTCCAAAATGTGTTGGAAGTGGCAAAAACTGCCCCTAGTTGTATATGTTAATAAAAGTCTTCCATTTACATTTTTAATATTGAGTCTGGTTTGGGTAGTTCAGTTATGCCTTTTGCATCCCAATGCTGAAGAGCACATGTAATAACATAAGAACATTTTGATGAGAACACTCCATGTAGCTCAGGATATCCTGACAATGTCTGTTCCCCTCTTTCAGAAAAGTTCTGAAAGTCAAGACTTCAAGGTCCCCGAAGTACTATTATTGACTACACTTCTTGGTAATTTATTTAATGTACATATTCTTCGTTGTGAAGAAATAACTTGCTATCAATATTTTTCCTCAGCTAATGTCTGATCATTCTACACCTCTCCTTGCTGCTGAAGAGCTGATTTCTTAAAGTAACATTTGGGATCCTCCCTACTAATTCCCTTCATCATCTTAAACACTCTTGTTATGTCTGCTCTTAATATTCAATTTCTTATAGGTAACCAGTTGTTTTGAACCACTGCAAGATTCAAACTCACACCGCCATGCACACTGCTTCCACCATGAAAAGAGAATGCTCACCCAGCGTAATCTTCAGTTTCATTTATTGTGAGGACTCTTTTTCAGGAAGAATATGTTATTTTCCAACATTGGCACCTGTTGCTTATGTCTTTCTGCATGTTAACTATTTTTATCGTTATGATGGTAATGTCATTTTGTCATAATTTTAGTTGTTTGTTTTTATCACGGGTGCAGCCATCTTTGCATTAGAAATGGTGTTCATTGCTGATAACATGGACCAGATTGCAGAATGGTAGTTTAAACACCCTACTTTTGGGATATAAATTAAGAAAAAAAATATTTATGGATAATGAATTAGTTAGCCAAAGCCTGTCAGGTAGCTTTAAGACATCCTGCAGTGAATTTGACTTTGATTTTTTTGTACTGTTTTTTCTGGCTTTGATGATCTATCTATATTTCTAACATTCCCCTAATATTTTTACTTTTTGTCAGTTCCTAAATTAAATCTTTGCCTGCTCCATTATAGTATCTCCTAATCATTTTTTTTCTTTTGATGTTATATTATCTTACAAGATTCTTATAATCTTCGCACTCCACCGAATGACAAAAGTAGAAGAACTTACGTTATACAGTGCTGTAATACCATTGTGCTTCATTAATTTCAGATAGAACCATGATTTTCCATCCTCTCCTCCTATATCTTGAAGCATTTTTTGTACAGCTCACTCTTGTTTTAAAAACATTATCATCAACATGTTCATTCTAAAAAATTAAATCCATTCTAAATTTGTACATAATCTGTATCCTAGTTTATAAGTGTTACACTTTGAGACTGGCTACTAACATTTACGCCCACTTCTGTTCTCTAAATGCCCCCACACCCTCTATTTTTATTCTCATTTCTGATCTATCTCCCTCTCTGTTTTCCTTCTGATCCTTCACAGTTGTTTTGTCTTGGTAGAGTAATATATTGCTGTATTTTCCCCTTTTGTATTATTAATAAGTAGCCTTTGTCAGAATGCCTCAAATCTCCCAGACTTACCACTGTTTATAAGGTATTATAGTATATAACTTCTCCCCACCTTCCCTCCTACATCTATAACCTCAGGCAATTAGGCGTAGTAAAAGACAAGCAGGAATTAAGTTAAAATTTAGACAATGTATTATTGATAATATTCATAAATAATAACAATATGCAAAGTACATTTGAATATTGGCAACCATTCAACCTGATTAAATGGTGATGTGTAGTTTCAGGCGGCACACAGACTTGTTAGTTACTTAAAATGTCTCTAGTTAAGGCATCATTTGTGATCAGCTTTCTTTAGAACAGGCCGCATGCCTGTCTCAATATGGCTGCCGAGCTGTGCTCTTCATTGTGTTGTCCTTTTCAGTTCATGCATCAGTTTGGTAAGAGAAAGAGTGAGGTTAAGCAAGCAAATTTATAGATTCTCTGTCCAACCCCTAGAGCCAATAGGGCGTCGTGGTACTTAAAGGCTTTTGATACAAGCCAGTTCCAAACGGCCATACTTCACACCAATGGGATGATAGAACACCTTAACACCTGCCATCCCCCCAAACCATATGTTAAGGTAAAGCTTGGCAGTTAGGCAGTCTGGCTTTCCTATGGGGGTTGACGGAGAAACACTTGCTAAACTGGTTTCAGGCAATTCCCCCAAATCCTGTCTCACTAATGTAACACTAATATTACATTGCTTTGCCTAAGTTACAAATAAAGACATACGAAATATTTATCAACTTATATGCAAAATCTCACATCACAACAACAGTTCTCACTATTAATAGCCCTTTCTCATTTTTCTTATGTTACACATTTGCTCTTCCTTTTATTTAATAACAGCAGAGGCATTTTTCCTTGGGTAACATCTCTGCCAGTTTGACACTGACTTCACACTGGAATTCCATGACTGTCTTTGTTATAATGTTTGGAATTTAGAAAGTCCTCTTTCAATAGCTTAGTTCTTCTTGACCTGTTTGCATCACAGATAAATGGGTCATCCAGTTCGATTATCTGGAACTCACTGGCTGCATAGCTTGATTGTGTGCAGGGTCAGTGAAGTGGGAGGCCTCTAAATAATTTTTGCTCATTCCAAGCAGCTTTTTAGTTTCTGTTCCAGTGGTTGGACACTGCCCTTATTTACCTTTTTTTTCTTCTTCTTCCTCAAAGAGTTGGGTAAGGATTTGGGGGGTTTGGTGGGTGTGCCTGTGAAGGCGTTTCTTTTTTATGTTTCTCTTTTAAAATAAGTTGTAATCTTTCCTTTCTTGTATTTGTCTGATTCAATAAATATTTGAGCACAACACGACACATTTAAATTAAATCTGCTTTGCAATATCTGTAGTAAGCTTCAATAACGCTGAGATGCTGCTTTAAAGGAGAGATGTGAAATATTTACTAAGTTGTTATGGTAACGGACTTTTATTCAGAGTGCTGATGGAACAAATTTGTGCCCTTAAACATAGCTAGTGAAGCACTGTGATTTTTTTAAATAGCAGGATTAGAGTGCAAGATAAGGAGCACAGAATGTCTATTTTGGACTTTCTGCAAAGTCCTCATTTAACGTTTGTTGTAAGTACAGTAGAGTGCAGCTCCATATAAAAACATTTCAACTTCTCACTTATTTAAGCTAACCATGCATTTGATTTAATAGGTATATAATACTAAATTAACATTTGTCTCTCTTAGTATTGTAACCATTTGCCATACAGTAACTGCTTGGTGTAGCCTCCATATTCTTAATGAACTATTTATTTATTTTTTATAACAAAACATTATGAGGCATGTTTAATACAACAGGAGCCCCAAACTTGTCCCTGCAGTTTCAGGAACAAGACCCAAATCAATTCTAAATGGGACACCAGTTCATTCCAGGGCCTGCTTTCATAGACATCCATCCATCCATCCATTATCCAACCCGCTGAATCCGAACACAGGGTCACGGGGGTCTGCTGGAGCCAATCCAGCCAACACAGGGCACAAGGCAGGAAACAATCCCGGGCAGGGTGCCAACCCATCGCAGGACACACACAAACACACCCACACACCAAGCACACACTAGGGCCAATTTAGAATCACCAATCCACCTAACCTGCATGTCTTTGTACTGTGGGAGGAAACCGGAGCGCCCGGAGGAAACCCACGCAGACACGGGGAGAACATGCAAACTCCACGCAGGGAGGACCCGGGAAGCGATCCCAGGTCCCCAGGTCTCCCAACTGCGAGGCAGCAGTGCTACCCACTGTGCCACCGTGCCGCCCTGCTTTCATAGACAGATTTATTTAAAATGTTTCTCTAAAATGTGGGAGGAAAATGGGAGTACCTTGACAAAAACCAGCGTATTGAGAAGGTAGAGACTCCAAACAAAGAAAACTGACCCATGAGGCAGCTGCACTGACCAGTAAGAAACCATGGTACCCTTATTTGCTTTTTCTGTTACTATAGACAGCCATATGTGCTAGATCATACCTTTGTTTCATTAAGTCTAGTAGAATTTAGATCTTGACTGCAACTGTTTGGTCTCTGTATAATGCCTGGATCTTTCTGACTACATTTTTGTTTCCTTTTTCAGTACTAATATATTTAATTCAAAATTTGCTATGCTCATTCAAGTAGTAGCTGGGGTTGCTATGTGCTGTCTATTCTGGATGTTATACGAGGGGGAGTCTGACTGTAGTACCCCTCGGTTTGTAGTGTGCAACAATAACTCGAGTGCACAAGTGGTTGTGCGGACAGAATACAACCTTCTATTCTGCTGGAATCCAGGCACTTCCAGGCAGGTGGCACAAGTGTATTGAGAAGGGTAGAGACTCCATTGAGAAATGACATTATCAGTTTTGTTAAGGTTCGGTCCATTTTCTATTAAATCCCGATTTTCTAACTTTAGCTTGTCACCCCATTGTAAAACAACTACTTACAATCGTAGCTTATTTTATGTAGTAATTACCTTTTCTAATTATAGATGAGATAGAATGGCAAGCCATTGGGTAAACCTGTCAAGATTTTGTATTCTGTAATAATTAGGAATAAAATGTAGGGGATAGGTGTTAACAAACCATTAGGGTCAAGTAGCTATAATATAATACATTTCACAATGTTTAGGCATCATACATATTCAAAAATTAAAGCAGTTCAGTTTAATTTCAGTAGGGCAAATTTTGAGCAGATGCAGCGATGCCTCAGTAAGATAAATTGGGATAGGTTTCAAGTGTGAAGACACTTGTGGAGATGTGGGGCTGGTTTAAAATTGTTTTACA
The DNA here is from genome assembly GCF_900747795.2 of Erpetoichthys calabaricus. Classification (NCBI taxonomy): domain Eukaryota; kingdom Metazoa; phylum Chordata; class Cladistia; order Polypteriformes; family Polypteridae; genus Erpetoichthys; species Erpetoichthys calabaricus. The sequence goes on from NC_041402.2 coordinate 26,997,982, forward strand.
TATAATGTTGAGCAAGTTTATAACAAATTTTATATATTGTCAAAAATTAAAGAAATCTCTGTTGTGGATAAATAAGGAGCTAAAACAGAAGTCACAAAAGAAAAAAGTAACTGTATAAGGTGATGAAGACTAGTATCTCCAGCGCTAACTGTAGAGAGCAAAGGTTAAAAAGGATATTAGGAAAGCTAAAAGGCAGTTGGAGAGAAACATTGTAGAAAAGGTGAGAGATGACTAAAAGAAACTCTTTAATACTCTAGTAGTAAAAGAATGGTGAATTAGGAAAGGTAATGGGAAGCTAGAATATACAGACAGGGCACAAAAACAGATGAATTTGTTCAGTTAGTGAGGAGTGAAGGATCAGTGTCATGGGTTGAAGCTTTCACACCTTTACAAATACTTCAGTAATGTATGAGGGGCATTCAAATATAAACAGGAATTTATGAGCTACGCTTTATTTATTGAATACAATGAAACGACTTACACACTATTTTTCTATATAGTCTCCTGCCACTGCAACACACTTGTTCCAGTGTTCAGGAAGCTCCTAAATCCCAGAAGAGTAGAAGTCTCTTGACTCCATGTTGACCCATTCTTGCACAGCGTCAATAACCTCCTCATTGACTTGAATTTTTTCCCTCCTAAAAATTCCTTAAGTGGACCAAAGAGATGATAGTCCCTCTTTGAATGACTTGCACCAATCATACACTCTAGACTGAGAGAGAGAAACACTCATCCCCAAACTATTTTTTGAGTCTCAAATAAATCTTAGATGGAATGAATCCATTTGTCAAAAATTGAATAATAATGCGCTGTGCAACACTACTGTGTACCTCCTGCTCTGACATGTTGATTACAACTCACAGGAAGGGGGGGAAAGAGCAGCTAGCACTACTAACGACAAGTTCATATTATGTGTGTGTTTGTTCAATGAGTCACGTCTACCTTGCACTATTTATAAGAACAAAGCATGAAAATTCCTCTTTATAACTGAACACCCCTCATATTAATCCTATTTACAATATTAAAACTTTTGTGTCAGAAATAAAGCTACAGTATATACAATTGTTAATTTATGAATCACAGGGAAATCTACTCATGGCAAACTACACTGAATGGCAACAAATTCTAAAGATAGAGCTGGGTGATAAGATGATAAAGATACAGTACATCTGGAAAGTATTCACAGCGCATCACTTTTTCCACATTTTGTTATGTTACAGCCTTATTCCAAAATGGATTAAATTCATTTTTTTCCTCAGAATGCTACACACAACACCCCATAATGACAACGTGAAAAACATTTACTTGAGATTTTTGCAAATTTATTAAAAATAAAAAAATTGAGAAAGCACATGTACATAAGTATTCACAGCCTTTGCCATGAAGCTCAAATTGAGCTCAGGTGCATCCTGTTTCCCCTGATCATCCTTGAGATGTTTCTGCAGCTTGATTGGAGTCCACCTGTGGTAAATTCAGTTGACTGGACATGATTTGGAAAGGCACTGTCTATATAAGGTCCCACAGTTGACAGTTCATATCAGAGCACAAACCAAGCATGAAGTCAAAGGAATTGTCTGTAGACCTCAGAGACAGGATTGTCTCGAGACACTAATCTGGGGAAGGTTACAGAAAAATTTCTGCTGCTTTGAAGGTCCCAATGATCACAGTGGCCTCCATCATCCGTAAGTGGAAGAAGTTCGAAACCACCAGGACTCTTCCTAGAGGTGGCCGGCCATCTAAACTGAATGATCGGGGTAGAAGGGCCTTAGTCAGGGAGGTGACCAAGAACCCAATGGTCACTCTGTCAGAGCTCCAGAGGTCCTCTGTGGAGAGAGGAGAACCTTCCAGAAGGACAACCATCTCTGCAGCAATCCACCAATTAGGCCTGTATGATACAGTGGCCAGACGGAAGCCACTCCTTAGTAAAAGGCACATGGCAGCCCACCTGGAGTTTGCCAAAAGGCACCTGCAGGACTCTCAGACCATGAGAAAGAAAATTCTCTGGTCTGATGAGACAAAGATTGAACTCTTTGGTGTGAATGCCAGGCGTCACGTTTGGGGGAAACCTGGCACCATCCCTACAGTGAAGCATGGTGGTGGCAGCATCATGCTGTGGGGATGTTTTTCAGCGGCAGGAACTGGGAGACTAGTCAGGATAAAGGGAAAGATGACTGCAGCAATGTACAGAGACATCCTGGATGAAAACCTGCTCCAGAGCGCTCTTGACCTCAGACTGGGGTGACGGTTCATCTTTCAGCAGGACAACGACCCTAAGCACACAGCCAAGATATCAAAGGAGTGGCTTCAGGACAACTCTGTGAATGTCCTTGAGTGGCCCAGCCAGAGCCCAGACTTGAATCTGATTGAACATCTCTGGAGAGATCTTAAAATGGCTGTGCACCGACGCTTCCCATCCAACCTCATGGAGCTTGAGAGGTGCTGCAAAGAGGAATGGGCAAAACTGGCCAAGGATAGGTGTGCCAAGCTTGTGGCATCATATTCAAAAAGACTTGAGGCTGTAATTGCTGCCAAAGGTGCATCGACAAAGTATTGAGCAAAGGCTGTGAATACTTATGTACATGGGATTTCTTAGTTTTTTTTATTTTTAATAAATTTGTAAAAACCTCAAGTAAACTTTTTTCATGTTGTCATTTTGAGGTTTTGTGTGTAGAATTCTGAGGAAAATAATGAATTTAATCCATTTTGGAATAAGGCTGTAACATAACAAAATGTGGAAAAAGTGATGCGCTGTGAATACTTTCCGGATGCACTGTACATCGTGAAATAACTTTTCCTCAGTAGAAACGTAAGACATGTTCTATAGAAAGTCGATATAACTCATGCTATCCATGTTTTGACAGACAACACAAAAAAGCCAATGATAAGGAGAATAGCACCGCACCATACCAGTCATGTGGCTCGAATAGAGTTACACTTCAGCCAGACCTGGCTGCAGCATACGTGTTAATGTTTGAGTTGCATCAGCCACGCAAGTCAGGACATCAGGAGAGGAAGTGAAATAGAAGAGAAAATGTCGATAAAAAATGTTAATGAAAACTAACAAAAAAAACAACGTTACCGAAGAAGACAATGCAAAAGACACAGCCCAAGGCTTAAAAGATGAGGACATTGTTGAAAAGAAGGGTCAGAGAAATTCTGTAGTGTGGAGATGTTTTGGCTATTTAAAATCCAACAAGAAGAAGAGTAGCATGCACTGCAAGTTGTGTTGAAATCATGTTCCCACAAAGACATGTAATTCCACTAATCTTTTGTACCATCTGAAGCAGTGCCCTCCTTTAAAGCACGTATTATGTAAGAATTTACAGTCCCAGACTCAAGCAAGTGCTGAACTGATGGGGATTTATTGGGCCTTTCTTTTTTTTGCCTTGGAGCATAGGCCGAACACAATTAAGTGAATATGTCAATTTTGTTTGTTTTCCTTCATTTACATTTGAAAGGTGCTTGAATTTGTACTGAGGATATATACAGAGTGCTTTTTGTCTATTTATTTGTGGGTTTGTTTCCCAACCACTTAAAACACTTTGAGTCTATATAAAGGAAAGGATACAGTATAGAGGTAGTTTTTTGAAATTTTATTTTGTAATAATACCTACTTTATTTATTTGGAACTGACCAAAGAATTTACATTGTGTACTTTTGTAGAACTTGAAAGCTTTAAGATGTTAGTTTTAGATTTAAGATTTTAGAATTAAGATTTATTTTATTTGGAGTTGACTGACAATTATAGTGTGTTCCCCTATAAAACATGAAAGCTTTTGACTGGTAAGAATTGAGACTTTTTTATTTTGTATTACCTATTTTGTTTATTTGGAATTGACCAAATAATTTAATTGTGCATTTTGTTTGTGTTCTCATGTAAAACTTGAAGCTTTTGACTGGTCAGAATTAAGATTTTAGTTTATTATGTATACCTATTTTATGTATTTGAAAAACAGTTGTATGATGTTCTGCAGTAAATTTGTTATGTTCAATTTCTGATAGAAAATAAGTAATATTTAAACCAAAATGAACCTTATGATATCTTCACATCTCACTTAGGACTAAAAAGAAACCTATAATCTTGACGAAAATAGTGATTTGACTTGTATCGTGCTATATATCGATATCGACTGATAAAAAATTATCGTGATAAAATTTCCATATAGCCCAGTTCTACCTGAAGATAGCAGCAAAAGTAATTCCATCCATCCATCCATCCATTATCCAACCCGCTATATCCTAACTACAGGGTCACAGGGGTCTGCTGGACCCAGCCAACACAGGGCGCAAGGCAGGAAACAAACCCCGGGCAGAGCGCCAGCCCACCGCAGGGTGCACACACCAAGCACATGCAAACTCCATGCAGGGAGGATCCGGGAAGCGAACCCGTGCGCCACTGTGCCGCCCGCAAAAGCAATTCAAAAAGATTGTAGCAGTCCCTAGAATTAAGAAAACACTTAGCAAATTCAATTAGACATAGGCAAGTGCAAAGTGCTTCTGAAAGAACCTCTGATACGGATTTAAGGGTTTATCTTAAGGCAACATTCAGATCTCTAAGGAGTGTGCAAAAAAGCAATTAAAAAACAGATAAAATGTTAGATCATGTTTTAACAAATGTTGAATAATAATTTAAGGAGTGCTATGCTCTGACTCTCTGAAGAGCTAGTGAAGCTGCAGCTGTGTGCAGTGCTTGTCACCATATTAAAAAAAATATCAGCTGTAGAAGCTGTGCAGATGAGAAGAAACAAATGCATCCTTGAGTTAAGGGCATCTCCTACTGTGACAGGCTCAGTGATTTAAATCTTGTCAATCTTCAGCAGGGAAAGGTATTTAAGTGCCTAGGACCTATTCTACAGTAGCACAGGGAAATTTGAAAACACTTCTGTTTTTGTTCATTTTGGCCTTCCATTCTCACTAAACTATATTTTCAACCCTCAAATGAATCATTTCAAAAATGCTTTCCAAAGTGTGTAAATATGAAAAAGCTTTGTCTCACATAGCAGTATTAATTGAAAAAATGGAAATTTTTAGAATCACTGGCATATAATTGACATGTGATCAGTCACTGAATTCCCTTTTATCCTACGATCTCCTCTATACCACAGAGACTGTTCTTTCCTAAGTTCTTTGCATCAGTCAATAGGTTATTGTGTATTGAAACAGTCCAATACTCTGGTGGCGCAGTGGTGGTGCATCTTCCCTGTTTGGAGAGCACTTGGAGTAGTGAGAAGAGCTCTATATAAAATGTAAGGAATAATTATTATTATTATTTATTTTGTTAGGACTCCCAGTCTATATTTTCTAAAACTTTTTATACTCATTTATAACCTTTACAACAGCTGTACTGTATTCTCTGGGCTCTCACAGAAGTTGCTTTGTTCTTTCAGCTTTTCGATTTACTTCATGTTTGCTCGGTAATGAAACAACACTATTGGCTGATGAGTTGCACATAATAATAATAATTCTTTGCATTTATATAGCGCTTTTCTCACTACTCAAAGTGCTCAGCAATTGCAGGTTAAGGGCCTTGCTCAAGGGCCGAACAGAGCAGAGTCTCTTTTGGCATTTACAGGATTCAAACCGGCAACCTTCTGATTGCCAGTGCAGATCCCTAGCCTCAGAGCCACCACATGCCCAATAAGAAAGATTTATATATTTTTGCTGATTCACTGTGTGATAAACTTTTGGAAAACAATTTGAAAATGCTAGTGTAAGTGAAAAACTTTTAAAACTAAAAAAATGTATTTATGTTATCTGCGGTGGGCTGGTGCCCAGCCAAAGGTTTGTTTCCTGCCTTGCGCCCTGTGTTGGCTGGGATTGGCTCCAGCAGACCCCCGTGAGCCAGTATTAGGATATAGCGGGTTGGATTATGATTGACTGACTGACTGACTGTATTTATGTTATTGTGGACTGAGACGAAGGTGGGTATTCCAAAATCCCAAAGTCAACAATAATCCTGTTCGTCAATTGAACAGTGAGACACTTATTTAAGAATCCATCTTACTTACCGAAGGTTGTAAACCGGATATGGACGAAGGGTGCTGGGCGCACGCGCACTGCAGTGCATCGAGGCGTACACGTACTGCCGCACTGCAACGAGCCCGCCACAGAGAAAACACAAAAGGTTGTAAACCGGATATGGACACAGGGCGCTGGGCACAGGGCGCATCGAGGTGCACTCGCACTGCCGCACTGCAACGAGCCCGCCACAGAGAAAACAAAACCAAGAGGATTCAGCGCATATGTGAATCACATTACAGTATTACAGTATGGAATCCCCAGACGTCCAAACTACACGGTGTAAACCGGATATGGACGCAGGGCTGAACTTGCTGTGCTCCACTCTGCCAGCAGTCAGTGTCAGCAAAGGCAACGGGATCACGTCTCCACAAAACGAGACCGCTTTACTACAGATATGTGTATGTAATTAAATGACATTTCCCCAGATGCACCCACCCTCCATGATATGTCATCCATCCAGATATCGGACGGAACAGAAACTGATTGCTATTCTTGGATATAGGATTCGCTGGCAAATCGCGGGCTTACTAGTACTATTAGAAATTAGGGAATAGAGCATTTAAGATGAAATCTAGGATTAAAGAACAAACTAAAAACTCACATAGTTGATAAAGAAACCTTAAAAAATGGGATCTGGGTGACTTAACTATTGGCTAACCAGACAATTTTGATGCGCTGAATGGTTTCTTTTTATTTATTAATGGCCTTCCCTTCTATTTTGACAGGTAGGAATTTTTGCCCATCAGGGGCCTTTTTCCAAAATTTTATAAATCAGAGGAGCAAGTTTGGCTAATAAAGGAACAAGTCATCTGCCACAGCTAATCAGATACACAATTCATTGCTCTGTTGAAGTGTCACACCAACTTTTTTGTACAGAAAGTAATTTCTGAGACTTCTGAAAATCATTTCTTAAATTTCTACAAAAACAGTGAATGCAAAGCATTTTTATACAACACAAAAGCACAGATAGTAAGGAGGTAAGAGGTTATTCCCCTGTGCCTCCATACCTGGGAATGATGAGCAGTCATTATCTGACAGTGTTTATCTGGATTAGTAATATATTCACATTGATTTCTATTTATCTATCTTTACTGACTTTCCTGGTGACTTTATTTTGCTTTTGTCCATTTTAATACATTCTCAGTGCCTCTTTATTTCTAAGGAGACACCAAGCTGTCATCATGTTGCATGTTTTGCATTTGGAGCCTAAATAGTTAGAAAATAACATCTTTTTTTCACTGACTTTTATTTAGATTGATCTAAAACACACCAGTCACACCTTTTAGTTATTGGAAAATTAGTGTTTTTTTTTTTCTTCTTCATTGTCTAGTGTGGCCACCTCCAGAAATGGGCAGGAATGGGGACGTGCAGTGGGGGGTCCCCACTAATCTAAAATGCTTCACAAGTTGAGCTCTGAATTTAACATAATACAGTGGGGAAAGGCATTTGTTTACTTCTTTCTCAAAAAAGGGGCTGCGACTTTCATTGTTTTCTATTCAAATAATTTCATTGTGTTTATTCTGGATGATTAATCAATGAAAAATGCAAACATTTCATTCATGTTTTTGTTTTGTTTTGTTCCATTTTTGTGTGATAGTACTGTTTATAACTGAAGTTGCTGAAGATTTGAATTTGTGTTAAATGTTAAACAGTTCATGGAAGTCTGTATCTTACTAAGTTACATTCAAAAATACCAAAGATACGTACAGACAGCCTTCTGATCTGGATGCCATTTAGTGTATAAAATGGGATTTTTTATGTTATAATTATAATCCATTTCAACTCATGTGTTGTTTACCAATGCATTTAGCATGATGGATCATACATAATCATTTAATAGAAACTTGTTGCAAAGTATAGCTTTGCGTATGTCCTGAATCCTCAATATGTTAGTATAAAACCCTCCAGCTACTTGTTATGCTATACCTAAATATATATCTCACAATATTTATTGCACATCTAACCTTCAACTGCAAAGTTAATCATTCTTTATTTATAACTGTGACAGTTTAAACTATTTCACATTTTTTTCACTTCATTATGCAGAATTATTTCTTATACAATATTTCAATTGTTTGAATTTCTGCAGTTGCTGCATATCTAAATTGAATTAGAAAGTGTTAGGTATCTGAATGGAGCATATTACCTTTTTCACACTGAACAGTTTTTTTTAATCCTTCCTTCTCTATACTTTCTAATCTCCTTTGTTAGGCTATGGTTACTACCTCGCCATAGGTGGTGCAGTGGCACAGCATAACTGGTCACACATTAAGACTGTGCTTCAAGACCAGAAGTTTCAGTGTGAGTTGTTGGATTGTTCAGAAGATTTGGGGATGATCAGCATTCAAGGACCACAGAGGTAAGATTTACTAATAATAGAATGAAATGTATATTAGGGTGGCACGGTGGCGCAATGGATATCACTGCTGCTTCGCAGTTAGGAGACCTGGGTTCGCTTCCCGGGTCCTCCCTGCATGGAGTTTGCATGTTCTCCCCGTGTCTGCATGGGTTTCCTCCCACAGCCCAAAGACATGCAGGTTAGGTGCATTGGCGATCCTAAATTGTCCCTAGTGTGTGCTTGGTGTTTGTGTGTGTGTGTGCCCTGCAGTGGGCTGGCGTCCTGCCCCGGGTTTTTTCCTACCTTGCACCCTTATATTGGCTGGGATTGGCTGCAGCAGACTCCCGTGACCCTGTGTTGGGATATAGCGGGTTGGACAATGACTGACTGACTGATACTATTGGCTTGTTGCTGCCATCCAGCAGATATGTAGTGCTATTAATTTAATATTATTTCAGCTGATAATGGCAACTTTTAGTGAAGTTGACACATTTTTTTCTTTTCTAAATTTATATATATATAGAGAAAAGCCAAGCAAAATGACACCTTTTATTGGCTAACTAAAAAGATTACAATATGCAAGCTTTCGAGGAAACTGAGGCCCCTTCTTCAGGCAAGATGTAATCTTGCATATTGTAATCATTTTAGTTACCTAATAAAAGGTGTCATTTTGCTTGGCTTTTCTCTACATTCATAATGGGTAACACGGTACAACACTGTAGTACTATTATATATTGAAAATCTAGAATTTTGATAGCCTATGTAATTAGTTATGGTAGAAGTTAATTATAAATAACTGCATTTTTGTAAAAATTGGTGCAGTGGTTTTTATATGACGCTTCAAAAGACAGACAGAAATTAAATTTTATATATATAGATTCCATAAAATTACATTTCTGAAATATCCCAATTTTGTTTTATTTTATTTAGTTTCAAAATATATGCATTACAATAAGAGTTATAGCCAAGCAATCAGACCCATGATGCTATACAAATCATGGTACAATGTGCTGTGTAAAACACAGTCCAATAAAAAATGTTAAATTAGAGTTCTAATATGCAATATTTTTTTTTAATCCCTTTTCTAATATCTTTCTAAATCTACAGTAAATTAGTGTGTATCTATTTCCATAATAAAAAGATGAGATCATTTTGTTTTTTTTTTTTCCTTTTTAATTTTAATTTTAATTTTAATCGCCTGGCCGCTAGCCACTCTGTTTGCTATATCCTAACTATTGTATATTTACCATAAATAATAAACATTTATGTTAATACTCCCCAAAGTTGTGAATTGGCTGCGTGATAAAGTAGGAATATTAATTTTAATAGAAAATCCTTCATTTTATTTTTACTGTTATTTTAAATTTGTTTTTTCATATCCAACAGTCATTTTTTGTACTGCTGTTTAATACAGATTGCAAGCAACATCAACAACTAAATGATTTTGATATTTGCAGATCTGACTAACTTATAATGAATAGCGATCCATTCTTAATGACCAAGGAGAAGCCACACCTTGTCCCATCGGCAATGGAGGTAGGGAAGAAATCAGCCATGAATGGGGCAGCAGCCGCTCCACCGTACAGCACACTCACGTACCTAAAGATCCGTTAATTAAAGTGGCCAATTAACATAACACACATTTCAGGGCTATGGAAGTAAACCATTCTATACGGAGAAAAACCGAAGCAAAACAGAAGAATGTGCAATTATACAATGTATTTTCCCCTTCAATTTACAATATATAAAATTATCTATAACAAAAATTATACTTAATTCCATATTGCACTAAAATTTTAAATTCCTTTCATTTTTTTATTTGCGGGTTTCATATTTATGTTCAAAATGTGACACCACCACAGGGTGGCACTCACTGGGCACGTTTTTATTTTACTAGACATGCAGTTTTCCATAGGTCAGAGGTTATCAGCTCCAGATAGATTGCATGAAGAGATCTCATTCTGTTATTTCTTACCATTAGGTGTTTGGAAATCTACTCTATATAGTTTTGTGATTTAATTAACTTTCCTTTTGGTAAAAGTGTGCTTGCATCATACTGTAGGGTTGCTTGAATTTGGTTATAATTCATGTCCTTTTTTTTTTTTTTTTTTTTTTTTAACCAAGCTAACTCAGAGACAATGGAGAGAAAACAACATATGCAGTTTACTAAACCATTCTCTGTATTAAGTTTGTATTACGTTGATTCAGCATTCACATCAACAAAGAATATTTCTACAGTATATTCCTCATTGCTGCAATTTTATTTTTGTAAAGAGCAGTGGCATGGGGAATATCACATATGTTTGCAATTCCCCTTACATTTATATTAAAGTACAGTTTTACCACTTAATTGCTACATTTCCATTTCTGGATGTTCCAAATTTGAGCTTTTATTTATTTATTTTAAATTTTCACCTAAGACATTCAGATTTGGATGCTCGCTGTAACTATTTTATCACAGTTTTATTAACTTTTTGATTGGAATTAGACACACTCTGGATAGTACTTGGTTCAAGGTCAGTCTGATTTCTAAATAAACAGCCTGCAAGATTTACTGCCATGATGCTTACTACAGTAAAAAGGATAGTTGATATTAGGCAGAGTGTTTATTCGCTGTAAAACTACTTTTTTTCTTAGTAACAGCAAAACATTATTTTCCAAGAATATATTAAACTAGTGAAGTAATTGAGAATTTTTTCTTGATTATTTCGGAAATAACTGAAAATGAAAATGCAACTGTATCATGTAAACTGAACATTGTTAATTATGCAAATATAAATTTTGTCATTTGTTTAAGTAGCCAGTAGTCATTTATCATTGGCCTATTTATCCAAGAGCCTTCTTATTGTAGTTATAAAGGTTGAACAGCTGCCCCTTGGGGAAAAGTTCAGGTACCTCAGACTTGCTCAAAAATGACGGTTGAGGTGATTTTAAAGTTCACCAAATTAATTTGTGCAATGACGGTGGGTTTACAAATAATGGACCAGCTAAGCCCTTTGACAAAGCTTTTAAATTGCTGGTCAGCCTTCCTTTCCATCCACACCCCTGTTCCATTTGGATAGTGATCGAAATCATGAGATTGTGAGAATAAGCAGTGAAAGTGAGGTGCCTGCACAGGACTGCTGTACTCATGCTGTATGACAGAGTGAGGAGCTGATCAGCCTGGGAGTAGAACCTCTGCTTCTCTGGATTGAGAGGACCCACTGGAGGTGGCTTGGCCATGAAATTATAATTCTTCCTGGGCACGTCAAACATGCTAAGCATAGCCCATTAGGAGATGTCCCAGGAAATGGTATAGAGTGGTTATGTCTCTTGACTGCCCTGAGAGGTTCTGGGAATTCATCAGGACAAATAGGAAGATTTTAATTAGTAAAGTTTGGCCTAGTCTGTCCTGCTTGGCCTGACTAGGATTGGCCTCAGCCATCCCCTGGAAAAGCAGGTAGAAAGTATAGTTTTAATGGTTGGGGCTGTAGTTTAAGACTTATGAATTGTCAGTCAGTCAGTCAGTCATTTTCCAACCCGCTATATCCTAGCACAGGGGTCACGGGGGTCTGCTGGAGCCAATTCCAGCCAACACAGGGCACAAGGCAGGAACAAACTCCGGGCAGGGTGCCAGCCCACCGCAGTTTATGAATTGTTAATTATGTAAAAGGATTTTGCAGTTCTTTAAATTGTTAATTTCATTTATATGATGCCATAACTGGGATGGATTATTTTTGCATTGGAATCTTGTCATTAATAGATTGACGACTAACAAAGAAGCACAAATGTAATGTTGCTAGTTTGCTATCTACAGTAATTCATGCAGATTTTTTCAGATTTTTCTCTTATCAAGCTTTCATCATATCCAAGTACCATATTCTCTTTAAGTGTCTAAATAATTATATTAATTATAATTTTGAATCCTGTCCATTTTGCTTTGTTTGTTGCTGTAGTTGAAATAATGAAATCTGAGTACTGTGAACATCTTTCTTTTCCCATATTGTTAGTAACATCAAAACCTAAGCAGAGGAACCTGTTGAAAACCTTCTGCAATTGCAAAATCATGTATATGACCGTACATTTAATGTGTATTGTGTTGCATTACTAAATACTTTACTAATTTAAGAGCCCTTTGAGTATCTTTTCTTCTGCTTCTTTCGGCTGATCCCGTTAGGGGTTGCCACAGTTGTTCATCATCTTCCATATCTTTCTGTCCTCTGCTTCTTGTTTTGTCACACCCATCACCTGCATGTCCTCTCTCATCACATCCATAAACCTTCTCTTAGGCCTTCCTCTTATCCTCTTGCCTGGCAGCTCTATCCTTAGCATCTTTCTCCCAATATACTCAGCATCTCTCCTCTGCACATGTCCAAACCAATACGATCTCGCCTCTCTGTCTCCCAACCGTCCAACTTGAGCCGACCCTCTAACGTCCTCATTTCTAATCCTGTCCATCCTCTTCACACCCATTTCACTGTCCTCCCTCTCATTTACACACATGTATTCTGTATTGTTCCTACTGACCTTCATTCCTCTCCTCTCCAGAGCATATCTGTACCTCTCCAGGGTCTCCTCAACGTGCTCCCTACTATCGCTACAGATCACAATGTCATCAGCAAACATCATAGTCCATGGGGACTCCTGTCTAATCTCGTCTGTCAACCTGTCCATCACCATTGCAAATAAGAAAGGGCTCAGAGCCGATCCCTGATGTAATCCCACCTCCACCTTGAATGCATCTGTCACTCCTACCGCAGACCTCACCACTGTCACTCTTCCCTCGTACATATCCTGTACAACTCTTACATACTTCTCTGCCACTCCCGACTCATACAATACCACAACTCCTCTCGATGCACCCTGTCATATGCTTTCTCCAGGTCCACAGAGACGCATATAATGCAACTCCTTCTGGCCTTCTCTAAACTTCTCCATCAACACCCTCAGAGGAAACAACTTTTCTGTGGTACTCTTTCTTGGCATGACACCATACTGCTGCTCACTAATCATCACCTCACTTCTTAACCTAGCTTCCTTTGAGTATCTTATGTTAGTTCAATAATTGTTCACTCCGTTTTTTTTCAACCCACTTATCCCAATTCAAGATCAAGATTTATGTGTCTATATGGCATCATCAGACCCAAACCAGGAAGCAGCTCTGGTGAGTCTCCACTTCATTTCAGTTCATTGCACAGTTACGCACTCATCTAACGCTTGGACTCACCAATTAACCTAAAAGACCTCATAAAAGTGGGAAAAAAACACACAAACTTCAAACCACTATACATATATCACTCTAATTCTTCTCATTTCTTCAGTATCAAGACAAATGTTTAAAATTTGAAGCAAAATAAAATGTGCTTCAGTATATAATATCTATCAGTTCGGTATAAGAGTATTCTTTTAAATTTATCATAAGTAGTTATCAGCATGCAGATGAATTCATAGTCTCAAGTTAATTCCATACTCTATACAACAAAAAACAAAACTGACTAGCAGGCAATCGGAAGGTTGTCGGTTCGAATCCCGTAAATGCCAATAGGGACTTTGCTCTGTTGGGCCCTTGAGCAAGGCCCTTAACCTGCAATTGCTGAGCGCTTTGAGTAGTGAGAAAAAAAAAGCACTATATAAATGCAAAGAATTATTATTAATTATTAATTCATTCATTCATTCATTAAGACATACAAAGAAGAAGCTTTTTGCTACATATTCAATTCCCAGCCACACTTTTAATTAACTAAATGAGTAACCAGAATTGAAATGAAAATAAGATGTTAGGTGGTTATCTAGAAAGCCCCAAATGCAGTTACTAACATTTTCTTTGTCCAGCATGATGTCTTGTTGAAACATTGCTGGTAACCTCAACTTTTTATTCCAGTTGTGAATGCACTGGAGCAGCTTGGTTGGACACAGATTTCTTCCACTTGCTTTTTCAGTTCTATCCATCTATCTTCTTTCTATTGTCAGTGGCTTCAGTGGATTGTGCAGAAGCACAAAGACATTGTTAAAAATCGACCAGGAAATGTTTACATTTATTAAAAACTGAAAGAAAAATTGTTCTCTAGAATACCAAAATATTATTATAAAAATGAAAATCCCAAGGGCTAAGCCAAAAACGTGTTATGCTTGGCATCATCATTTAATTTGTATTTAATTTACTGTGGCCTTATATGTCCATATTTGTGTCACCTCAGATTGTTCATTTCTATTATTGTTATTGTCTATCATGTGTTATTTAAATGTTGAAGTTTATTATTGTTATGATATGGCATTTTGTTTTGGTTATTCTTCCAAGTGGATCCTGAAAACCATGAGGACTGACTGAGATAATGTACGTTGGGTAGAATGCCCGGTGTATAAATAAATGTTGTTGTTGTTGTTGTTGTTGTGGCCTTGGAACCCCTGCAGATTTTGGTTTTTTTTTTTTCTCCAGCCCTCTGGAGTTTGTTTGTTTTGTTTGTTTTTTCTGTCCTCCTGGCCATCGGACCTTACTTTATTCTTTGTTACTTAGTATTACCTAATCTTATTTTTAGATTTTTATTTTGTATAAACTTTTCTCTCTTCATCTTGTAGTGAGAAGTAAAGCACAATGGCAACCTTTATTGGCTAACTAAAAAGATTACAATATGCAAGCTTTCAAGGCAACTCAGGCCCTTTTCAGGCAAGATGTTATTTAGTTAGTTAGTTAGTTAGTTAGTTAGTTAGTTAGTTAGTTAGTTAGTTAGTTAGTTAGTTAGTTAGTTAATTAGTTAGTTAGTTAGTTAGTTAGCCAATAAACTGTGTCATTTTGCTTGACTTCTCACTACATTCATAATGGTTAACACAGCACAACATCCTAGTACTACTCTCTTCATCTTGTAAAGCTACATCATTTGTATGAAAATGTGCTATAGAAATAAATGTTGTTGTTGTACTGCCATTTAGTATTATAGCATGCCTGTTATTATGCCAATCCATCACATAATACTCCAATTAACTAACCAATTTTCTAATAACTGGTTGATAAGATAATTAAAAACAATATGTTCTAGATAATAATTCTTTACAATACTTTAAGACCTGAGTATAATTTAGACACATTTTTCATTATAGTTATCATAATTTTGCAGTGGCATTACATGATATATCATTTTAAGGTATTGTATATGCCTAAGGAAAATTCTTGCATCTGTTTATTCAGCAGTTAACCATGTATCAGAAAGTTTAACTTACAATTACTGTACACTTCTCTGTTGATCTCATTACACATAAACAACAATGTGTGAAATAGGTACAGTATTTCATTTTTGAGCAAACGTTTATTTTCCTCCTCAAGTCAAACCAGACCTTAAATGAAAATGGATTGATGATGTCAGATTACTGTTTTTTTCTTATTTCTTAAATAGACTACAAAGTACAATACACAACATATTCAGTCTACGTTGTATTTGTCCAACTGTTCCAGAAATAAAAAAACATTCAACTTTATGTCAATGGATCATATGTGTAAGCTTGTTTAAGAAAGATTTATGCAGGTGTTTGTTTAGCAGAAAAACAAACATTTTCAATATGGTGAAGCTTTATATCATTTATGTATTTGACCTCATATCAGGCCATCTTTTTGCTACTGACACTAGACCTTGAATTTCTATTGCTTTGGAAAGACAAGTATGGAAGAACTTTTTAATGTACAATTCACTGTGACATGGTTTGAAGGCACAGTAAGGAGATCAGGGTCCATATCCCTGTGTCTGCGTGAGCTTCCTCTGGGTTTTCCGGTTTCTTCCCACAGACCAGCATGCAGGTTAGGTAGAGTGGCTTCACTAAGCTGTCCCTAGAGTGGTTGTGGTAGTGGTGTGTGTGTGTAGGTGAGCTTACCCTGCAATGGACTAGCGCTGTGTCTAGGGGTTATTCCTGCCTTTCGCCCTATGCTTGCCAGGTTAGCCTCCAGCCCCACCCCATGCCACCCTGCTCAGGATTAATATTAAACAGGTTAGAAAAGGACACAACACGTTTTGAATTCATTGATATATTAATTTTGAAACCCTGATGTGACAGAGAGTATATAAAAAGTTTAGAACCAGCATATCTTTGTATTAGTTGTGGCAGACTATTGTAATGCTTTGGAGAATTATTTACTGCACAGTTTTACGTCTTGAAAGAGTAAGTGTGGAAATTCCGGGATCATTAAAACTTCAGGCTTTAATGCTTTAAAAAGCAATGCGTACTTTCACCACCATGGAAGACCAAACAGACATTTTGGAAAAAGTTTCTGTTTAACAGCAAATTTTTACCACTGCATATCAAGACTGGAACAGGTAACTAAAGGAAAAGGATGAGTATAATGGAAAAGTCAATTAGAAAGAATAATGAAGACAGTATTAATCAAACATTGACTTCCAGAGATGAAAGAAAATACTGAAGAGGAGATAAGGGTATGGAAAAGTATGTTAAGACCAGGGAGACTTTCTGCAGTTTTGAGGCTATGGATCTGCACTGGTAATCAGAAGGTTGCCGGTTCAAATCCTGCAAAATGGCAAAAAGAGACTCTGCTCTGTTGGGCCCTTGAGCAAGGCCCTTAACCTGCAATTGCTGAGCGCTTTGTGTAGTGAGAAAAGCGCTATATAAATGCAAAGAGTTATTATTATTATTTGTAAAGATATGTTGTGCTAATTTGAAAAAAGGCAGTCTAGGATTTTATGGATATATTTATTTGTGTTATAATACAATAGTCTAATATTGTAATGTGTTTGTTCTGGCAACCTCATACCTGATTGTAGCTGTGTTTCATCTTTGTTGCTTTTGATTGAGTATTTTTATTGATAATTACAACCCTTTTTATACAGTTTCTCTTGAGATTGGTCAGAAAGCTTTCTGCAGTTAGCTGCTTGGAAGTGTATTCTTCTTTGCATGTTTATGCGCAGATATCTGTACGCATTTCCAAACTGCATGCCAGGTGAGGTGTAATCATACTCACATCCCTTCATATTCATCTTAAAAATGAATTGCCTAATTCAAGCGAAAACATCTGCATTGCTGTCATTTCACTTCAAGCTGTCATCGTTGAACACTCATTGCACTTTGCACTTTAGGTATCTAGTTTAATTCAGTGGATTGTTTAATTATTGAATACAAACTTGAGGACATTTAAAATTAATGGCTTTCTATCTGTAATCTCTTAAAGTTTCAATGACTTGGGAAAGATTAAATTGCCTGTTTACTTATTTACTACTTTTTCTTTTCTGGATGTACATTATTTCTGCTTTTTGTTTTGATTTGAGTGAAAAATCTTTTCACAGTTGTGTTAAGCTATTCTCTTGGTGCTTTATGGTAATGTTATTCAATGAAGATTACTTGTGCATATACAGTATACAAGACATGACATTCTGAAACCATCCTCATTCAATTCGGGGTTGCAAGAAACCAATTCCAGTCTAGACCAGGGGTGGGCAGATTCCGTCCTGGAGGGCCGCAGTGGCTGCAGGTTTTTGCTCCAACCCACTTGCTTAATAAGAAGCACTTATTGCTCTAGAAACACTTCAGATTCACTTTAGTTGTCTCGCTCGTTAAGATTTTGAACCCTTATTACTTATTTTAGTCTTAAACAGCTGTATTCTTGGTTTTTAATTGCTCCTAATTAGCAATACCATGCAAATGACAAAAGAGACCAGCATTTCTCCATTTAGCTTGTTTTCATTTACACCTGTGTGTATTTATCACACACTATTGGGTTTAATTAAATACTTGGAAGGAAAGTGAAGAGAAAAAAGTGAAGCACTGAGAACTACTCATCTGTTTTAGACTTCAAATCATTTGGATGATATCCTTAGAAAGGAAAATAAATCTAGGATATGAGAATGACCTGACATGGCAGAGTTAAAGTGCTAGCAAGCCATGCAATTAAATAATTGACAAGGATTGGTTTTTAATTAAGCAACTGGGTTGGAACAAAAACCTGCACCCACTGCGGCCCTCCAGGACTGAATCTGCCCACCCCTGGGGCCTCATGTATAAACGGTGCGTACGCACAGAAATGTTGCGTACGAACCTTTCCACACTCAAATCGCGATGTATAAAACCTAAACTTGGCGTAAAGCCACGCACATTTCCACGGTAACTCATTCCTTGGCGTACGCAATTTATCCGCCCGGTTTTGCAGACTGGCGGCACCCAGTGTCAAAGCAGTGCTCCTGTTCCTGTGTGATCACCCTTTCATTCTTAAATCCACATTCCTGGCGTGGCTTTATAAATACACTGAAATTAACTGCATATTGTTTATTAGTGTAATGCATCTGATTGTAATTAACCTGTAGCAATATAATGGTCCAGGGAATAGCCATAGTATTCCAAATACCATAACTGCTTTAGCGTTGTAACTCTCACTGCATGTTCTTTCAGCTGATCCCGTTAAGGGTTGCCACAGCAGATCATCTTTTTCCACATTACTCTCACTGCACCACTCGGAGTATTTATATCACTGTATCTGAGTGGGGAATCACAGCAGCAGCTGATTGGAAAGAGAATTATCGGTACACAGCATGAAGCAGATGCTGCCTGAGCCATA
Organism: Erpetoichthys calabaricus; assembly: GCF_900747795.2. Lineage (NCBI taxonomy): Eukaryota > Metazoa > Chordata > Cladistia > Polypteriformes > Polypteridae > Erpetoichthys > Erpetoichthys calabaricus. The sequence goes on from NC_041402.2 coordinate 27,016,866, forward strand.
GCAAACGCTTTAGTCCCTGTACGGACTTCGCGGTTTAGAAACAGTTTCATCCCAAGAACTCTAAACGCACTAAATCAGTCCATCAAGTGCTCCTTGTAGAACTGTTTACTTAGAAGTACAATCACCTCACTGTAAACTATCACTACAGTTATAATATTGCACAACCTGCGCCACTTTATAAAGCGCGTATTTACATGTGATGACGGTATTCATTTCTAAGACGAAATGCAGCAAAACATGTTGATTATATTATACAGATAAAACTTTAACTTCATTTAAATAATCTGTATTGTTTATAATTAAACATGTGAGGACACGGTGCCGCAGCGCTAGCTAGTTCAGGGATAGCACCTGCCTTGCGCTGTATTCTTGCTGGTGCTGACGCGACACTGGAAGGATAGACGGATATAATAATTAAACACGTACTACTAAGATATTTCAATGTTCCTTAAAAGTTTTGAAGAATCGAAGTTCTAAGCTTACAGATGGCTTCACGTCTATTACATAGCTTATTGTGTGGCGATTGAGTTTTTGGAGAAAGAAAAGTAAGGACAGGAATTGGAGGTTAGTACGTTTGAAAGAGACAGGACTGCTGTGATAAATTATTTCATTGAAGGTCGCGCATGGCGCAGCAAGCCTCTTGCGTGAGACATGAACAAGCACTGCGCCACCATGTTCCCATGTTTAATAACATGCTTTCATTCGTATCATCATGAAAAAGATATCATGTATACATCTCAGTATTTTAATTATTCAGAGAGCTGTAATATCACGAATGTAATGGATTATGTGTCCTGTCGGAGAAAGAGAAAGCCCGTTTAAAAAGCAGGTAGTGATTCATACACATAGAGCACATAGAAGATCAAATACAGAACAAAGCATTTAACATGCCACTTTAGTTACAATGGGATTTGAGAAACTAGTAAATTAAACGATTTTAAGATGAAGTTTATGATGTTCTACTTTAATGGCAAAATAAACTACGTGATTAAAGTGGAAATTTCGAGATTAAAGTTGACATTTCGTGCTTTTTTCCCCACTGTGTGCCTTTTTTTTTGTCTGTACCCTAATAAGCTTTCATATGACACTCAGACGGTGGGCTACGACTCGCTTTTTCACGGCGACTTTGATATGTGATTTCTTTTTTATTTCGGGCACTGTGCGACTTTGTGAAGTTGAGCCTTCGAGTTTCTCCGACACTCTGTCACTCGATCAGCTTCCTTTTATTGATTATACCACTGCTTAAACCAACAAATAGTACGTTTTTCCTTTGCATCCACTTGGTATTCGCTGAAATTCTTATATTTTCTCCTGTGCTTTTCCCATTGTCTTTTCACAGAAGGCTATTTATATTGATTTGCATATTCAAAGAGGCGTAATTCTGGGAGGAGTTGGGGCGGGACAGAAGGCGCGTGCACGTGCGTTACTTTTCACGCAAATCGGGATTTATGTAGTAGAAGAACGTGAAAGTATTTTTCTGTGCGTACACACAATCCCGCTTTTGTGCTTACGCCATGTTATAGTGTGAGTTCTACGCACGGCGTTATACATGAGGCCCCTGGTCTAGACCATAATGGGCGCAAGGCAGGAACCAATGGTGAACAATAAACCTAACATGCCATTGATAGGGATTTGAGAGGAAAATCAATGTAAGCAAAGATTAAATAAGCACAAAGACACATGAATGACTTGTGAAGTCTAAAGACAGCAGTCGTGTCAGGAATTTAACCCAGGAAACTTCATCAATGAGGTAGCATTACTTACCATTGAGGGATTGTGGCAAAAGGCTTTCAAATCCCACAACCTGCTCAATATGTTTTACTAATCCAAATTAAATATTAAATCCAGCATTATGTGGTTGCAGATTTTAAGGCATTCAAAATTTTTAAAATGCATTTTTCCTGAAACATCTGTAAGTCTGGAGTCTCGTCTTCTAGTCACTTGTTTTGTCAACCAACAGATTGGCAGAGAAAACCTAATATTTCATACAAAAAATTGTTGCCAGTTCAGAAAATGTCTAAATAACTTAAACTAAATAATGAAGTTCAGTTGATCTCGAACGTCCTGTGCTTTGCACATTTAGTTCTGGAAGCATAGCATACTGTTATACATCATGCCATATGTTTAAATATTAAAATTTCCTGAAAGAAATACTGTACATTAGTACTATAATTGTTTAGGCCACAAATTGTTATTGTGCCCAATGAAACGATAAGTACTGTAAAAGAGAAATCTTATGTGAATGACGCAGAGAATCATTCTGGGTATGAGGCTGTGGCCAACTAACACCTGGTGTCTGTTTTGTTTTTGTATATAATATTTATGAATATGGTGTATTTAGTTTTGGTAGCAGATGATTTAGAAACTCCTTCATTTAAAATCTGAATTGTTATAAGGTTAATTAAACATTATGCCACGGTAAAAATCTATACACTGCATGACACTTAAGGGCAAAGTTAAATATGGTAAGTGTAATATGTGATTACTATAGCCACTACCTGCACTTAATGATCCTGGTTCTTGGGTGCCCGCATCCTTGGCATTGCCTGTTTCCCGGGACAGTAATAGTCATGTGCAGAGAGGACAGAAACAAGACTGGTGCAAAGTGCTTAGTGCAGTTTATTCCACAGCAATCAAAAATGTTTCAGCATGTTCAAAAGTACAGTACAGTCTTTGATAAATAAATTCATCCATAAATAAATAATCCATAAAAACAAGTGGAAGATAAAATGAATAAATACAGTGCATCCAGAAAGTATTCACAGCGCATCACTTTTTCCACATTTTGTTATGTTACAGCCTTATTCCAAAATGGATTAAATTCATTTTTTTCCTCAGAATTCTACACACAACACCCCATAATGACAACGTGAAAAAAGTTTCTTTTAGGTTTTTGCAAATTTATTAAAATAAAAAAATTGAGAAAGCACATGTACATAAGTATTCACAGCCTTTGCCGCGAAGCTCAAAAATGAACTCAGGTGCATCCTGTTTGCCCTGATCATCCTTGAGATGTTTCTGCAGCTTAATTGGAGTCCACCTTTGGTAAATTCAGTGTGGTTGGACATGATTTGGAAAGGCACACACCTGTCTATATAAGGTCCCACAGTTGACAGTTCATGTCAAAGCACAAACCAAGCATGAAGTCAAAGGAATTGTCTGTAGACCTCCAAGACAGGATTGTCTCGAGGCACATATCTGGGGAAGGTTACAGAAAAATTTCTGCTGCTTTGAAGGTCCCAATGAGCACAGTGGCCTTCTTCATCCATAAGTGGAAGAAGTTTGAAACCACCAGGACTCTTCCTAGAGCTGGCCGGCCATCTAAACTGAGCGATCGGGGGAGAAGGGCCTTAGTCAGGGAGGTGACCAAGAACCCGATGGTCACTCTGTCAGAGCTCCAGAGGTCCTCTGTGTAGAGAGGAGAACCTTCCAGAAGGACAACCATCTCTGCAGCAATCCACCAATCAGGCCTGTATGGTACAGTGGCCAGACGGAAGCCACTCCTTAGTAAAAGGCACATGGCAGCCCGCCTGGAGTTTACCAAAAGGCACCTGAAGGACTCTCAGACCATGAGAAAGAAAATTCTCTGGTCTGATGAGACAAATTTTGAACTCTTTGGTGTGAATGCCAGGCGTCACATTTGGGGGAAACCTGGCACCATCCCTACAGTGAAGCATGGTGGTGGCAGCATCATGCTGTGGGGATGTTTTTCAGCGGCAGGAACTGGGAGACTAGTCAGGATAAAGGGAAAGATGACTGCAGCAATGTACAGAGACATCCTGGATGAAACCTGCTCCAGAGCGGTCTTGACCTCAGACTGGGGCGACGGTTCATCTTTCAGCAGGACAACGACCCTAAACACACAGCCAAGATATCAAAGGAGTGGCTTCATGACAACTCTGTGAATGTCCTTGAGTGGCCCAGCCAGAGCCCAGACTTGAATCTGATTGAACATCTCTGGAGAGATCTTAAAATGGCTGTGCACCAACGCTTCCCATCCAACCTGATGGAGCTTGAGAGGTGCTGCAAAGAGAAATGGGCGAAACTGGCCAAGGATAGGTGTGCCAAGCTTGTGGCATCATATTCAAAAGGATTTGAGGCTGTAATTGCTGCCAAAGGTGCATCGACAAAGTATTGAGCAAAGGCTATGAATACTTATGTATATGTGATTTCTTAGTTTTTTTATTTTTAATAAATTTGCAAAAACCTCAAGTAAACTTTTTTCACGTTGTCATTATGGGGTGTTGTGTGCAGAATTCTGACTGAAAAAAATGAATTTAATCCATTTTGGAATAAGGCTGTAACATAACAAAATGTGGAAAAAGTGATGCGCTGTGAATACTTTCTGGATGCACTGTAAATACGTTAGGAACCCACATTTAAAATCCGGTTGTCTCTCTGTCTTTCTGAACCCCAGTGCGTCCCACTTTCCTGTCTCCTCTGTTCACCCCTTTGGGCTGCTCAGCAGCTGAGATACCAGCAAGCACAGTCCTCCTTTAACAGCTTTCATCCCAGCCGTCTCAGCCAGTAACCCACCTAGACGCTCAAAGCTCGGCTCCGTCATCCCACCACCATCCCTCAGCACCTGTGAGATTAACCTTGAAGCCTTTATCCACTCCTGCTCCTTCCAGTGCTCTGTAGGATTGAGCCATCCCTAGACCACCGTTCCTCTCAAACTCTGTGAGGTCATGTGACTGCCTTGCCTCCAGTCCACTGCACTGGATCAATCTCTTGATTTTTCTCTGCTTTCACTTCAAACTTTCACCCTTGATTATCTACCATTTTATTGTATGATGAGAGGTCTGTGGCACAGAGCAGTTTTTAAATACATAATCGTGTCCCGGGAAATACAGGCTCTGATCGGGTGTGTGAGTGCACTTCACTCCAGGGTTGATTGGCAGATCAGTCAGGGGCCTCATTCTCACCTCGAATTAGGCAAAGCTCCATACCTGCTCCCAGTCAGGCCGAATGAAAAAGAACCTGCACAGCAGAGGAGGAAAGGAAAAAAAAAGAAACCAGAACCCAAAGACACAGAGGGTTAAAGGGAGGGAAAGAAGGGTAGGAATGGGATGGAGCCGGTGCAGCACAGAGGAGAAGATGGAAGGAGTGGACATGTCAGAATTGCTGTGAGTTAAGATAATAAAGATATAATCAAGAGATTTTGTGATTGGAGTTGGCTAAAGGCCACCAAATTTTGATATTTCAAGCAATAACATATTATCTGATCACACATAGTTCATTCAAATCTTTTTAAAAATGCAGAAATGTACACCAAAATACACTTATTCTGCTTTCTGTAAATTATGTGGAGATTAGGAAGTATGTAGAAAAGATGGAATGGAAAGTAAAAACACTGCAGCTCTAAATTATACATGGTGTAAATTCTCAAACGTCACAATCCAGGCACATGATAAATTCATTCCAATGATCAGTCAATCTAAAAAAAACTAAAGAATTGGCCAGAATGAATAAATAAGGACATAATTAAAATTATAAGACTGAAAAAATCAGTGTGCCAAAAAAAAAGAAAAATTAAAATGAGTCAAAAACTTTAGAATTAGAGGAATACCAGACATTACAGCAAGGGATAAAAAAAAAACATTTAAAGGTCAAAAGAGAAGCTTAAAATGGAAGATAAATGAGCATATAAGAAACCTTTGGGATGTAGAAGGAAAAGTAAATGAGAATGAGAAGCAAATATAAATTGAACTAGTGGTAGCGCTGTACTGAAAGGTGTGGACTTAGTCATAGAGAGAGCCCAGCTGAGGTCACCAACCAGGCAGAGCTTAAAGGCTATCTCTGCATACCTGTTGCTGTAAAAATATTCCTTCTGAGTGTCCTCATAATTTAGACATCGAAAGTTTGTGGCTGACCACTGGCAATTACCATACTGCAAAATGTGCAACCTGGATAGATCATGGTGTGATTCCATGACAAAATACTTGCCGCAACTGACAGCATTTGAACTGTGGATGAGTAGCCTATTAGCAGTGTTGTGCCGGATGTTAGAAGGCTGAGTGAGGGAGAGAGATCAGTTAATGTCACCAGGATGTACATTGCTTCTAATGCTTACAGGCATTTATTGCTTTCGCTGTAAAGAAACTGCTTCTTGGGGCTTTTTTAATCCATTGTGTGTTTGCGAGTCACTACTGACAGTTGCCACAGTCCAAAACGTGCAACCTGTAATGGATTATGGTGTGATTCCATGAAAAAACAAGGGACACTACGGTCATATGAAAAAGTTTTGGAACCCCTCTTAATTCTTTGGATTTTTGTTTATCATTGGCTGAGCTTTCAAAGTAGCAACTTCCTTTTAATGTATGACATGCCTTATGGAAACAGTAGTATTTCAGCAGTGACATTACGTTTATTGGATTAACAGAAAGTATGCAATATGCATCATAACAGGAGCATAAATTTGGGCACCCCAACAGAGATATTATGTCAATACTTATTTGAGCCTCCTTTTGCAAATATAACAGCCTCTAGACACCTCCTATAGCCTTTGATGAGTGTCTGGATTCTGGATGGAGGTATTTTTGATCATTCTTCCATACAAAATCTCTCCAGTTTAGTTCAATTTGATGGCTGCCGAGCATGGACAGCCTGCTTCAAATCATCCCATAGATTTTTGATGATATTCAAGTCAGGGGACTGTGATGGCCATTCCAGAACATTGTACTTCTCCCTCTGCATGAATGCCTTTGTAGATTTCAAACTGTGTTTTGGGTCATTGTCTTGTTGGAATGTCCAACCCCTGTGTAACTTCAACTTTGTGACTGATGCTTGAACATTATCCTGAAGAATTTGTTGATATTGGGTTGAATTCATCTGACCCTTGACTGTAACAAGGGCCTCAGTCCCTGAACCAGCTACACAGCCCCACAGCATGATGGAACCTCCACCAAATTTGACAGTAGATAGCAGGTGTTTTTCTTGAAATATGGTGTTCTTTTTCCGCCATGCAAAGTGCTTTTTGTTATGAGCAAATAACTCAATTTTTGTTTCATCAGTTCAAAGCACTTTGTTCCAGAATGAATCTGGCTTGTCTAAATGAGCATTTGCATACAACAAGCTACTCTCTTTGTGGCGTGAGTGCAGAAAGGGCTTCTTTCTCATCACCCTGCCATACAGATGTTCTTGTGCAAATTGTGCTGAATTGTAGAACGATGTACAGATACACCATCTGCAGCAAGATGTTCTTGCAGGTCTTTGGAGGTGATCTGTGGGTTGTCTGTAACCATTCTCACAATCCTGCACATATGCCGCTCCTGTATTTTTATTGGCCTGCCAGACATGCTTGGTTTAACAGCAACTGTGCCTGTGGCCTTCCATTTCCTGATTACATTCCTTACAGTTGAAACTGACAGTTTAAACCTCTGAGATAGCTTTTTGTAGCCTTCCCCTAAACCATGAGACTGAACAATCTTTGTTTTCAGATCTTTAGAGAGTTGCTTTGAGGGTCCCATGCTGTCACTCTTCACATCTTGCAATTGACCACCTTAAATACTTGCTCTCATGATTGGACATGCCTGTCAATGAAGTTCAAGGCTTAATGAGCTAATCCAACCAATTTGGTGCTGCAAGTAATCAGCATTGAGCAGTGACAGGCATTCAAATCAGCAAAAGTACAAGGGGACCCAAATCTTTGCACAGCCAGTTTTTCACATTTGATTTAATTTCATTCAACTAAATACTGCTTCACTAAAAATCTTTGTTCGGAAAACACCCCAGTACTCAGATGTTCCTAGGAAATGAAAGACATACCACTGTTGTCTTTTTTGTTGAAAGTAGAGTCAATTATTATGCAGGCTGAGAGGGGTTCCCAAACTTTTCATTTGACTGTACATCTACAGCACTCTATATAGCAGAAGAGCGGCGTCCAGCCAAGTGCGTCCCTATGCTAAAGGGCATGTCCTATTCTAAGAGGCTTTTGAAATTAAAACTCTTTAGTCTTGAGTAAAGAAGGCTGCTGGGGCAGTGTTGTCTGTGGCATCAACAAAGTTGATCTCGCAAAATTCCTTACTTAAAGTAAGCCATCGTGTACTTGAGAATACCATTGGTTAATGGGAGTTGTATTTAAGACCAAAGCTTGGAAGCACCTTTTCACGTAGAGCTGTAGATGAAGCCAAAACCTTGACAACATTGACAAAGTATCTGGATTAGATTTTGAGACAATTTACCTAACCAAACTACTTGATGGAGTGAATGGTCTCCTCTCATTTAACACACTTATTTTGCTCACACTGTTAGCTGGGTTGTGGTAAATGAGATACCAGGGAAATGTATTTAGTCTATTAACTAGCAAAAAGGACTTTCTTCATTAAATGGTCACCCCTATTTGAAAACTCTTTTATGTTTATATCTGTAGTACTAGGGTGTTGTACAATGTTAGCCATTATGAATGTAGTGAGAAGTCAAGCAAAATGACACCTTTTATTGGCTAACTAAAAAGATTACAATATGCAAGCTGGGGGCCTGAGTTGCCTCGAAAGCTTGCATATTGTAATCTTTTTGGTTAGCCAATAAAAGATGTCATTTTGCTTGACTTCTCACTATGTTCATATCTTCAAACAGAAGAAAAGCTGAAAGTTAATTTACTTTTTATTTTCATGTTTTGTTAAAGCTATACTTGGATCTGTTGTGTAAAGCACAAATCCAGGTTTAATATACTAATACTAAATTCTATCAGCTTGTCATTGTTTTATAGTATTTGCATGTCAATTTCCATGAGGTATTGAAATACAGCGCCCTCCACAATTATTGGCACCCCTGGTTAAAATGTGTTCTTAGGCTTCTAATAAATTCTTTTTTTTCCCAAAAAATATAGGCTCACAAAACAAAAAAGAGAGAAATCCAACCTTTAATTGAAGTACATTTATTCATTGGAAAAAAAAATCCCACATTAAGAACTATATGAAATCATGTGTGCCACAATTATTGACACCCCTAACAATCCCTATAAAGTAAATGTAATTGAAGCATTTTTGTAATTTCGAGTTTAGTTTTTAAAGTTGATCAGAGTAAATTGGAACCTTTAATTAGTAATTAATGACTTCCTGTGTCCCTGGGGTATAAATATGACGTGACACAGAGTCCTATTGCTCTTAGCCACTCTTCAATATGGGAAAGACAAGGGAACTTCAAGTAAGGCAGATGTGTGTCGACCTTCATGAGTCAGGTAATGGCTACAAAAAAATAGCTACTTGCCTAAACCTGCCAGTATCTACAGTCAGAGGAATAATAAAGAAGTGTAAAATAATGGGAACAGTGACCAACAAGGCTGGATGAGGATGAGGATGAGGATGGTAAGAGAAGTGAAACATTCTCCAAAGCTCACTGTTAGAGGACTGCACCAAAGGGTGGTATCTTTTGGGGGGTTACAAAGTCTCCATGACAACCATAAGATGCTATCTCCATGCTAACAAGCTGTTTGGGAGACATGAAAAGAAAAAGCCTTTTCTCACCTACAATCACAAACGTAAACGTTTGGAGTTTGCTAAGCGGTATTGGGGCTTCAGCTGGGACCGTGTGCTTTGGTCAGATGAGACTAAAATTGAGCTTTTTGGCAACAACCATTCTAAGTGGGTCTGGTGTGAATCCAAAAATGAGTATGCGGAAAAGCACCTCATGCCCACTGTAAAGTATGGTGGAGGATCTGTGATGCTGTGCGGCTGTTTCTCTTCCAAAGGCCCTGGGAACCTTGTTAGGGTACATGGCATCATGAACTCCTTAAAATACCAGGACATTTTAAATCAAAATCTGGTGGCCTCTACCAGAAAGCTGAATTTGGGTCATCATTGGGTCTTCCAGCTCATACTATTACTCATACTCATACTCATACTGGCTCAGCAGACACAAAATCAAGCTCAGCCCATGGTCATCTCAGTCCCCAGACCTCAACCCCATTGAAAACCTGTGGGGTGAGCTGAAGAGGAGAGTGCATAAGAGAGGACCCAGGACTCTGGACGATCTAGAAAGATTGTGCAAAGAGGAATGTTCAGAAATCCCTGTCTTGTGAAATGTTATAGGAGAAGATTAAGTGCTGTCTTGTTGGCAAAAGGGGGTAACAGCAGGGGTGCCAATAATTGTGGCACACATGATTTCGTGTAAAAAATGTATTTCTTAATGTGGGATTTTTTTCCCAATGAATAAATGTACTTAAAATAAAGGTTGGATTTTTCTCTTTTTTGTTTTGTCAGCCTTATATGTTTTGGGGGAAAAAAAAGAATTTATTAGAATCCTAAGAACACATCTTAACCAGTAGTGCCAATAATTGTGGAGGGCGCTATATATTTTATTTCTTGGAGTGAGATTTTACAAAGTAAAAATACAACTTACGAAAAGAAAGAAGCAATTCATTCTGTACAAAATAACCAAAATTCTAATATTAGCTATATTTTTCTTTTTGTAAAGTAAACTAGCTCTCATCATCTTTGAGATGGGGTCACAATAAAAGTGAGATTTGCTTTTTTGTTTTTTAAATGAATTAATGAGAAGCTTGGACTCAGGGTTCTATTTGCCTTTGACTTGTGAGTGAAGAAAAAGGCTTGCTTTTATTTTAGTTCCTTTTATTTTGTAGCAAATGTTTCATAAAACTATAGCATAACTGAATCATTACCTCCAGAGTAATGTCATCCCCACACAGTTATAAAAGAGAAGGTAGCATCAAGTGCTTCTAGTGTTACTACACTGCACAAAATGCATATACAAACACTAGACAAAAAAACTTTAAATGGGAGTTGTTTAGCCTTTAATTATTGGGTAAGCAAAGTTACTTGACAGACGTCTTAAAGGTAAAAAGTCATAAATGCACATTTTTTTGAAAAGTCGTTCAATTCTTACAATAATGAAAACAAGATTTAATGTTATGATGTAAATACTTTTCACTTGCTTACATTTAATTTTTTGCAGTCTACTTGCAAAATGTTTAATTGGAGGTTACAGTTATGCTGTGTTCATCTGCTGTTGGACTATTTAGTGCTCAAACTTGTGACATTTTACTTTCCCACTTTAGTGTATTCACGTGAATTTCCAGTTGCACTACTTGGAGAAACACAAGGGTACTGTTGATTTGTTACTTGATCTGCAAAAAAAGGAAAGATCAACTTTTGTGAAAAGAAAGAAATACTAAACGCAGTAAATGTGTAACTCCACTCCAAGTAGAGTACTACCACATCCATTTTTAGCACATGATACCACTACTTAAGGTGCAGGTGGTCACTAGACTTCTGTTGGCACTACAACTGGTTAATAACGTGCTGTTTACCAACAAATGCGACCACACAGGGTAGAAAACAGATAACTATTTGTGCCTTCCATTCAAGCATAGGAGGCTCATATCCACACATCTTCGGGTTTAGTGGCACACTTTAGGCACAGTGGTGCTGGCTAAAGAGAAACAAGAAGCTGAAGGTTGTTTAATAGTACTTCATGTGAACAGAAAATTGACATAAAATGAGATTTTACACCTGGCAAGGTTTAAATTCAAATCCAAAGCATTTGTGTTCTCTCTTAATTGGCTTGAAGATGCAATCAGCTTCGCAAAAATTATGTAAACTACAGCATTTTGGCTCATTAATATTAAGAGCCACCCTGTGCAATTTAAACCAACATACCTCTACATCAAACATGGGTTGCACTGACTGTAATGTTTTCTTTTCAAAGCACAAGCTTAAACTTCCTTCGTCTTTTTGAAGCCTAACTACTTGTTGCTTTGTCAGCCAATTGTTTGAAGATGAAATCAGCCAACCTAAAAATAAAATTACACCATATAATGTACCTGCTCTGTATACTCAAGCAAACTTTCTTTAGCTACCAAGGGACTATAGTTCCACATGTGTGAGCTTACTAGATAGATAGATAGATAGATAGATAGATAGATAGATAGATAGATAGATAGATAGATAGATAGATAGATAGATAGATAGATAGATAGATAGATAGATAGATAGATAGATAGATAGATAGATAGATAGATAGATAGATAGATAGATACTTTATTAATCCCAAGGGGAAATTCAAATTCATACTATGTTCAAAAGGAAGACACTGCATGAAGTTACAGCTCCTGTTAAAGCAGCGATCAACACTGTGTTCATAGAAAAGTACAAATAAAAACATAAACGTAAAGTTAGGCTAAGTTACAGTGCAATCCTCTGTTCTGTGATTGTGGTACCAAATTACAGTTTCGTCAGTCTATTGGCACTAACTATCGACTAACCAACATGCCTGGTACATACCCTGAACAGGGAATGGCTGCTGCTATTTATTAATCGGTGTGTCTTTGTTTCCCTACTCAATTTCATATAAAGGATGTTTGCAGTATTTTCTGCCAAGCTGCATTTTTTATCCCATATTTATCTAATATTTACAGTACCAGAACTGTATTAAAGGATTTTAACTTAAGCACTGGGTAAAGAAGTTGTACTGTATCCTAAATTTGTATGTTACATGTGTCACAAACTTGATCTCGAGCCATAGCAAGGTTTGGGGCAGCCACCCGTATATTGTTTTCCTGACTGCTAAATTGCAAACAAAAATATAGCAATGGTGTGCACAAATCAGAGTCCAAAACAGAACTGAGGGCGTAGGAGAAAGGTGAGGGCTTTTAAAGGTCAGGATAGGAAGTGACGTCAAAGGGGCCAGGACTGGAGGGTCTTCAACCATAGGCTCAGGCCCGGAAATGACATCAAGGGGGCCAGAACCGGAAAGGTCTTCCTCCATAGGTTCAGACCTAGAAGTGACGTCAACAGGGCCAGGCAGGGTTTCCCGTGAATAGTCTGCAGGAAAGCGAGAAAAAGAATCAGTGTACTCTGCCACATCCCTGTCTGGTTTGGAATTGCCCTCATTCAAGCCCTTTAGCTGCCTCCCATGCGCACGTGTGTGACACATGATGTAACAAGACCAATAGGTGGCGTGCCAGCCACCCAACCCAACACAGACAGACACAGGAGGCACACTTATAAAAACAAATAAATGTTTTATTTTTCTATTCTTCACCTGTGGACAACGGCTTCCCCATCCCCATAGGCACAACACAAGCACAATCCACACAATATTTTTCTTTCTCTTCTCTCTTATTCTTTCTCCTCCACTCCTCTCCGGCAAGCTTTGTCTCCCTCCTCCCGACTCTGGCTCCCGGAGTGGTGGCTGCTGGCTCCTTTTATAGCCCACCTGGAAGTGCTCCAGGTGTTTGATGACCCATTTCCGGCTGCACTTCCGGGTTTGGCAGAAGAACCGCCCACATGGGCTCAGGAACCACTGCAGCATCCCCTGGTGGCACTACTGGATCTCAACAGGGTCGTAGAGAACTCCATCTCCCATGGTGCCCTGCGGGAATCTGAGGCACCACTGCCACCCATGGGGGCCGGGGACGTACTGTTCAATTCATGCCTGTTCCCCCGGACCATATACAGAAGAGGCATCCCAGCCGGGTAAGGGCCCGACCATCCACCACAATGAATAAAAGTGTCAGCCAAATATACAATATCTACCCATAACAGCACATGGTGCCATCCGTGGAAAGAAGACTATAACATTGGACGGGTGCAGAACGCTTATAGCTGTAAATGACAAAGTAGCATAAAAGACTGGATAACTTGTATGGTCACATGGTTCTATGTGTACATGTAACTTGTAAGCGTCAGTGCTTGTTGATCATACTTGTGTGCTTACATAACTCCTTATTACGTTAAATAACTTATTTAAGCAAAAATACTTCCTTATATGTAGTATATTGAGTAAACACTCCTTGTCTTCATCGGAAATTCAATTTTCCTTACTTTTCTGTATCTATAACTTTAACTTTGGCTCTAAAGGCTGCTCAAGACCAAGTAACATATACGTAGTCATACAAGTAACTACTGAGCCATGTGCAAAAACTGGCAAAAATAGTAAATACCAAAAATATCTAAAGTTTGCTAAGCAATAGAGATGGAGGAGCTGGCACTCGGGTTTGCACGGCTAAATGTAGTACAGTTTAGTTCACACTGCATTCATTTCCACATGTCATTCTGCTTGGAGATTATATATATACTCGCCAACCCGCAGTGTACCATACGCCGCATAATCAGGCCGCTTTTTTAATGATTTTTAAGCACAGGGAAAAAATTAACATTTGAAAAATCCGGAGGAGAGGGGAAGGACGGCCATTACGCCCCATCCATCATGCTAGTCTGCTGATTTCTCGTTCAGTAACCTGTGAGTAGTGATGGGCGGGGTGAAGCCTCGCGAAGCATCAACACGTTTGAAGCAATTGTGTCGGAAATCGAATAGAAGCTTCGAAGCATTTGACACTCACCTCTCTCGTGACACCTCCTGGCCATTTTCATTAACGTTACAGAAACTTATGATACACTTCAATGACGTCTGTTAAAAGTCGTATTGCTTTTATTTTTTCGTAGCTACAGACTGACAACGAAGAGAAGGGTTCGTCAGCACCTTGTAGTGTCTGATGTCTAAAAAATATAAATATAACTAACGGCGACAGGCAGAATGCACTATACGATAGCAAGAGTTAAACAAAATAAGACGCCTCACCTCATGCATTCCCGGCTCTTTCAATTAGTATTTACTTTTGCACTGTATCATTATAATCGCTCCTGTTATTAGTATTATAATTAACCCTGATCTTTTCTTGAGATCACATTTAATAGCCTTAAATGTTTTGTTTGGTCTGTCTTAATTAAAACGGAGTAGACAGAAAATAAAGGTTTATCCCTGTACTTTGCCATGATATAGGTAAGCACATTTGAGAAAGAAAATGTGAAATCCTTAAATCACAAATGTCATTATTCGATCAAGTATTAAAATCTGCAGTGCTTCGAAAGCTCGACACAGTGTCGAAACCTTAGTATAGAACGGCCCATCACTACCTGTGAGTCACGTCGAGTTTTCATTGTTGTTTGCGATTCTGGCTGCTTTTCGCGTACTGAGTTGTTCGGGAGTCACAGTTGAGAAACAGTTTTTTAATGTCTTTTAAGCACAGGGGAAAAAATGAACATGTGGCCCGGTGCATTCTTTAACTGCCTTGTGGCGGTGTAGTAGTACGGCTGCTTTGCCGTAAGGAGACAGTGGAAGATTGTGGGTTCGCTTCCCGGTTCGTCCTTGTGTGGATAGCAAATTATCCGTGACAAACAAACTGTTTTACACGCTGCAAACCAATCCGCGCCACTTTTTCAATGTTTTTTAATCCTTCGAGTTGCTAATTAACTAACTAACACCCACCCACTCAGCTTGTGTGAAATAAATGCGCCCGTTCTTTTATCATTTTGTTGCAGCCTATCAAAGACTTGGTGATCATGTTTTGTAGACTCAATATATATTGGCTTTTCACTCAGCGCGAGGGCGCGCATTCATCTCGGATTATTACATCTTGCTAGACTAATCTGCTACACGGCTGCGTTTGAAAAACCG
Organism: Erpetoichthys calabaricus; assembly: GCF_900747795.2. Taxonomy (NCBI): domain Eukaryota; kingdom Metazoa; phylum Chordata; class Cladistia; order Polypteriformes; family Polypteridae; genus Erpetoichthys; species Erpetoichthys calabaricus. The sequence goes on from NC_041402.2 coordinate 27,032,283, forward strand.
ACTTATCCCGGATGAGTTTCACCGGCAATCTGGTTGGAACAAAACCCTGCAGCGACAGGGGTTCATCCGGACCTAGTTTGGCAAACACTGCTGAACAGAGACGAAACCGACTCAGGTGAGCAGTGGGGGTGGGCAAAGTAGTTGGAGCTATTGATTATTCAGTGTTGTTTGCCTGGGTGTCTGATCTGCTCAACAGGATTATAAATAAAAGGAAAACAATGTGAAGGCAATGTCACAGGTGATCCTGTGGTATTGCGGGTCCACAGCTCCCCTTCAAAAGCCCATTTTTAAATAAATAATCATCGCACTCACAGTGTAGCGAGGGGCGTGGAAGTGTGGCTGAAACGGTTTCAGGGTAGACTCGTGCTTCGGGCATTTTTCCCCTGTGCAGTGTGTGAGCGAGTGAGGAGAGAGAGAGAAAGCCGGTACGTTAGAGTGAGCGAGAGCAGGCTCGAAGGCACTGGTATAGCGGGTCCATAGCTCACATTCAAAAGGCCATTTTTAATCAGGCGACTGACAGTAGTGGAGTCAGGCACAGAGAAGGTCAGCTGCAGAGAGAGCGTCTCGACTGTTGCAGGGCCTGAAGCAGGTGAGACGCTAATGAAAAAGAGGCACAGGGCTTATTGGTTTTTAAAGACTGCTTACTTCATTGTGTTTTAACTTCAGTTTTAAAGGATTGCGCGGCTCTCTCTTGCGCTGCCTGTGTGTGCCTCTGTCTCTCTGTGGCGCTGCCTCTGTGTGTGTGCGTGGCTCTCTCTCACGCGCTGCCTGTGTGTGCGCTTGTCTCTCTCTCTGGCGTTGCCTCTGTGTGTGTGTGCGCGCAGCTCTCTCTCTCGCGCTGCCTGTGTGTGAACCAAGATTCCACTGAGGTTGACTAATGAAAAGTCAACGTAGCTCAGAGCTGCAAGTGGAATGTGGCACAGACAAATAGAAATGACGGCATGTTTTTCGAGGCGTCGTGTCCGAGTTGGTGGGCGTGACTGATTTTTTCGTCGTATCCAATGGTCTAAGAGTTGGTGGGCGTGGCTCCTTCCTGCGTGCGCCATTGGCGTCTTACTTGTCGGCGGTTTAGTGAATCCACGCCCCTTCCGGCGTGCTTTCCATGGTCGGCTACTTGTCTCCTGGCTTAGTGAATTATATATATAGATAATGTGTGTGAGGGTCAAATTTGTGAAATCTGACATGTCATCTGTGAGCCAAACATAGATGCGAGGATAATAATCATGTTAAACCTAATAGCGGCGTCTGCAAACAGCACTGTTTGCTCGACTAGAATCAATAAACATATTTTCTAGTGAAATGGTTGCAATACTCTGTAGAACCAAAATTAAGGGGGTAAATGTGCACTCTGCTCAAAATTTAAGAGAATTTACAAAATGTAATTTAAGTGCTTTAGGGAGTATTTATTTCAGAATATGGATTGACGTCATGCCTAATCAGTGAATAAAATCAGAGTTAATACATCAACAGAAATTGATAATTAAATATACTGTATGCAGTTTAAATGATGTGTATGAAAACTATGCGTCATCTAATGTGAAGCATTTAAAAAGAGGTTTAAAGATATATTCTGAAACTTATTATTGTGGAATTATCTGCATTGTGCTTTAATGTTCTTTCACAGACACGTAGGAAGCATTGCGAGTATTTTTAGCTCTTTACTTTAGATAAACAAGTGCTAATGAAGTAAACGTAGCAGCAGGAACTTTGAAACTCATTTCGGTGTTCAGCTTTGCTTTGACACATATAATGAAGACTGATCTGTTTGTTTTTTCCCTTCTTAACTGGTTATTTTAATGAAGGAAAATATGAGGCCTTCATCTATTCATCCTTTTTTGAATCCAATAGACCCTGTTCTGGTAGAAACACATGGAAGGCAAGAACCAAACACAGACTGGACACCAATTCATCATAAAGTACAATCATGTGCAAGCACACCGTCATAGCAGACCAATTTTTAGTAACCAGTACTTATTGTCAAGCTTGGGTTACAAAGTTGCACAGGAGAGTTCAGCAGATTTTCCAAAGAGTAGAAACTTAATTGCTGTTCTGCCAGTTACAAACACAAGTCTCTTACAGAGGCTTGTCAATGTGATTCATTGACCCTGACTCCTACTCAAAAGAATACAAAGTCTTCATCATCAAGGATTTCCAGCGGGCCGGTTGCAGCAGCCAGAGCGGAGGTAGTCTAGGGGAAGAGAGACCGGAGAGTGGGAGACCTCAGGATGGCCGCTGCTCAGTTTTTTAAATGTTTGTAGACCCACGCATGGGGCACATCGTGCAGCAAGCCGGCAGCTGCTCCCACAACAAGGTACTGACAGAGTGTGTTTCTTTTTTCAATTAAAAACTGTTTAAGATGGGGTTTCTGAAGGGCCACCGCGTCCCCCTGTGGCAGCGGTCACAATATCTTTGGATTTTGAATGGTGTAGAGAGTAGCCAAAGGAAGTTATAAAACTATGCAAACTCCACACAGAAATGGAATAATGTTGCTGCCAACATGAAATAAAATTACAATTATGAAGTAAATAATAAAATGAAAAATCTCAAAAGAACTTCATGTTAAATTATCTGTTGTGGTTGAGTGAGGAATGATGAATGTAGGGACACCAAGTCGGTCATTCCTATTTACTTCAAACAAAAAGAAACGCAAAAGTATAAGCGCTCAGTGTTGCAGAGGTAATAAAAATAAATGCAAGCAAAAGTAGCTAAAATCAGGCTCAACTTTCTTATACTTTCTAGTCAGTCAGTCACGCAGGAGCTCTGTCCTGGGCCGTGCTCTGTTCACAGTGTGACCCCGTGACTTATAGGCAGAAGACCAGAAGGAGCGGAGTCAGGTGTCCTCACTGGGCGTTTCTCGGTGCTGTGTAAGGAATAGGAGAGGACATGATTATCAACTGCTGGCATCACATACCTTAGAGGAGTCCTGAGGGTGATCCACAGACACACATGCATGACTCTTTGTAAATTTAGTCTGCAAAAAACGAACTATTGCAACTCTTTCTGCCTTGATGTTTTTGTCAGTTTGAATATAACTCTACACGATCTTTGGTAGTCTACTACCTGTAATCAGACAAACATAATATAAAGAAATGATTATCCATTGGCATGTAGACTTATCTTGCTCAACTGGAAGAATCCTAACTCTCCTATTCTAAGTCAGTGGGTAACCGATGTTATATATTATTTGAAACTCGAAAAAATCTAATTCTCTCTTAGAGGATCTGTACAAAGCATTTTCAAAACCTGGCAGGATCTAATCAGTTACATTTTAGAATAAGCATTTAAATTGAGGAAGCAGGTTCTCTCCCCTCTTTTACTCCATTTATCTTTATTCATTTATTAATTTATCTGTTTACTTATTTTTACTCTGCTGGCCTAGCTCTCTTTCTCAGGGGTGGGGTTTGATTTGTTTCGAACATATTTTGTAAAACTTGAATTATTTGTATGGAATGTTATTTGATTTTAATAAAATCAAAAAAAAAAAAAAGAAATGATTATCAACAAGAATACCTTCAGTCCATCATAAAAAAATCATTTTGAAATAAATAGTACTCATGTTAAAATGTTCATTCAGAAATATACCATTAGGAAAAGTTTGCAAAATAAAACGCTCTTTAAAAATAAAGCCATTTTGAATTAAAACACGCAATAATTAAATGTAATGTAATTACATCATTAATCTAAAATAAAACAATAACATTGTATTTCATAATAATTAAGTGACTTTTATTTATGCGTTTTCTTGCCAATTTATTGACTCACTTATATATCACTGTACATTTTGACATGATTATTTCATAATTACCATTTTATTTACTTAATTTTGGCACAAATGTAATTCCATACACAGAAGGCACACTAGCTTGTAATCAAAAATGAGATCCAAGCACTGCAGTGTAGTTAAGATTCTTTCTCAGCAGTTGTAATATTTTTCATGCAGATTAAAAACTGGCAGCACACGTATTTATTTATTTATACTTGTATCTAAACCCGCAGATGATTTTGTGGGTAAAACAAAAGTCAGCTGTTCAAGAAAAATGTGCATTAATATACGAGGGCAATCCCAAAAGTAAGGTCTCCTAGATTAAAGAATTATTTATTTTTCTACATAATCGCCATTTCGGTCGATGCATTTTTGTAGACGCTGTGGTAGTTTTAAAATGCCCATGTCATACCAGCTCGCCGCCATGTCTTTCAGGAAGCGTTGAACCTCATCTTTCACCTCTTCGTCGGTGCAGAATCGCCTTCCGGACAAATGTTCTTTCAACTTAGGGAACAGGTGGTAGTCACTGGGTGCAGAGAGCATCCAGAGTGATCTGCCGATCTTTACGTATGTTTTCCTCAACCTACGCGACTGTCACATCGGAAATTGACGGTCTCCCGCTCCTTTGTTCGTTGTGAATTTCAGTACGACCGGCTGTAAACTCTCTACACCACTTGCGAACGTTTTTGACATCCATGCACGACTGTCTATACACTTCTGTCAATTGGCGATGAATTTCAACCGGTTTAACGCCTTTTGCGTTCAGAAATCGAATAACTGCGCGAACTTCGCACTTGGCATTCAACGGGAGCTCCATTTTCAAGGGCTGCCAAGCCAAGATTGAGCATCCCAGCGAAGCCGCGCATGCTTGTTTAGGAGTGGAGGAAGCACCAATCACAACAGTGTGGCCAACAGCCGTACAAACAGTTTCTCTACGTCCCCACCGCTTTGGAGACCTTACTTTTGGGATTGCCCTTAATTCTTTGGATTTTTGTTTATCATTGGCTGAACTTTCAAAGTAGCAACGTAACTTTTATTTATATGTACAATATATAACATGCCTTATGGAAACAGTAGTATTTCAGCAGTGACATTAAGTTTATTGGATTAACAGAAAATATGCAATATGCATCATAACAAAATTAGACAAGTGCATAAATTTGGGCACACCAACAGAGATATTACATCAATACTATAGCCTTTGATGAGTGTCTGGATTCTGGATGGAGGTATTTTTGACCATTCTTCCATACAAAATCTCTCCAGTTCAGTTAAATTTGATGGCTACTGAGCATGGACAGACTGCTTCAAATCATCCCATTGATTTTCGATGATATTCAAGTGAGGGGACTGTGACAGCCATTCCAGAACATTGTACTTCTCCCTCTGCCTGAATGCCTTTGTAGATTTCAAATTGTGTTTTGGGTCATTGTCTTGTTGGAATATCCAACCCCTGCGTAACTTCAACTTTGTGACTGATGCTTAAACATTATCCTGAAGAATTTGGTGATATTGGGTTGAATTCATCAGACCCTCGACTTTAACAAGGGCCCCTGTCCCTGAACTAGCCACACGGCCCCATAGCATGATGGAACCTCCACCAAATTTGACAGTAGGTAGCAGGTGTTTTTCTTGGAATGCGGTGTTCTTCTTCCGCCATGCAAAGTGCTTTTTGTTATGACCAAATAACTCAATTTTTGCCTCATCAGTCCAAAGCACTAACCATTCTCACAATCCTACTCATATGCCGCTCCTGTATTTTTCTTGGCCTGCCAGATCTGCTAAGTTTAACAGCAACTGTGCCTGTGGCCTTCCATTTCCTGATTACATTCCTTACAGTTGAAACTGACAGTTTAAACCTCTGAGATAGCTTTTTGTAGCCTTCCCCTAAACCATGAGACTGAACAATCTTTGTTTTCAGATCTTTTGAGAGTTGCTTTGAGGATCCCATGCTGTCACTCTTCAGAGGAGAGTCAAAGGGAAGCACAATTTGCAATTGACCACCTTAAATACCTTTTCTCATGATTGGACACACCGGTCTATGAAGTTCAAGGCTTAATGAGCTAATCCAACCAATTTGGTGTTGCAAGTAATCAGTATTGAGCAGTGACAGGCATTCAAATCAGCAAAAGTAAAAGGGGACAAAATTTTTGCACAGCCAGTTTTTCACATTTGATTTAATTTCATACAACTAAATACTGCTTTACTAAAAATCTTTGTTTGGAAAACAGAGCAGTACTCCGATGTTCCTAGGAAATGAAAGACATACCACTGTTATCTTTTTTGTTGAAAGTAGAGTACATTGTTATGCAGGCTGAGAGGGGTTCCCAAACTTTCTCATATGACTATATGTGACCAAAGTTATTCAAATTAAAAAACCCAACAGATTTACCTTTTATGACATTTGGTTTTTGCACATCACTTCTTGATGAGTATTTTACTAGCATTCTGTAGCAATTTGTCATTGTATATAATTTAAGAATGATAAATATATTGCATTAAACTGAAATCCTTAATTTGGCCATTTTGTTACAATTAAAGTATTCTATACATTTAGTTCTCCTTCTGCATCACACATGCAGTTTGTGATTTGATTAGTTAGTTGGCCAATGACATTGTGATTTGCACCTTAGTGATCTGTTTAATATACTCCTGTGCAGTTGTGCCTTATGTCCACAATCCTCTTTATGAGAAACACAGAGACTAACATTATGTGTTTGCCAATTATGTCTGGGAGGGGCAGTGCAAGATTATGGAGTATTTACACTCCATACATGTATTTTGTATGTGGTATTGACCTGCATGGATGTATATGTGCTTTGAATCGACGCAAGTATAAGTCACCTCAGCCTGGAACAGCTGCTTATCACACTGCCAAAGATACAATATTCATGTATTGTCCCCTGTGCTCAGCACTAAATAAATACTTTATGCCTGAGTAGAGATTGCTGTTTGCATATGTATCTCCCTTTTGGAGTAAATCAGGCAAGTAATTTCAATTGTTTTCTTTTTAAATACTGTCTTATTTTTACCTTATATTAAAAAGAAAAGAGTAAGCACAAGTAATTATTTTATATGTTTACTACAGTCTTTATTCTATTCAGTATTAAATAAAATCTTGAGACAGCAAGACCTGCAACATTCATTTATTTTTTCAATATAGAGTCCTCAAAACCAATCAATTAAGAAAGTGCTTGTTTCTTGACTTTGATGGGTCCTCTTCAAGATTTATCCCAGTGTGCACTGATATGTCTTGTGTTACATTAAACACTGCATATTTTAAAATGAACTGTTTAATCCAGTTTTGGCGCATCATCAAGATTTGTTATTTCTCCATGCAGTCATTTTTATTTTTAAATTCAATCAGCATGCCTGCGGACACGTGTTTAAATAAATACATTTAATTTATAAGTGCAGTTGAGAAGCATCCAGATTGGAGGTCAAGTTTGTGTTCGTTAAATCAAATTTTCATAAGTCTCCGGAGTTATCTTTACATTTATACTTTTATTAACCTCATTATTTTATTTTGGATACCTGAAACCCTAATACATGATGAAACAGGGTAAATACAGATCTCTTAATAATGAAAGTGACATGTCAAAAGTATAATATAATATAATATAATATAATATAATATAATATAATATAATATAAAGACCTGTGTGTGTGTGTGTATGTATGGAGCAAACTGCTCTTCTTATGCTCATCCACAGCCACTGGATGGCGCATGCATGCACTTTTCGATTTTTTCGCTGCTTGCATGCACCTCAGTTCTCAAAACAACACGTGTGTGTGTGTGCGCGTGTGTGTGTGTGTGTGTGTGTGTGTGTGTGTATGGAGCAGTCCGCTCTGCTCACGCTCAGCCACATCCGTGGGAGTTGGTGTGAATTCTATGGAAAACGTAGAAGCTTATGCAAGTGTGACTTGCACTTGGTGAGATGGCGCATGCATGCACCTCACGTCTCATTCAGCCCAAGCAGACAAACTCAGCTTTGTGGTCTATGAACATTGTACATTAACACAATGTGCTACCATACGTTTGCCTGAGACAGCCTGTCCCGCTCAATTTGTGCCACAGCTGCACTCGACTACACGTCCGTCTTGGACAAGATAGTCCTGTCCCGGCCCACTTAACTGACACCTCTGCATTTTACCAATATAATAAAACTGCTAGAGAGTCTACGGGTTGGTTTTTGTCTTGAAGACCACATGCAATTAATATTATATAATATAATATAATATAATCCTCTTTAATAAAATCCCTGTGTGCGACCAGGTGTCCAGGTGTGTGTGTCTTCTGGTGAAGTGCGCATGCGCAGGGCACGGTGCTATGCACGATATTACTGTCAGAGAAAGTTACAGGCATTTTACGGAAATACAAACCAGTATTACTGCGAGAGGAAATTAAAGGTACACAATACAGTGACTCATACTACAGCCACATACAAGCAAGTATTATTGTCAGAGGAGATTAAAGGCATATTACTGACGCGCACGCCTGTATTACCGCCAGAGAAAATTAAAGGTATATTACGGACGTACAAGTCAGCGGACGTACAAGACAGTATTACTGTCACAGAAAATTAAAGACACACAATACACGGCGGCAGCCCACGAAGAACGGTCAGCTCAGCAAGTGAACATCACCAAAAGAAAGGCTGAAACAAAGAAAAATACAACCAACAAAAAGAATGAGGTCAAAGTCCCTTGCCATTTAATATAGACTGTTCCTACTAATGTTTATGCACTACTGTTCTAGCGCCCGTTATTGTAACGGGCTAAATGACTAGTATAATATAATATAATATCTATACTAATAAAAGGCAAAGCCCTCACTGACTCACTGACTGACTCACTGACTGACTGATTCACTCATCACTAATTCTCCAACTTCCCGTGTAGGTAGAAGGCTGAAATTTGGCAGGCTCATTCCTTACAACTTACTTACAAAAGTTAGTCAGGTTTCATTTCGAAATTCTACGCGTAATGGTCATAACTGGAACCTGTTTTTTTGTCCATATAGTCTAATGGAGGAGGCGGAGTCACGTGTCACGTCATCACGTATTACGCCTCCTACGTAATCACGTGAAGTGAAAACAAGGAAAAGATTTACAGCACGAGTCAAATGCGGGAACGAAGGTAAATGACGTTAATTGTTGAGTGTCTTTTAATACTGTGTAAGCATACATATTAACAGATGTGCAATTAAACGTGTGCATTTACGGGGTGATTTCTCAGGCTTAAAAGCTCGCCTTTTATTAAAAAGGTAAATGCTGTTTTCATTCTGAAGGGCACAAACCACGTTAAGATTTCATGCTGAAGAGTAAGCTCAGCACACAGCTTGGTCATATTACAGCCGGAAGGGTGAACTGACAATATGATATACAAAGAGATCCTTAAGAAATAATTATTGATTCATTTTCACTCAGTTTAAAAAGGTTTACTTTTCTTCTTAATAAAAATTTTAAAGCGGTACTTCGCCGCTGTGAAGCGCGGGTATTTTGATATGTATCAAAATATATCGGGTCATCACGCCTCCCATGTAAGCACGTGAACTGACAAGCTGCCATTTGCAATGCCATATTTGCGAGATACAAGTTTAATGAGAAGACACGAGGTATAAACGACAGTTTGGATCACTTTGTGACTGAGTTAAAATTGCTGTGGCCAGAAACTTTTAACTGCCGGATCTTAGCTAACATTAAATAAACCCGTGGACATCGCAACATCACACAAGACAGCGGCTCACGTGAACTGACTGAACGCAGCAGGAGTGATCACTTCAATGAATCAAACCTGTTCAAAAAACACATTTCACAATTGATAAGGTACGAAAACAATAGATAGATAGATAGATAGATAGATAGATAGATAGATAGATAGATAGATAGATAGATAGATAGATAGATAGATAGATAGATACTTTATTAATCCCAATGGGAAATTCACAATATGAAACCGATTGTGGATTTCCGTACAGCCACTGAAACTTTGTGACGGCACGAGACTTCAGGTCACGTGTCTGCAAAAGAACCTCATTCAGGCAACAATTTGTACTGGCGGTGGCTCGGGGGAGAGAGTTTTTATTCCTCGCATCCCCGTTATACCCTCTGATCTCCAATTTCAATTCAAACGCCTCCAATTTACACTAAGGCTCTGCTTAGCTATGACAATTAATAAGTCTCCGTTGTTGAGTGTCTTTTAATACTGTGTAAGCATAGATATTAACACGTGCAATTAAACGTGTGCATTTACGGGGTGATTTCTCAGGCTTAAAAGCTCGCCTTTTATTAAAAAGGTGAATACAAACTGTTTTCATTCTGAAGGGCACAAACCACGTTAGATTTCATGCTCAAAAGTAAGCACACATCTTGGTCATATTAGAACTGGAAGGGCGAACTGACAACATGGTATACAAAGAGATCCTTAAGAAATAATTATTGATTCATTTTCCCTCAGTTTAAAAAGGTTTACTTTTCTTCTTAATAAAAATTTTACAGCAGTACTTCGCCGCTGCCAAGCGCAGGTATTTTGATATATATCAAAATATATCGCGTCATCACGCCTCCCATGTAAGCACGTGGACTGACCCGCTGCCGTTTGCAATGCCATATTCGCGAGATACAATTTTAATGAGAAGACACCAGGTATAAACGACAGTTTGGATCACTTTGTGGCAGAGTTAAAATTGCTGTAGCGAGAAACTTTTAACTGCCGGGTCTTGGCTAACATTAAATAAACCCCTGGACATCGCAACATCACACAAGAGATCGGCTCACGTGAAGTGACTCAACGCAGCAGGAGTAATTACTTCGATGAATCAAACCTGTTCAAAAAACACATTACACAATTGATAAGGTACGAAAACAATATGAAACCGATTGTGGATTTCCGTACAGCCACTGAAACTTTGTGACGGCACGAGACTTCAGGTCACGTGTCTCCAAAAGAACCTCATTCAGGCAACTATTTTTACTGGCGGTGGCTCAGAGGAGAGAGTTTTTATTCCTCGCATCCCCGTTATACCCTCTGATCTCCCATTTCAATTCAAACGCCTCCAATTTCCACTAAGGCTCTGCTTAGCAATGACAATTAATAAGTCTCAGGGACAGACCCTACAAAAGGTTGGCATTGATTTAAGGCAGGACTGCTTTTCACATGGCCAACTGTACGTTGCATGCTCAACAGTAAGCTCAGCACACAGCTTCGTCATATTACAACCAGAGGGGAGAACTGACAACGTACTATACAAATAAATCCATAACAAATAATTATTGATTCATTTTCCCTCAGTTTAAAAAGGTTTACTTTTCTTCTTAATAAAAATTTTAAAGCAGTACTTCGCCACTGCGAAGCGCGGGTATTTTGATATATATCAAAATATATCGCGTCATCACGCCTCCCATGTAAGCACGTGAACTGACCCGCTGCCCTTTGCAATGCCATATTCGCGAGATACAAGTTTAATGAGAAGACACGAGGTTTAAACAACAGTTTGGATCACTTTGTGACTGAGTTAAAATTGTGAGTTAAAATTGCTGTAGCGAGAAACTTTTAACTGCCGGGTCTTAGCTAACTTTAAATAAACCCGTGGACATCGCAACATCACACAAGAGAGCGGCTCACGTGAACTGACTGAACGCAGCAGGAGTGATCACTTCAATAATCAAACCTGTTCAAAAAACACATTACCTAATTGCTAACGTAAGAAAACAATATGAAACCGATTGTGGATTTGCGTACTGCCACTGAAACTTTGTGACGGCACGAGACTTCAGGTCACGTGTCTGCAAAAGAACCTCATTCAGACAACTATTTTTACTGGCGGTGGCTCAGAGGAGAGATTTTTTATTCCTCGCATCCCCGTTATACCCTCTGATCTCCCATTTCAATTCAAACGCCTCCAATTTCCACTAAGGCTCTGCTTCGCAATGACAATTAATAAGTCTCAGGGACAGACCCTACAAAAGGTTCACATTCATTTGATATATATATATATATGTAGATATATATATATATATATATATATATATGTCAATGTATGTATGTATATATGTATGTCTAGATATATGTAGATATATGTGTTTATATGTGTAGATATGTATATATATATTTGTATATATATGTAGATATGTATATATATATATATGTGTGTGTGTATGTACGTATGTATGTGTGTATATATATATGTATGTGAATGTATGTATATGTATATGTATATATGTATATGTGTGTATATGTATGTGTATATATATATGTGTGATATGTGTGTATATATATATATATATATATATTTGTATATATATGTAGATGTGTATATGTATATATATATGTTTATATGTGTATATGTACATATATGTATATATATGTTTATGTGTGTGTGTGTATATTATATATATATATATATATATATATATATATATATATATATATATATATATATGACAGCAACACTCATAACAGTGACAACACAATTACATATATATATATGTAGATATGTATATATATATATCTGTCAATGTATTTTTGTATATATGTCTAGATATATATGTAGATATGTATATATGTGTGTATATATATACAGTGGTGTGAAAAACTATTTGTCCCCTTCCTGATTTCTTATTCTTTTGCATGTTTGTCACACAAAATGTTTCTGATCATCAAACACATTTAACCATTAGTCAAATATAACACAAGTAAACACAAAATGCAGTTTTTAAATGATGGTTTTTATTATTTAGGGAGAAAAAAAATCCAAACCTACATGGCCCTGTGTGAAAAAGTAATTGCCCCCTTGTTAAAAAATAACCTAACTGTGGTGTATCACACCTGAGTTCAATTTCCGTAGCCACCCCCAGGCCTGATTACTACCACACCTGTTTCAATCAAGAAATCACTTAAATAGGAGCTGCCTGACACAGAGAAGTAGACCAAAAGCACCTCAAAAGCTAGACATCATGCCAAGATCCAAAGAAATTCAGGAACAAATGAGAACAGAAGTAATTGAGATCTATCAGTCTGGTAAAGGTTATAAAGCCATTTCTAAAGCTTTGGGACTCCAGCGAACCACAGTGAGAGCCATTATCCACAAATGGCAAAAACATGGAACAGTGGTGAACCTTCCCAGGAGTGGCCGGCCGACCAAAATTACCCCAAGAGCGCAGAGACGATTCATCCGAGAGGTCACAAAAGACCCCAGGACAACGTCTAAAGAACTGCAGGCCTCACTTGCCTCAATTAAGGTCAGTGTTCACGACTCCACCATAAGAAAGAGACTGGGCAAAAACGGCCTGCATGGCAGATTTCCAAGACGCAAACCACTGTTAAGCAAAAAGAACATTAGGGCTCGTCTCAATTTTGCTAAGAAACATCTCAATGATTGCCAAGACTTTTGGGAAAATACCTTGTGGACTGATGAGTCAAAAGTTGAACTTTTTGGAAGGCAAATGTCCCGTTACATCTGGCGTAAAAGGAACACAGCATTTCAGAAAAAGAACATCATACCAACAGTAAAATATGGTGGTGGTAGTGTGATGGTCTGGGGTTGTTTTGCTGCTTCAGGACCTGGAAGGCTTGCTGTGATAGATGGAACCATGAATTCTACTGTCTACCAAAAAATCCTGACGGAGAATGTCCGGCCATCTGTTCGTCAACTCAAGCTGAAGCGATCTTGGGTGCTGCAACAGGACAATGACCCAAAACACACCAGCAAATCCACCTCTGAATGGCTGAAGAAAAACAAAATGAAGACTTTGGAGTGGCCTAGTCAAAGTCCTGACCTGAATCCAATTGAGATGCTATGGCATGACCTTAAAAAGGCGGTTCATGCTCGAAAACCCTCAAATAAAGCTGAATTACAACAATTTTGCAAAGATGAGTGGGCCAAAATTCCTCCAGAGCGCTGTAAAAGACTCATTGCAAGTTATCGCAAACGCTTGATTGCAGTTATTGCTGCTAAGGGTGGCCCAACCAGTTATTAGGTTCAGGGGGCAATTACTTTTTCACACAGGGCCATGTAGGTTTGGATTTTTTTTTCTCCCTAAATAATAAAAACCACCATTTACAAACTGCATTTTGTGTTTACTTGTGTTATATTTGACTAATGGTTAAATGTGTTTGATGATCAGAAACATTTTGTGTGACAAACATGCAAAAGAATAAGAAATCAGGAAGGGGGCAAATAGTTTTTCACACCACTGTATGTAGATGTGTATATATATATATATATATATATATATATATATATATATATATATATATATATATATGTAGATATGTGTATATATGTAGATATGTAAATATATATGTATATATATGTGTCTGTGTGTGTGTATATATATATATATATATATATATATATATATATATATATATATATATATATATATATATATATATGTGTGTGTGTGTATCTATGTATGTATGTGTGTATATATATGTATGTGTGTGTATCTGTATCTATGTATTTGTATATGTATATATATCTATGTATGTATATATGTACATATGTGTGTATGTATGTGTGTATATATATATATGTTGATATATATATATATATATATATATATATATATATATATATATATGTGGATGTGTATATGTATATATATATGTAGATATGTGTATATGTAGATATGTATATACAGTGGTGTGAAAAACTATTTGCCCCCTTCCTGATTTCTTATTCTTTTACATGTTTGTCACACAAAATGTTTCTGATCATCAAACACATTTAACCATTAGTCAAATAGAACACAAGTAAACACAAAATGCAGTTTTTCAATGATGGTGTTTATTATTTAGGGAGAAAAAAAATCCAAACCTACATGGCCCTGTGTGAAAAAGTAATTGCCCCCTTGTTAAAAAATAACCTAACTGTGGTGTATCACACCTGAGTTCAATTTCCGTAGCCACCCCCAGGCCTGATTACTGCCACACCTGTTTCAATCAAGAAATCACTTAAATAGGAGCTGCCTGACACAGAGAAGTAGACCAAAAGCACCTCAAAAGCTAGACATCATGCCAAGATCCAAAGAAATTCAGGAACAAATGAGAACAGAAGTAATTGAGATCTATCAGTCTGGTAAAGGTTATAAAGCCATTTCTAAAGCTTTGGGACTCCAGCGAACCACAGTGAGAGCCATTATCCACAAATGGCAAAAACATGGAACAGTGGTGAACCTTCCCAGGAGTGGCCGGCCGACCAAAATTACCCCAAGAGCGCAGAGACGACTCATCCGAGAGGTCACAAAAGACCCCAGGACAACGTCTAAAGAACTGCAGGCCTCACTTGCCTCAATTAAGGTCAGTGTTCACGACTCCACCATAAGAAAGAGACTGGGCAAAAACGGCCTGCATGGCAGATTTCCAAGACGCAAACCACTGTTAAGCAAAAAGAACATTAGGGCTCGTCTCAATTTTGCTAAGAAACATCTCAATGATTGCCAAGACTTTTGGGAAAATACCTTGTGGACTGATGAGACAAAAGTTGAACTTTTTGGAAGGCAAATGTCCCGTTACATCTGGCGTAAAAGGAACACAGCATTTCAGAAAAAGAACATCATACCAACAGTAAAATATGGTGGTGGTAGTGTGATGGTCTGGGGTTGTTTTGCTGTTTCAGGACCTGGAAGGCTTGCTGTGATAGATGGAACCATGAATTCTACTGTCTACCAAAAAATCCTGAAGGAGAATGTCCGGCCATCTGTTCGTCAACTCAAGCTGAAGCGATCTTGGGTGCTGCAACAGGACAATGACCCAAAACACACCAGCAAATCCATCTCTGAATGTCTGAAGAAAAACAAACTGAAGACTTTGGAGTGGCCTAGTCAAAGTCCTGACCTGAATCCAATTGAGATGCTATGGCATGACCTTAAAAAGGCGGTTCATGCTAGAAAACCCTCAAATAAAGCGGAATTACAACAATTTTGCAAAGATGAGTGGGCCAAAATTCCTCCAGAGCGCTGTAAAAGACTCATTGCAAGTTATCGCAAACGCTTGATTGCAGTTATTGCTGCTAAGGGTGGCCCAACCAGTTATTAGGTTCAGGGGGCAATTACTTTTTCACACAGGGCCATGTAGGTTTGGATTTTTTTTTCTCCCTAAATAATAAAAACCACCATTTACAAACTGCATTTTGTGTTTACTTGTGTTATATTTGACTAATGGTTAAATGTGTTTGATGATCAGAAACATTTTGTGTGACAAACATGCAAAAGAATAAGAAATCAGGAAGGGGGCAAATAGTTTTTCACACCACTGTATGTATATATATGTTTATGTGTGTGTGTGTGTGTGTGTGTGTGTGTATAGCAACACTTATAACAATGACAACACAATTACATTGACAATCATGTTACATTATTTTTAAAATGTTTCCTTTTCTTTTTCTTAACCTCTTTAACACACTACTTCTCCGCTGCGAAGCGCGGGTATTTTGCTAGTATATATATATGACAGCAACACTCATAACAATTGTGAATTTCCCATTGGGATTAATAAAGTATCTATCTATCTATCTATCTATCTATCTATCTATCTATCTATCTATCTATCTATCTATCTATCTATCTAACAATCACAACACAATTACATATACAGTATATATATGTAGATATGTATATATATGTAGATATGTAAATACAGTATATATGTAGATATGTAAATATATATGTATATATGTGTCTGTGTCTGTATGTATATATATATATATATGTATGTGTATGTATGTGTATGTGTATATATGTATATGTATATGTGTGTGTATGTACTGTATGTGTATATATATATATATATGTTGATATGTGTATATATATATGTATATATATGTGGATGTGTATATGTATATATATATGTATATATATGTATATGTAGATATGTGTATATGTAGATATGTATATATGTATATGTATATTTATGTTTATGTGTGTGTATATTATATATATATAAGACAGCAACACTCATAACAATAACAACACAATTACATTGACAATCATGTTACGTTATTTTTAAAATGTTTCCTTTTCTTTTTCATAACCTCTTTAACACACTACTTCTCCGCTGCGAAGCGCGGGTATTTTGCTAGTAATATAATATAATATAATATAATATAATAATTATCCTGATCTTTTTTTACTGTGAATAAACCAATCAGTAACTCACTTGTAATCCTTTATCAAAATGTAGTTATACAGTATTTGTTATGGGAGTACTGATGCACAGTCTTTAAAAAGTTATTGAAGTATGTATTATTCTCAGATTGAATCCTTTGTTGTCAATATTTGTGATATGCTGGCATCCTTATTCAGTGATGGTGGTGCAGTAAGGGGGCCTTGGTTTTCTTCCTGTTGGTGTGACATAAGACTTGAGTAACAAGTACCCTCTAAACATAAAACATCCTTGATTGCTTCAAGCCTTCTAGCCATTGTGTTTCAGGCTGATTAATTTTTACTGTGAGAGTGATAGATGTTGGCCTTTTATTACTTTGTACATGTTTTTTTGTTGCTTAGACATTAAATTGTAAGTCATTTTGTAAAGAACATGGGTCTCACTAATTCATTTACATTGTCCCCTACATACATTGGCAAAGAAATGCATTTAATTTACTTTAAAATTTTATTTTCTCTTTATTCTTTTTTAATTTAATACCTTATTAAGTGTGCGCAAAACTTCCATTACCAAAGCAGCCAGAGTTGTTGTCTTGATGTATTTCTGAGTTTCATCATCGGCAGTCTAATAATGAATAGACAGAATTTTGATTTTTCCCTTTACATACCTGTACTGTATAATAATTTCACTTAATATTAAAAACAACAAGAGCAATGGATTCTGATACATAGTCACATTCTATATTCTGCACATATTGTTAAGTGTACATTTACACAAAGTAGGCTAAAAAGTTGTGACTCTTAAAAAAGCATGGCATAGTGGACAGAAGAGTGTGGAGAACAGAAGAGAACTCCATTGTTTTCTGCCGTTAGTAACTAATTATGCCAGGTACTGTATATGTTTGTTTTGGACAGCGGACGACTTTGTTTCATTAGTGATCGCTTAGGTAAACCCATAATGAAAATCAGTGTACCCTTTCTGTCCAGAGAACTTACAATAATGGCACCAAAATACCTTGCCATCAATACTGTATGTACAACATTAGATGACTTACAGTATGCAAAATGGATTAAGGAGTATGTTACTGTTCCACACAAATAATCTATTTCAAATAGATTCTAAGAAATGAATATGTTTATTATTTAACAAAAAAATATGACAAAACATGATTTGACTATATAATGTATAGGAATGTACAAATATGGCAAATTAATGTAATGAATACAGTAGTCTCTCTCAGCTCAACAAGCCACAAAATACAAAGTTCATTTGTATACTTACAGTATTTCTCAGTGGAGCTGTCTCACCTGATTGAGATAAGACATCATATTTCATTACACTGCATTTTGGGGGTCATCTTTTTTCCTCCTGGAAGATTTATGTGACATGCTTAGTACAGAGTATATATAATAGGTGCTTCAAAAAATAATTATTTATATCCCACAAAAATCTTTTTGCAATCACCAGCTAGTACTCTTCAGAGTAAACATTGAACGTTCTAAAACACCAAGACAGTCCTCCCCAGGGAGCTCCCTCTTGTGGCGCTCAAACACCCCAACAGGGCTGCTTTTCCGGACTTCAGTTCCAATGCCACCCTGCTGGTGTCCTCATTGGGTTTAGCCTGGACTAACATTGCTACCTGTTGTGTGGTGGAATGAACTGCTTCCAGCATCCCCATTTGCACAGTCCATCCATCATGGCCTCCTGGCCAGGCAAGAAACCATCCTCCATCCCAGTCAGGATGCCTGTCCTTCTTCTATGGCACCTACAATATCCATCCATCCATCCATTGTCCAACCCGCTGAATTCGAACACAGGGTCACGGGGGTCTGCTGGAGCCAATCCCAGCCAACACAGGGCACAAGGCAGGAACCAATCCTGGGCAGGGTGCCAACCCACCGCAGGACACACACAAACACACCCACACACCAAGCACACACTAAGGCCAATTTAGAATCGCCAATCCACCTAACCTGCATGTCTTTGGACTGTGGGAGGAAACCGGAGCTCCCGGAGGAAACCCACGCAGACACGGGGAGAACATGCAAACTCCATGCAGGGAGGACCCGGGAAGCGAACCCGGGTCCCCAGGTCACCCAACTGCGAGGCAGCAGCGCTACCCACTGCGCCACCGTGCCGCCCCACCTACAATATGTTAGAAGAATTTTAGTAATTTCAGATTAATATCATCATAATAGTATATTTATTTTAGTACATTAGTAATAAGGTTGGGAACAACACCATGGATCAGTAGTCAGCTCTGATATCTCACAAAGCCAAGTGAGGTCTTTGTGGCATTTGCATGCTCTCCCTGTGTCTTTGTAGATTTTTCTTATGGGTAGTCCAGTTGTCCTCTCACATTCCAAAGACATGCATCTTAGGTTAATTGGCAACTCTAAAATGGCCCAATGTGAGTGAATCTTTCTTTGTGATAGGCTGAAAATCCATTTAAGGTTGGTCCGTGCCTTCTGCTCAGTCCTTCTAAATAGGATATCAGCTCACCGAGACTCTGAATTGGTTAAATGGGTGAGGTAATGAATTAAAATAAATGGTGTTTGGCATCTCATTAAATATGTGCTGTAACTGCAGTATAATGCACATCCTGTAATGGAGATTGGCTATGACATGACAATGTTCTTTATTTCTTGGCTTTCTCAACTCATTGTTCAATGTTCGATATTGTCTTAAATTACAGTGTATTGCACTAATACCTCCTAAAAACTACAGTGAAACCTTTAATTAATTCACGTTTTTCTGAGTTTGTGCTGTTTTGACCCACCTAAGTCTATACTTTGCTTCTTTTTTGGACCACTGCCTAATTTCAAACACTTTGAAGTTCTGCCTTTAAGCTCAAAATACCCAGAACTGTTTTTTTAAAAATAGGAGATTTTACTCTTGCCTTAATGAGAGTCCTTTAGATTATTCTGCTTAAAACCTCAAAAAGCTTCTATATCATTGTACCTATTATATAACTCATGTGTTTTCCCTAGAAAAAAATATAATTGGTGGATATAATGTGTCGAACAAAAGAGTTCCGTGTGATTATTACTTTTGCTTGTCCTAGTTTTGAGTGTTTTCCATTAGTTATTTTTTTCCTCTCTTGTTTCTACCCCACCTGGGACTGTGACCTTACCACAATGGAGTCAGGCGCCTGGCACTTCTTATAGTGTTTCCAAAAAACTGGTATAAGGGAAGGGACTAAGCAAAGAGTTGTCCAAAGCTACGATTCCTATCATACAGTGCATATAAAAATATATATTTAAATTTTACTATTAAACAACATTGAAACACAGTGAATTTAATTTAGCTTTTTTTGTTAAATTTATCAACATAAAAAGTGATCTACATTAATTACAAATATAAACACAAATTAATTAATTGCATAAGTACGCACCACCTTCGGATCAATATTTAGTAGATGCTTCTTTGGCAGCCATGGCAGTCATGAGTCTGTGTGGACACGTATCTCTTTCTCTATCAGCTATAAACATCTAGACCCTGAAAATTTTTCTCTTTCATCATTGCAAAACTGCTCATGCTCTTTTAGGTTGCACAAGGATCAATTGCATTTATACCTGGACATTAACATTGTTGTTTTTAAGCCAGTCCTGTGTAGCTTTGACTTTATGCTTGGGGTCATTGTCTTGTGGGTAAACAAATCTTCTGCCAAGGCGCAGGTTTCTTGTAGACAGCATCAGGTTTTCATCCAGGGTTTTCCCGTATGTTGATGAATTCATTTTACCCTCACAAGCCTTCCTGGGCCTCCTGCAAAGAAGCATCTCCACATTATAATGCTGCCACCACTATCCTCCACAGGTGGCATTGAGCACTACACACAAACACACAAGAGTGGCATTGGTCTGATGGACCAAAAGCTCTATTTTGTTTGATCAGACCGTAGAACCTCTTATCAGGTGACTTCAGAGTATCTAATGTGCCTTCACTGAGATGTCATGTGCATTTTTTCTTTTTCTTCAGTGGCTGGTGAAGCACAATTTCTCAATCTCATCCACTACAGCTTGTAATTCCTTCAGAGGTCTTTTGGTGGCCTTCCTCACTAGTGTTTTCACGTTGTCACTCAGTTTTTGTGGATGGTCTGCTCTAGGCAAATTTCCAGCTGTGGCATAATCTTTCCATTTCTTAATGATTGATTTAACTGGACTTCAAGATACATTCAGTGACTTGGATATTTCCTTGTTTCCATCTCGGCTTGTGCTTTTCAATCACCATGTCCGCAGAGTTCCTTGGAGTGTTCTTTTGTCTTCATTGTGTAGTTTATGCAACCAGACTGACTCACCACAAATTAGACCTTCCAGATAAATTGCATTTATACTACAATTAACGGAAACCCCAGCCAGATGATCTCCATTGAACTAATTATTCTAAAACCAATTAACTGCACCAGTGAGCATTTAAGGTTGTCATATTCCTCTTCTTCTTTCGGCTGCTCCCGTTAGGGGTTGCCACAGCGGATCATCTTCTTCCATATCTTTCTGCCCACTGCATCTTGTTCTGTTACACCCATCACCTGCATGTCCTCTCTCACCACATCCATAAACCTTCTCTTAGGCCTTCCTCTTTTTCTCTTGCCTGGCAGCTCTATGCTTAGCATCCTTCTCCCAATATACTCAGCATCTTTCCTCTGCACATGTCCAAACCAACGCAATCTCGCCTCTCTGACTTTGTCTCCCAACTGTCCAACTTGAGCTGACCCTCTAATGTACTCATTTCTAATCCTGTCCATCCTCGTCACACCCAATGCAAATCACAGCATCTTTAACTCTGCTACCTCCAGCTCTTGTCTCTTGCTTTCTGGTCAGTGCCACCGTCTCCAACCCATATAACATAGCTGGTCTCACTACCGTCCTGTAGACCTTCCCTTTCACTCTTGTTGATATCCGTCTGTCACAAATTATTTCTCACACTCTTCTTCACCCATTCCACCCTGCCTGCACTCTCTTTTTCACCTCTCTTCCACAATCCCCATTACTCTGTACTGTTGATCCCAAGTATTTAAACTCATCCACCTTCACTAACTCTACTCCTGGCATCCTCACCATTCCACTGACCTCCCTCTCATTTGCACACATGTATTCTGTCTTGTTCCTACTGACCTTCATTCCTCTCCTCTCTAGAGCATATCTCCACCTCGCAGGGTCTCCTCAACTTGCTTCCTACTATTGCTACAGATCACAATGTCATCAGCAAACATCATAGTCCACGGGGACTCCAGTCTAATCTCATCTGTCAACTTGTCCATCACCATTGCAAATAAGAAAGGGCTCGGAGCCGATCCCTGATGTAATTCCACCTCCACCTTGAATGCATCCGTCACTCCTACCACAGACCTCACCACTGTCACACTTCCCTCGTACATATCCTGTACAACTCCTTACATACTTCTCTGCCACTCCCGACTTCCTCATACAATACCACAACTCCTCTCGAGGCACCCTGTCATATGCATTCTCCAGGTCCACAAAGACACAATGCAGCTCCTTCTGGCCTTCTCTACACTTCTCCATGAACACCCTCAGAGCAAACATCGCATCTGTGGTGCTCTTTCTTGGCATGAAACCATACTGCTGCTCACTAATCATCACCTCACTTCTTAATCTAGCTTCCACTACTCTTTCCCATAACTTCATGCTGTGGCTCATCAATTTTATCCCCCTGTAGTTACTGCAGTCCTGCACATCCCCCTTATTCTTAAATATTATGAATACTTAATATAATCAATTATTTTGTGCTTTACATTTTTAATCAATTTAGTTCACTTTGCACAGATCTGTTTTCACTTTGACATTAATGAGAAGTCTAGCAAAATCCCAACTTTTATTTGCTAACTAAAAGATTACAATATGCAAGCTTTCGAGGCAACTCAGGCCCTTCTTCAGGCAAGATGTAATACAGAAACTGGAATTCCCTGTGTTGATGTACACACTAGAACAGATACAACATTGGAAAACCTTTAAGTGAGACATCTTAAATGTAAAAAATTAACAGACCACTCCAGGCTACGATTCATTTAGCAAGAGAGGAGAACAATGTCCAATCTAGATCTTTTGATAAGATAACTGTCCAACAAAGTCTTTTGAAGATTTTAATGAGCTTTCTGTTATCACACACGTGCAAGTAGGAGGCAGCTAAAGGGTCTGAGTAATGGTAATAAAACATCCGACCAGGGGATGGTGGAGTGCGCTGACTGTCTTTCTCAGTTCCCTACAGACCTTTCCCGGGAAATCCTACAAGGTTCCGGCGCCTCAGAAGACATCACTTCCAAAGCCGGCCCCTTTGCTGACATCACTTCTGAAGCCGGCCCCTTTGCTGACATCACTTCTGAAGCCAGCCCCTTTGCTGACATCACTTCTGAAGCCAGCCCTTTTGCTGACGTCACTTCTGGTTCCAGCCCTTTTAATGACCCCATTTCCTCTATGGGCCTTTAAAGCCTCCATCTTTGTCTGTTGTAGTCAGTTCTGCTGTGGACTGTGTTCCATGCACATCGTGCTTAAAAAATTGATACTTTTGCAGCTGGGAAAACAATATACGGGTGGCTGCCCCAAAACTTTATGATGTCTATGTTGTATTATTATCACACTATACAATGTGGATCTGTAGTCAGGTTGTCTGAGTCAGTCAGAGAGATGTAAACAATCCTGATATCTGGCCATAATACTCTTGTCACTATGTACACCATGTTGTAATATGTTAAATTTTAGCATCAGCTTAACTTCCCATTCATTTCTCCCTTGCTGTTTTCTGAAGTTGCCCCTAAGCACTGTGACTTTAAAGTCCTTGTCACAGTGTCCATGGCTGTTGAGGTGATCTCCTACAGGAACATCCCTATTGTCATGCTTAATGTGAAACCTGTGTAAGTTCATTCTTTGGCGGAGTGTTTGTCCAGTTTTTCCCACATAGAGTGCAGTGTTGGGACATTTCATACAAAGAATTAGGTAGACCACATTAGATGATCTACAGGAAAACGATCCCTTTATGTGGTTTTCTTGTCGGTAATGTGGTATAACTACATAATCTGTATTATAAATATGAGCACACGTTTTACATCTTTTCTGTAGCCAGGAAGATGTACAATTATCTGTTGGTTCACCCAGGGAGCTTTAGACAGTTAGTTGCTGTGGGTTTGGTGGTTGTCTGTAGGCCAGGAGGGGAGGTTCTGGGAATACATCTCACAGTGTGTCATCATTATTTAGTATTGGCTGAAGTTTTTTGAATTTTTTGAAGTGTTTCAAGATGTGGGTTAGAGGTGACAACAAGGTGGGTGACAACAAGGTGGGTTTTCAGCAGCCATGGACACTGTGAGGTGGACTTTAAAGTCACAGTGCTTATGGGCAGTTTCAAAACACAGCAAGTGAGAAAGGAATGGGAAGTTAAACCGATACTAAAATTTAACACATTACAGCATGGCTTATATATAGAGAAGAGGTTTATGGCCAGGTATAAGGATTGCTTACATCTCACTGACTGACCCAGACAACCTGTCTAC
The DNA here is from genome assembly GCF_900747795.2 of Erpetoichthys calabaricus. Classification (NCBI taxonomy): domain Eukaryota; kingdom Metazoa; phylum Chordata; class Cladistia; order Polypteriformes; family Polypteridae; genus Erpetoichthys; species Erpetoichthys calabaricus. Next base: position 27,056,657 of record NC_041402.2, read on the forward strand.
AGATCCACATTGTATGGAAAACTCCTCAAAATCTTCAAAAGACTTTGTTGGACAGTTATCTGCCTTATCGAAAGATCTTGACTAGACATTATTCTTCTCTCTTGCTTAATGAATCTTAGCCTGGAGTGGTCTATTAATTTTTTTATATTTAAGTTGACCCACTTAAAGGTTTTCCAATGTTGTATCTGTCCTGGTGTCTATATAAACAAAGGGAACTCCAGTTTCTGTATTACATCTTGCCTGAAGAAGGGGCCTGAGTTGCCTCGAAAGCTTGCATAGTGTAATCTTCTTAGTTAGCCAATAAAAGGTGTCATTTTGCTTGCCTTTGCATTCCATCCATAATGGCTAACACGGTACAACACCCAAGGCACACAATACACATTGACATTGAAGTGTCTTGTTTTATTGTACAATATCAAAGAAGCCACAATAATAATAGGGGGCGGCACGGTGGCGCAGTGGGTAGCACTGCTGCCTCGCAGTTGGGAGACCTGGGGACCTGGGTTTGCTTCCCGGGTCCTCCCTGCGTGGAGTTTGCATGTTCTCCCCGTGTCTGCGTGGGTTTCCTCTGGGCGCTCCGGTTTCCTCCCACAGTCCAAAGACATGCAGGTTAGGTGGATTGGCGATTCTAAATTGGCCCTAGTGTGTGCTTGGTGTGTGGGTGTGTTTGTGTGTGTCCTGCGGTGGGTTGGCACCCTGCCCAGGATTGGTTCCTGCCTTGTGCCCTGTGTTGGCTGGGATTGGCTCCAGCAGACCCCCGTGACCCTGTGTTCGGATTCAGCGGGTTGGAAAATGGATGGATGGATAATAATAATAATTCATTTTATGTAAAGGTGCCTTTCAAGGCACTCAAGGACAACTTACAAAAAAGTCAAAAGAAACATACCGAAATAAAGAATTAATAAATACTGAAAGAAATAAACAATGAATAAAAAGAAAAAAATGCAATGAAAAATAACAGTGTACAATTAAAATAGCATTATGTATTTATGATCATAAAAGTACTAAACTGTACGATTAAGGGACAAAATCAAGAGGAGTAGACAAGTTTAAAAAGATATGTTTTAAGTTGGGATTTGAAAATGGGAAAGAAATCAATGCTGCAGATATCTTGGAGGAAGGGAGTACCAAAGACGAGGAGCAACAAAAAGCTAAGAGTATGAGCAGGGGTATGAATATGTAGCAGATCTGAAAGATATGAAGGTTCCAGGCTATGAAGAACTTTGAATACTAATAGCAGAATCTTGAAATGAATACATTATTTAACAGGGAGCCAGTGAAGTTCTCTAAGAACTGGGGTAATGTGTTCTATGGAATTGGTCCCAGTAATAACTCGAGCAGCAGAATTCTGGCCCACCTGAAATCTATGCAGAAGCTTGTGAGGGAGGCCAGCCAATATAGAATTGCAGTAATCAATGCGTGATGTTACCAGAGCAATAGGCAGTACTATTAGGTGTGAAGAATGGACGGAAAATATGTGGACCAGGTCATATTGTTAATATGAGATTTGAAAGATAGAGTGCTGTTGAGGAGGACACCCAAGCTCTTAACCTGGGAGGGGAGGAAAAACTATAAAACCAAAATCCACTGCGCTTGAATGCTGTGTAATAATAAAATGTGAAAACATCCAAGGAAGTTAATATTTTTCATAGGCAATACAATTATGAATAAACCTAATCAAACTCACTCCTGGAGACAAAGCCCAAGGTAGGGTTTGCTGGTGAGGAATTTAGTAACTCGATGGCCCATGTGGGGAAAATCCAGGTGTGTAATACTAGACTTTCTTAATGGAAATTGGCTTTTGGAACATGGAACATGTTTGGAACAATGAATGGAAATTGACTATTGCAAAGTTCACAAATGGCAACCCAAAGTAGAATTCCCATGAAGGTTGTCAATAAATCCAGTCAAACCCATTAAAAATACATTTTGTAGAAGGTTATGGGAGAATCACTTGTACCAGATGTTGGCCATTGAAAATTACCTTTATGAAAATGGAAACATAAAATGTAGAAAGATAAAAAAATCCTGGCTAGATACAGTTGGAATTGTCAATACACAAAGCATCGCCTTTGTGCCCAGAATACCTGGCTGAGAGTGATCCCTCTCTCTTTCCTCTTCTAGAGCTTCCCAGGCTGAAGAGTTCTGCCAGGGTGGTCATTAGGATAGCCATATCTCCCCGACTATGTTCTGCACACTTAGAGCTTGTGCAGTTAGATGACTGGCAGAGAGGAAAGTCTTTAACTGCACTTTTCAGACTATTTAATCTTTGCTGATATATTAGATTCAGTGTTCGAAAAAGTATTACTCACTAATTCAGTACCAGTACTGACACTTCAGCAGTCACAGTAGCAATGATGGTGATACCAGAAAAAAGCTGAAATCAATCCTAGTGTGATTTATTGTATGATATTTATGTGCTAGAAATGTATTTTCTATAGTCAATACTGTACTTGACCATCTCTCATTCATTTACAGTATGTTTGACACCACTGCTTGCAGCCACAGTGTGCCACTCAGGAATCAATAGAGATTTTAAGTTCATTGCAAGTTTCATGTTGCTTTTGCAAAGCCTTTTATCTGAGATCTTAGCTGGTTTTGGAAAGGACAAGGGCCCTTTTAACCAACACATCCGTGGGCAAGCCATGTCATGGTGATTCATTTTCCATTTCCGGGTTACCACAACTGAGATAAGAGCTTTTCCAGGAGCTTTGACTTTCTTCAGTTACAGTTACTCATAACATTTTTGGACGTCTAACTGCACTTCCACCCGTTTCACCTTGAGGATTCCATATTGTCTTTTTTTAATCACTCCTCAGTCATTCTGGATATCTTGCAAAAGATGTTTATTTTTTTTAAACATGGCTTAGTATCCAGTGACACCACATGCAGTTCCTTGTACCTTATGTTGTTGGCATGGATTCTAGCCCACTGTGACCTTGAATTAGATTAATTGGGTTGGAGCCTGTTATATTGTGTTAGGCTCCAGCATCAAATAGATTTATAAAATGAACTGGGCTCCATGTTTTTAAATGGTCATTGGTATTAAAATTATTTTATTTTATATGCCAATTAAAGAGAATCTGGGCTGCCTTCAAATCTCAAAAGCTATTTCTGTGCCTACATAATCAAAAGAATAAACAAGATTCATTATGCATAATTAAAATAAACTTACAAGCATTATTTAATAGATTTGCATTTCATTTAGAACATTTTGTTAACATAAAAATCACATTTTCTAAAAGCCACAAGTCTGAAAGCCACTTACACAAGCACATTCTTCTCCTGTCTCCCTCTCTGGGATTTACAACATAAAGAAGAAATCTGAAAGGACATGTGGGTAGGCATGCTTGACAGAAACCAAAATTATTTTCAAGTTTTTCCGGCCCTGTTGCTAGGCAATTATACAGAACATGTCTTATTTTGCAGCTGATTTATTGTACAACCTGATTCATTACAGCAAAATCATTTTTGTGCAAAAGAAGAAACATGATTTTCAAAATGTGTAGGGCAAAACTGTCACTTTTTATTTTTCTCTTTACTGTATTCCCTCTGTAATTTTTTATTTAGAGTATTTTTCCCATCACTGTGAAAAAATAAAAAAAAATCTGACCTATAAGAGGAGGTTTAATCTGTCACACGGTTGTGTTGTATTGAAACATTATTATTGTTTTCTTTTGATTAGTTTTAGTCTTCGGTGGCATGGTGGCCTAGTGTTTAGCACGGCTGCCTCACACCTCCAAGACACTGGACTCAAACCTTAGTTGCTTTTGTGGATTTTCTAAGGATACTCTGGTTTCCCTCTCACATCCCCAACATTCACATCAGGCTAAGGCATATTCTAAATGTGTGTAATGTGGGTGACTTCATTTGAGTGTCGCTGAGAATGAAAAAAAAAAATATATATATATATATATATTTGCAGTTGGAGACCCACAAAGGGAGAAAAAACGAATCACGTATCATAAAATAGGTTTATTCCTGAGCTTTCAACCCCTATCAGGGGTCTTCATCAGAGGATAATGCTTAGACTTACAAGAATCAAAGGCAATATATAGCAACACATTCAGGGGGGGGGGGTGGGTGGAGGTGACTAAGTCCGTATGATCAAAAAGGGGGGGGGGGTTTATCGTTAAATTAAAGTGCATATGTCCTTCTTAAGTTGGCATATGCTGGGTTTATGTCCAAGTGTCTGTTGATGGCATTTTCATCTGATAGCCAAGACTCGGCCAACTCTCTGGCGCTTTTTGTACTGGCCTTAAATTTTACTTTCACGTTGTCCCAGTTGAATGTGTGTCCTGTCGATTTAGTATGTGCATATATCAAAGATAGTGCGTCCTTTCTTCTGACAGCGTTGCGATGTTCCTGTACACGTGTTGAAATTCTTTTTGACGTTTGTCCTATGTATACAGCTGAGCAAGAATTGCATGGAATACTATAAACTGCGTTTCGTGTTTCGGCTGTCGATTTCTTGTTTTTAGCATTAAACAGGACCATGCGCAGATTGTTGGTGGGTTTATGTGCTATTTTGATGCCCCACTTGGTCAGGGTGCGTGCCGTGCCTTCTGACACATTATGGTGGTATGGGAGTGAATGCCAGGTTTAACGATAAACCCCCCCCCCCCCCATTTTTGATCATACGGACTTAGTCACCTCCACCCACGAATGTGTTGCTATATATTGCCTTTGATTCTTGTAAGTCTAAGCATTATCCTCTTATGAAGACCCCTGATAGGGGTTTAAAGCTCAGGAATAAACCTATTTTATGATACGTGATTCGTTTTTTCACCCTTTGTGGGTCTCCAACTGCAAATATGCAAACCGTATCACAGACCTTCTCTTCCATATATATATATATATATATATATATATATATATATATATATATATATATATATATATATATATATATATATACTGTGTATATATATATATATATATATATATATATATATATATATATATATATATATATATATATATACTGTATATATATATATATATATATATATATATATATATATATATATATATATATATATATATATATATATATAGTAAAAGACCAGCCTGGCTACAGACAGACCCAACAATGTCCAAAAGCACACACTTTTTATTGCCACCTTCTTCTTTGTACAACACACAGTGCACAAACCACCACTATAAACTCAGCTCAGTCCTTTCTTTTCTTTCCTTTCCCATCTTCTCTGTCGCCTTCACTCCTTCTCTCACAAGCTCTGTCCTCTTCCTACAGACTCAGGCTCGCTGAGTGGAGTGAGGTGGCCTCTTTCATACTGCACCCGGAAGTGCTCCAGGTGCTCCTTGATCAAGTTCTGGCAGCACTTCTGGGTGTGGCAGAAGTGCTGCGTGGGAATCTGGCTCCTCTTCTGGCAGCACTTCCGGGTGTGGCGGAAGTGCTGCAGACCACTGTTCCGGATTTGTTCAGATGCCGCCTGGTGGTGGCCACGGGCCCCCACAGGGTTGAGCTTCTAAGCTCCAGTCTCATGTCCCTGATGTAAACCAGGGGGGCTGCCCTCTCGTGTCCCGGGGGAGGTACTGCTGGTGATATGATAGATAGATAGATAGATAGATAGATAGATACTTTATTAATCCCATCTATCTATCTATCTATCTATCTATCTATCTATCTATCTATCTATCTATCTATCTATCTATCTATCTATCTATCTATCTATCTATCTATCTAAGGGGAAATTCACTTACTCCAGCAGCACCTTACTGATACAAAAAAAAAACAATATTAAATTAAAGATTGATAATAATGCAGGTAAAAAACAGACAATAACTTTGTATAATGTTAAATGTTAACGTTTACCCCCCCCGGGTGGAATTGAAGAGTTTTACAGGCAGAAACACCTTATTGATGAGAGTCAGGGGAGAATGGCCACACTGGTTCAGGCTGACAGAAAGGCTACAGTAACTCAGATAAACACTCTGTACAACTGGGGTGATCAGAAAAGCATCTCAGAATACACAACATGTCAAACCTTGAGGCAGATGAGCTACAATAGCAGAAGGCCAATTCAGGTTCCACTCTTATTCACCTGAACAGCAAGCAGAGGCTGCAGTGGGCACAGGCTCACCAAAACTGGACAGCTGAAGACTGCAAAAACATAGCCTGGTCCGATGAATCTCAATTTCTCTTGAAGCATACAGATGGTAGGGACAGAATTTGGCACCAACAACATGAATCCAGGCACTCAACCTGCCTTGTGTCGACAGTCTAGGCAGGTAGCTGTGGTGTAAGGGTGTGGAGAATGTTTCCTTGACACACTTTAGGTCTGTTTATAGCAATTGGTAATCACTTGAATGTCACAGCCTATTTGAGTATTGTTGGTGACCATGTGCATCCCTTCATGGTCACAAATGTCCACAATTTAGCTATTTTCAGAATGATTATGCACCATGTCACAAGGTAATAGTCATCTCAGACTGCTTTCATAAACGTAACTCGGAGTTCAGTCTTCTTCCCAGTCACTGGATCTGAATCCATTAGAACACATTTAGAATGTCGTGGAATGTGAGATTCGCAACATGAATGTGGAAATGACAAATGTGCAGAAATTACTTGATGCAAATCATGTGAACATGAAGTAGAATCTCAAAGGAATCTGGTGGAATCCATGACATGAACAATTGAGGCTGTTTTGAGAATGAAAGGAGACCCTACCCAGTATAAGTATGAGGGTCCTAAGAATTTGGTTAGAGAGTGTGTAATGCATTATGTTAATAATATAACTTTATCCTGTTAAGCTAGTAGAGTACTGTTTATGGTTTAAAAAGGTAGAATGAGAGTGGATAGAAAAAAGGATTTGTTTTGTGGAGCCTTTTTATGCTGATTTGATTTTAAATTATTTTCTAAAAAAATATATAAATTCATTATTTGTTTGTTTGTGTTGAGATCATTTAGCAGAGGAGAGTTTAAATTGCAGTGGCCAAGCCGGGGAATAGTGTGTGTCAAGGCATTAAAGGCTGTGATTGCATCAGCGTTACGTTAAGAGGTGTAAAAGTAGTAAAAAAAAAAAAAATCACGCACTAAACATTTGTATCTTGGCTGATTAAGACTAGTAAAGGTTCTTGAATGTGATTTGAAATTTTTTAAGTCTGTAAAAAGGTTTATGTTTTAAGATTTGATTTTTTTATTTTCTTTTAGCCCTTTGAAGTCCCTATAGTTCAAATTGTATCTTCCAGCTAGAAGGGCTGGGTACAGTATAAAGATAGATAGATAGATAGATAGATAGATAGATAGATAGATAGATAGATAGATAGATAGATAGATAGATAGATAGATAGATAGATAGATAGATAGATAGATAGATAGATAGATAGATAGATAGATAGATACTTTATTAATCCCAAGGGGAAGTTCACATTAAGGATTGCTCAAAGGAGGGAACCTAGATGAAAGTGTGTAGTTGTGAATGTGTTAAGTTTTAACTAGTAACCACATTTATTTAAAGATTTTTTTTTGCGTATTTGTAAACAATAATAAGGCAGGCTTTGTTTTATACATTTACAATTGATTATAATAGGAATAAAGTATGACTACATTTATATAAAGATCTCAGTTGGAGCTTTCTGTTTCTGATTAACAAGTAATCAAGTCGCAGAAAACAGAAGCTAATGAGACAGCCTGAATAAAATATTTATTTGTAGTGAAAACCAGCATGAGTTCACCGCAGCACTTTTCAATGGCACACCTTCCAGTGCTGGTTCCTGCCTTGCCATTTGTTCCCTCTGTGCAGTAGCAGGAAACAATGCAAATGCTAACAAAAAGTTAGCTGTTGCTAAGAGTACCAAGCTGTTGCAGATAACTGAAAATGCAGCGGCACATTTTGTGTTCAACCAGACAGGCACATGTGACTTTCTGTAGCTGCATGTATTACTTTGAAATCCTTGATTGTTGCCTACACAGAGATCAATGGGTCAGCACACACACACACAAACACACACTCACGCATATAGATATTGTGGCGGACAGCTGGGACCCTTGCTCAGCCGGGACGCCCCTGTGATGGAAGGACCGGGGTAGAGGACAGGTTCTTGGCAATACCAGCCCCAGAACACGAGAGGCCAACCCCCCTGGATTGCATCGGGGCCACGAGCTTGGAGCTTGGACTGCAGCACATCCGCTACACTTGAGAATGCTGCCGGAAGAGCACTCCCGGGTGCACTATAAAGGAGGCCACCTCACTCTGTTCAAGAAGCCGGATTCGGGAGGCAGTAGAGAATAAAAGAGAGAGAAAGAGAATCAAAGAAAGAAGAAGAAGGAAAGGGTCGAGCAGTATTGTAAGACTGTGTTATACTTGCGGGAATGGGGAAGATGTTTCCCCCAAGGGAAAAGAAATAAAAGCGTGTTGCTTTTGCACTTGTGTGTCACTGTGCTTGTCTGTGTCCAAGTTTGTGAAGCTGTACATTCCCGTGGCTAACACAATATACAGAACTGTACAAAAGTTTTAGGCAGGTGTGAAAAAATGCTGTAAACAAAGAATGCTTTGAGAAATATAAATAATGATTGTTTATTGTTATCAATTTACAAAATGCAAAGTGAGCAAACAAAAGACAAATCTAAATCAAATCAATATTTGGTGTTACTACCTTTTGCCTTCAAACCAGCATCAATTCTTATAGGTACACTTGCACAAAGTCAGGGATTTTGTAGGATTCTAGTCAGGTGTTTGATCAACCAATTCTACCAAACAGGTGCTAATGATCATCAATGTCACACGTAGGTTGAAACGTAGTCATTAACTGAAACAGAAACAGCTGTGTAGGAGACTTACAACTGGGTGGGGAACAGCCAAACTCTGCTACCAAGGTAAGGTTGTGGAAGACAGTTTCATATCATGGCAAGATTGAGCACAGCAACAAGACACAAGGTAGTTCTACTGCATCAGTAAGGTCTCTCCCAGACAAAGATTTCAAAGCAGACTGGGGTTTCAAGATGTGCTGTTCAAGCTCTTTTGAAAAAGCACAAAGAAACGGGCAACATTGAGGATCGCAGACGCTGTGGTCAGCCAAGGCAACTTAGTGCAGCAGATGAAAGACACATCAAGCTTATTACCCTTCGAAATCAGAAGATGTCCAGCAGTGCCATCAGCTCAGAACTGGCAGAAACCAGTGGGACCCAGGTACACCCATCTACTGTCCGGAGAAGTCTGGCCAGAAGTGGTGTTCATGGAAGAGTTGCAGCCAAAAAGCCATACCTCCGACGTGGAAACAAGGCCAAGCGACTCAAGTATGCACGAAAACATAGGAACTGGGGTGCAGAAAAATGGCAGCAGGTGCTCTGGACTAATGAGTCAAAATTTGAAATATTTGGCTGTAGCAGAAGGCAGTTTGTTCATCGAAGGGCTGGAGAGCGGTACAATAATGAGTGTCTGCAGGCAACAGTGAAGCATGGTGGAGGTTCCTTGAACGTTTGGGGCTGCATTTCTGCAAATGGAGTTGGAGATTTGGTCAGGATTATTGGTGTTCTCAATGCTGAGAAATACAGGCAGATACTTATCCATCATGCAATACCATCAGGGAGGCCTACATCCACAGAAGATATGTGGTTAGCTCTCCAAGATGTTTGGAACAACCTACCAGCCGAGTTCCTTCAAAAACTGTGTGCAAGTGTACCTAGAAGAATTGATGCTGTTTTGAAGGCAAAGGGTGGTCACACCAAATATTGATTTGATTTAGATTTCTCTTTTGTTCATTCGCTGCATTTTGTTGATTGATGAAAAGTAAATGATTAACACTTCCATTTTTGAAAGCATTCTTTGTTTACAGCTGCCTAAAACTTTTGCACAGTACTGTATATTGTGACAGACGACCGGCTACGGACTCCGGTCGCCACCCCCAGGCCGCTAGGAGGAGCCCTCCGGACAGCATATTTGCGCCCCGAGTTCCAGCAGGGCCTCATGGACTTTGTAGTGTTTTGACACAGCCCTGCTGGATACCTTGGGGGCCGCCAGGAGTCGCTGTAGGGGGGCTAGTGGGCTCTGGCATGCCCTTTAACCCGGGAGTGCATCCCAGTCACGTGACTGGAAGAAGCGATGTGCTCCCGGGATGAAGAAAAGGACTTCGCCCTGACCCGGAAGGAAAACAGACTTGTGGGTTTGGCTTGGAGCCACTTCCGGGTCAGGGAATATAAAAGGACTCTGGGAAGCCCAGAACATTGAGCTGAGCTGGGAGGTAGGGTGGTAAGTGTCTGGGCGAGGAGGAGAGAGTATTGTATTGAGAAATAGTTTATTGTGTTTATGAGTGTGGTGGAAGGTGTGCTTTGTGCACGGTACGACAACAAAATAAATAGTTGTTATATTTTCACCTGGTCTGAAGAGTGGTACCTGAGGGTTCGAGAGGTGGACACGAGCGTCTACTGCTACACTATATATATATATATATATATATATATATATATATATATATATATATATATATATATATATATAGTGAATGGCGTCAGGTGATGCCAACTCCTTGTAGCATCAAATCTCAATCCAGGCTCTTTTTATGTGTAGCTCCTAGCTGGCTGAATAAGATGCCCAGCTCTGTCTGAACCATTGACTTCCTTACTGTGTTTAAGAAGTGCTTGAAGACTGTCTTGATAATGGCTTTGATAAGTTTGTATAGTTAAGGAAAGATTAGCCAGTTTTGTGTTTATTCTGTTTGGTTTCAACTCTTCACTTGTGATGATCAATTTTGTAACCTTGTTCTGTAACACTTGTTTCCTCAGACTGATATATACTCTCTTGCATTGACATCTTTTGTAAGTCACTTTGGATAAAAATGACTGCTAAGTAAATAAAGTGTTCGTGTAAATGCTGAGAGATGGAAGCCCTGGAAGACTGTATGACCAGCAGGTGGCAGCAGAGATATTCTTCCTGGTATTGTTCAAGTACCTTTGCCTTTGAAGCCTGATCCTTCAAACCCAGTTTGGGGTTCAGGAGTGCAGTAGTCTCAAGTTGCTAGGAGTGCGAAGCTTCTGCAGGTGTTCCTCAGATTTTGTTTTTGTATAAATCACATTATTTTCAGCACCCTCACCTTTCTAATTTGGAGAATTATATGGGCAAAATGCAGGTATTCATTAGCTTCTCCTCTTTGCTGACACATCAAAAAGATTAACAGAGATTAATGTGTTTACCTTAATTCAGCACAGAGAACATTTGATCTTTTCTGTATTTTTTAATTAAAGTAAATTTCCTAATGATTTGTTGAGGGTAGAGTAGGGCTCTTAGAGTTCAATAAGATAAGACAATGTATACAGTTTGATGGAAGATATCACAATATATTTTTCTTGACTGACTGTTGTCATGTTGGCTTTTACTGAAAAAATATGCTATCAAAATGATTTGGAGTACAGTAATTGTAAATCCAAACCTATCTTAACAAATAAGCAAGCTTTGTGTAGTGAGAAAAGCACTATATAAATGTAAAGAATTATTATTATTATTATTATTTTCCCAACATTCCCAAAATCTGTCACCTAGAATAACATTGTTCACAATTGCTATTTTATCCTAGATTTATTTTGGATAGTCTTGGTCAAGATACATTAATGCAATGTTTGATTTTTGAGTGAATTACATAGTTCTTTGCACAAAATGACGAGGCATCTATATTTTCAAAGGCTACTTTCCATTCTTTAACAGTTATTCTAACTGAAAGGTCATAAATCCCATGCTCTCTTATATTGTATAGAGGTGCACTCCTTGACATAAGTTGGTAAAGTCTGCCTGTGTTTTCATCATTAGATAATTTAGTTTCAGCCATGGACATTGATGAAAAAATATGACAGTTAGGCAAGTTTCTTTGCTTAAAAAAAGTTTACTGATGTTTCTAACTTGCAAATAATAAAAGTTCTGTTCTACCAGAAGATTGCATTTGCATTGTAATTGTTTATGAAATCGAGAAATCATGTGTCAGAATATGTCATGAAGTCCCCATTTTGCTTCATCCTACATTCTGGCTCACCCTCTTGTTTCTCTCAGTGAATTGAAAATGTGCAGTTTTTCTTAGTTCTTCATGCCAAGCTGTCCATCAAAATTGGTGTCAGAATGGAGGGAATCCAGGAACCACCTGATAAGGAAGGCAGCAGTAAATGCTGGCACAGGATGTAAATGGAGTGCACAGACTGAGGTTTGCCTTGCCATCAGCAGGGTGCAACACAAAGAAATCATGGAGAAAGTGCAAGATAGACAAGTAGGGCTGGGTGGAGGAGAACCAACACAGATATGGAGTAAGGCCACAAATAAGCAGAGGAAGACCATGGTTGTTGAGGAAGTTACATGGGCGGAGCACAAATGCAACCTTATTAAGGCAGTGTCCCAGGGCCAGCAGGGAGCACGGACACGATGGGAGGCCTACACAACTAGAGTCGTCAGCTGGGCAGACATCTGGAGGACACCACAGGCACGACTGAGCCTCCTGATAAGTGCGATGTATGACACTCTCTGATTTCCATGGCACCTCACTCTATGGTTTGGAATGGAGGAGAAGTGCTCACTCTTTAACCACAGCAACACAGGCCTCCAGCATGTCTTGTCAGGACGCAAGATTCATTGACACAGGGGAACTATAGTTGGCAGCATAATTTGGCTTTGAGGAAACTGGCCGAACTATTAGAAAGGTGCAGGATGGTGGCACATAACACTTCAAAACTCTGTTGCCTCAATATTGCATTTGTTAAACAAGGTGGGACTCAAGCATAAACAGAAGCAGGAAAGTTGCAGTCAGTGCCAACCCTCGGGAGAGCATGGAAGTTGTAGGTGGACTTGGATAAGCAGATGGTTTTTCCATCAGAAATTACTCAAACATCATTAAGACCAGATGCTGTAATGTGGACTACAGCTGCCATCTAACTTACCATGCCCTGGGAGAAGGGAATACCAGTAGCACATGAGTACAAGTGCCTCAAGTACTCTGAGGTGGCAGCAGAGTAGGCAGGCTGGGTGACTTCTATCCACCCAGTACAGGTCAGATGCAGTAATCTGGCTTCTGCAGGCTATGGGTATGACAGGTGGTAGCAACTTACAGAAAGCCGTTAAATAGCTGGCTGAGGAGGCAGAGAAGGCTACCTACTGGTTGTGGCTGTGGAGGAGAGATAGTGTTTGGGGCTTAACCCCACAGTAAGGTCAGCTGTAGGGAGTGGTGGGGAGATGACCCCATTTGGCCATTGCCTCTCCACCAGTAGATGTATTGAGTAGGGGGCTTAACATCAGTGAATGTTGGCACCTGCTGACGACCCTGCAGCTTACCTAATGGGCACAGGTGGAGGTGCATTAGGCAAATGCTGAGTAGGAATAACAGCACCTGTACAACAAATTGAATTCAGGTTCCTCTTGAAGGCAATCCTTTTCAGTTACATCTGTTTGTTGTTACTGAGGGTCATTTAAAATGGCATGGTAAATGAAGATGAGCATACTGTATTTTAATGTTACCATCAGTAAGTAGTGTTTTTATGTATTTCAGAAATGTTTCATCCATCCATCCATCTATTTTCCACCGCTTATCCGAAGTCAGGTCGCGGGGGCAGCAGCCTAAGCAGGGAAGCCCAGACCTCCCTCTCCCCGGCCACCTCCTCCAGCTCCTCTGGGGGGACCCCGAGGCGTTCCCATGCCAGCCAGGAGATATAATCCCTCCAGCATGTCCTGGGTCTGCCCCGTGGCCTTCTCCCAGTGGGACATGCCCGGAACACCCCTCCAGGGAGGCATCCAGAGGGCATTCTGACCAGATGCCCGAACCACCTCAACCGAGTCTCTCCCGGATAACTGAACTCCTCACCCTATCTCTAAGGGAAAGTCCAGCCAACCTGCAGAGAAAACTAATTTTGGCCGCTTGTATCTGTGATCTTGCTCTTTCGGTCACTACCCAAAGCTTGTGGCCATAGGTGAGGGTAGGAACGTAGATCGACTGGTAAATCGACAGCCTCGCCTTTTGGCTCAGCTCTCTCTTCACCATGATGGACCTTTGCAGAGATTGCATTACTGCGGATGCCGCACCGATCCGTCTGTCGACCTCCCGCTCCATTCTTCCCTCACTCATGAACAAGATCTCGAGATACTTGAACTCTTCTACTTGAGGCAGTAATGTGTTCCCAACCTGGAGAGAGCATTCCACCCTTTTCCAGCAGAGAAGCATGGCTTCGGATTTAGAGGTGCTGACTCTCATCCCCGACGCTTCACACTCGGCTGCGAACCGCTCCAGTGAGAGCTGGAGGTCACTGTCCGATGAAGTCAACAGAACCACGTCATCCGCAAATAGCAGAGACGAGATTCTGAGGTCACCAAACCAGACCCCCTCCGCTCCTTGGCTGCGCCTAGAAATTCTATCCATAAAGCTTGTGAACAGAATCGGTGACAAAGGGCAGCCCTGGCGGAGTCCAACCTCAACAGGAAATGAGTTTGACTTATTACCGGCAATGCGGACCAAGCTCCTGCTCCTCCTGTACAAGGACTGAATGGCTCGTAACAACGAGCCGTGTACCCCATACACTTGGAGCACACCCCACAGGATGCTTCGAGGGACATGGTTGAATGCCTTCTCCAAATCCACAAAACACATGTGGACTGGTTGGGCAAACTCCCATGCTCCCTCCAGGATCCTGGCCAGGGTGTAGAGCTGGTCCAGCTTCAGAGATTTTTGTTTACTGTATTTTATTATATATAGAATAGCCAGCCTCCTAATTACATTTAGTTTAATAATTACATTTGTTTTTGCATAGCAGTCTTTACTGAGTGCAGACTCTGAGCATTTGCATTTATTTACCAAACATGCAACATTAATATCCATAAACGCACTTGGTAAAAGAAAGTAATTTCAGCAATTTATACTGTATAAACAAATCAAAACAATACATTATATTTAAAATATGACCACTTGACAATGCTGAGTGGAAAATGAACGCTCCAGTCACCAACATTCCTGAAGAAAGCAAACCCCAGGGGTCCAGGGGCAATTGTATAGACAGTGTAACGGTGAGCTGGGACCCTTGCCTAGCCAGCATGCCCGGAGAATGGAAGGACCGGGAGGAGAGCAGTATCTCCCCTGAGACATGAGAGGGCAACTGCTATGGCTGGTGTCAGGGCCCTGGGAATAGAGCTTGGAAGCTCAACCCTGTGTGGGTCCGTGGACAGTATTGGAGCCCAGGAATGCAGCACTTCCACCACACTCGGAATTGCTGCCAGAAGAGGATCTGGGTGCCCATGCAGCACTTCCGCCACACCCGGGAGTGCTACTGGAAGTTCATGGAAGAGCACCTGAAGCACTTCCGGGTGCAGTACAAAAGAGGCCTCCTCACTTCATTTGAGGAGCCGGAGTCGGGAGGCAGAGGACAGAGCTTGCAGGAGAGGAGTACAGATGGCAGGAGAAAAGAAGAATAGAAAAAGAGAGAGAAAAGGAAAGGACTGAGCTGTTGTAGCTGATTGGTGGCCAGGCTGATCTTCACAAGAGTAATGCTAGTACAGAGACTTCTCTTAAGAAGGACTGTATTTGAAAAATATGAGCACATAAACGTGAATTAGCAAACTGAAGGATACTATTGTGCACTTTTTGTTCTGCAGTATGCTTTTGAATTGGATGAAGTTTTAAATTCCTCTTTGTCATACTATGATTAAATTTAGACTAGAAGGCCCGCAAGAGCTAAATTGCTATGGACAAAATTTATGTGCATTTGAACAGCCTCTGTGACCTTGAATTGGACGATGAGGTTGCAAAAAATAAACTGCTCTAACTGTTCCTCTCAGCACCAAATGAGAAATGCAGGACTAGTAGAAGATAATGATAGCTCTTTTTTAATTGTGTTAGGTGTTAGTCTTTCATTTATATTAAAGGATTACATCTGTTTCTAATTTGATCCTGCTTATTCCTTTTTGTATCTTTCTAGTCGCTCAGTGTTACAAGAGGTCATTGATACTGACTTAAGCAATGAAGCCTTTCCATTCTCTACGCACAAAATAGTGAAGGCATGTGGCCATGAGGTGAGTTCATTATGCCTCTTTAAGTGGTGATTCATGAAAAGAAATTATTTCAAAAGATTTAAAGGGACAGTATATCTTGATGTAAGCTGCTTTGATTCATGGTATAATCTAGTGTTACAAAATTGGTGTAAGTATAGAAACCATTGGATCCTAGTATTATTGTAGCATATGTTGAATTTATAGATAACATCAGCTTGCAAATATTAGAAAATATTTTGAAGGCTAAATGTCTAGAGATTAGCCAGAACAGATACAGTACAGGTGGATCTTAGTTTATGAATGAGTTCCATTCATGCAATATCTGTAATCCAGTTTTGTATGTAAGTAAGAACATGCACTGAAAAATCTTCATTAAATGAAAATCGCCAAAAGATCGGCAAAAAAAAATTCTTTATTGCTTGTTTTATTGAAAAAGTGATTAATTAAAATTACAGTACTTTAAAACACAAATAATTTCATTTCAGGAGACCATTTGAATTCTGAATTGCTCGATGTCTGAATCAGTTTTCCCAATTACAAACAATGGAAAGTGAATTCATTCATTCCCAGGCCTTAAACAGTACCCATTTCGATAAACTTAAATAGCAAATACACATAATTTAAAGTAAAATAACACAATGACATGCCTCTAAATAATAAATTAAAACATGAAAACAGTAATAAAATGCATAAGTACTGTATAATGATATGAAAGTTACATTTACTGTACCTTAGCGAGGAGTGCTGATGTCCCGTGTGGCTGGTGGAGTGGAAGAGAAAGGTTACTGTTTGGAAGTGGAGTCACCTCCCATAAACGTACTTCACGATGAGTTCCTTTTTCACCTCAATCATTGATATTACAACCTTCCTCTTAGGCTTCATTGCTTCCACACTCTTCTTGAATGCCATAGTTAATACAGGTAGTATGTATAACCAAACACATCAAAATTAAAGCAGAAAAAGCACTGAAAACACATGAGTGTAACGCAGCAGATGTGTTTACAGCGAGAGAGATGACTTGGGTGCACAATGGATGACGTTTCTGATCGCTGCATAAGCGCCATTTGTTGCTGCATTTTTTCAGTGTGCTCATAGTTTGACCATAGAAGCATTATTCGAACTCTGGCTCAAATTTCTCTCAGATTTAGAGTTCAAACTCTGGAACATTTAAAATTAGAATCATTCAAAGTACGAGGTACCACTGTATTTTAAATTTTCAATAAGTTAAACTGAACTTGATCATGGGTATTTTACAGTATGTACAGTATGTCGACTTTACTCTTAAACATCCTACAGTATATCGTGATGTTTGATTATTGATATTGTCATAATGATGGCATGAAGATCCTCCACTAAGTGATGTTTGTGAGGCACATGCTGCCTCTAATGAAGACTCATCGAGAATGTCGCTTCCTTATTTTAATTTGTTATTTTGTCTTTTATTTTTCTTTTCTTCATTATGTAAAGCACTTTGAGCTACTTTTTGTATGAAAATGTGCTATATAAATAAATGTTGTTGTTGTTGTTGTTCCTCCTCCCCACAGCAGTTATACTGTCCCAGACTACAGGGCTGTAATACGTATTTGGAGCACTGGGAAATATAGTCTGTGGGTTCTACTGTTCATCTGGTCTTTGTGCTTACTTGTGAATGAGCTTATTCTGCACTGCCCACTACATTTAATGACATGTGGACGTGTAAGCACAAAATATGATTGAAAATTGTGACAAAGTACATACTACACTGCATTATGCCTCCACCCTAGTGTTGGCTACTATGTACTTATCCACGTCATAATGAATTTTCTTTCATTAGTTTAAAAAAAAAAGTATACATGCACAATTTCAACCTGATTGATGGGGTTTTGTGTATAATAGGGAAATAATTGTTGATACTAAATTCACTCTATGATAGATTGATTGGCACAGTATGTACATTGATAATATAAGTAGCAATTTTAAGATGGGCAAAATTACTGTAATAAAGTTTGATAACAGTAGGTAAAAAATGCCACACCATGGTAGGATAATAAGCCAGTGGCATTCCAGAATTATGTTTCATAGAGAGGATGGGCACCATTGGTAGTTGGGAGCATGCTCGGATTACAGCGCATTGGCGCATCCACCACATGGCAAACTACCCGGCTTGAGATCTGAGTGCAGCCATGCAATGGGTGACACCTCAGCACCACACTGAACAGTGTGAGGTTTTTTTTTTACAGTGGCTGGTAGTGATGGCCTTTAATTTTGCCAAACATATTCTTTTCTGCTACCTTCTAGAAGAGCCCAAGTTCAGTCCTGTAATAAAGGTGGCCTTTCTGAACAGTGTATTCAAGTGTCTGGTATCCGTTCAACTGCTGTTACACTTACACTAGGTTGCA